>NC_079392.1:16253360-16589178 GCF_029220125.1 Pseudoliparis swirei
CTGCTGATTGGAGGAGCCTGGGGGGGAGGAAGGTCTCATCGGTTTGAGCTGAAATGTCAACTGACGGCAGCAGAGAGGAGAACATATTCGGATGGGAGACATAGCCTTCAGTTATCCTCTTGTATGGAACCAGCTTCCACCTTCAGTCCGCGAGGCAGACACAGTCACCTCATTTAAGAGTAGACTAAAGACTTTCCTCTTTGGCAGAGCTTATAGTTAGGGCTGAATCAGGTTTGCCCTGGTCCAGCCCCTTGATATGCTGCTATAGGCTTACAGGCTGCTGGGGGACGTTTTAGGATACACTGAGCACCTCTCCTCTTTTCTCTCTCTAATTATGGATGAATTTTCATCTCTCCATTGCACATTACTAACTCTGCTTCCTCCCCGGAGTCCTTGTGACTTCACGTCTCATAGGGTCCATCGGACCTGGCTGTGTCTGATGCCATGGCCCTGCTGATGCTCCGCCCACTCCTCCTCTCTACCTCCATCTGCCTGATGGATCATGGAGGTCTGGATCATGGTCCATGACTACTACCAACTAGTCATACACTCTGTCATATTCATTGAATGTGTTGTTACTCTGTAATGATTCCTTCTGTACACATGACATATATTGCACCTGTCCATCTGGGGAGAGGAATCCTCCTCTGTTGCTCTCCTGAAGGTTTCTTCCCTTTTTACCCTGTGAAAGGTTTTTTTCTATTGCTTGGGAGTTTTTCCTGATCCGATTTGAGGTCCTGGGACAGGGATGTCTTATGTGTACAGATTGGAAAGCCCTCTGAGGCAAACGTCACAAATGGTACAGCATTTAACACCCTCAGGTCCCTGGCAATAAACCCGTCAAGTTTTAAACAGATTGAATTAGTGGTTTTCAAAATAACCAGAGCACACACTGACAGACAGAGATTTCCTTATTGTTAGATGCAAGATCACAAACCTTCCCATATTGACCAAAATAAGAATTTTGTGAATGTGACTAATGTATTACGAACATATTTTTCAGCTAATGTTCGCAGGATTTGAAATACTTACTTAAAGTCTTACGAAATAAATAACTGTCATACATGCTTATAGGCATTTTTTATATGCCAGTTAGATAGATAATTCGCCACTCCCTCTACTTTTTACTATATTGCTCCATCTATACTACCCTCTATTTATGACTATTCCACCTCAAACCTCTCCTCTGTCTCTTTCTGTCAACATCTATACTCTAAGATGACAAGTCCTCCCTCCTCCTCTTTCTCTATCATTCTTCCTCTCAGACATACATCTGTGTCTATATATAAAATGGGGGATGACTGACAGGCCGGGTGCTGGAAATACCCATCACCTTTTTTCCCCCTAGTGGCTAAAGCCCTTTAAAAGTGTCAGAATGGGGGTGTAGTGGTAGGCAGATGGGGTCTTATCTCCCCCAAACACCTGTACCTGCTCCACAGTCCCATTTAAGGCCTCATCGCTGTATAAATAGGTGACAATGCTGATGCTGGTGTCCCTTTAAGAGATGCTGCAGGCTAACCGATTAGAGGACCATGGGGATTGTGGACGCCCTTTCCCTCCGAGCACATCTTTCTTCCTGAGTCTAAGATACTTTCGCTGTTTTGTTCATTATCCTTGACTCCCGTATTTACAGAGATGCTTTGCACTCTTTTGAGGGACCTTCTGAGCATGTGCAAGCGTTTAAATGTGTAAGATATGGTGTGTGTGGAGGCAACACGTCAGAACATGTTTGTTAAGTTCTGAGAAGCTGAAACGTACAAGGTAGTATTTATGGCTGAGACTGACCTTGTGGAGCAGGGTTTTTATATGTAGTGTTACACCACAAACTGTCTTTTGGAAAACACCTGAAACACTACCATTGGATCAAATATGTTCATATAGAATCATCCAATTGGGATTTTCAATGTCATTGTCCAAATATGTAACCTTTATAATTTTAGAATTTTTCTTCCGCATCAGCCGAGATTAAGACCAACAAATCACCATGAGTATTCTCAGGTGATAAATCCAAAGTGCAGTATAATTCAGGTGGATGCAGTTCAAATGCAACTAACGACAAAGAAACAAAAAGAGGGATTTTGTCACGAATTCCCCACCTTCCTAGTTAAATTCATCCTGCTTACACGTTTAATTAACTCTCCTGTCATTCCAGATCCTGTCATCCTCACCTGATTGTCCCTCATTCCCTGCACCTGGTCCTCACGCCCTTCTCACCTGCAGCCCATCCCCTCATTAGTCCCTCACTATTTAGCTCCCTCACTTCCACTTGTCCTCTGCCAGATTGTCTTGTGTGTCACCGCCAAACCTTCCAGTGTTATTAGAGTTTATTCCTGACCTGCCTGTTACGACCCTGTTTTCCTGTTAACCCGACTCAAGATTTTGCCTGCCCTTTTTTTGGATTTGTTGCCCTGTTGGACTGACTACCTGGTTTTGACCCTGCCTGAAACATACAGTAAACTGCCTCCTCCTGCATTCCTGTGTTTGTCGTGCTTTTGGGTTCCAGAGTAGGGTGCCCGCTCTTTGTCACTGATTTACTCCACGTCTGGAAAATATACAGACGGGATGGATGGCATTGTTTTAAAAGATATTCCCCCAGTTATTGTTTTAATGACGGTGGTGCAAAGTGCTGTCTAACGGTCATCGCTGTTCAGTTTGGTTGAGACCTGGAGAATGTGAAGGCTGTAAGCCTGGGACTTTGACATGGAGAGGCCGTTTGTATAACTTTTTTCGTTGGCAGTAATTTAATTTAATTTCGTTAATCGTTTTTGCGGAAGAGAATGTGATGATACTAAAGACCTTCAAAACAAGTCTTGCTGACACGTGCCTTCAAAGACGAAACCTGAATCCTACTCAACTTTAACTACGTAACACTAAACTTAATTGAAATAGATGAGTCAAAAATAAAATAAAAAGTAGCTTAACTACTGCAACCTTGTTTTTCACCTTAGTTTGTCAACCACACAGTTTCCAGGTAATTTATAATCACATCAAATAATAATCTCTCTAAAGGATTTGTCATGGGCTGGGCTCTCCCCACTAATTGACCGGTGCAGCTGGAAGTCATTCCCCAATCAAGCTCCAGGCTTGATATTCTCCAGCCCTGCACTCACTCCTTGCCAGATCGTCAGTTCGCAACCAGGAACTAATGCTACAGCTCGAACACTCTGTAATCTCTTTTGTCTACCTCAGCCTGCTTCTGCTGCTCCACAAACAACATGACAGGATCAGTATTGGGGTTTCTGGTTTAAGCTGAAAGCTAACATTGTATGACCTTGACATTATCATTGAATACTTTTTTTATTTTTTTTACCTATGATTCATATGAATGCAACTTTTAAAGTAATGCCAATGCATTTAATAAAATGTAAAAAGCCAACAGTGCCTTTGTTTAGACTTTTGTAATTTCAAATCTCAGGGACTCAGCACATGCAATGACTTTAATTCCTGACCTTTTTCCCAGACAGCTTTACATTGTACACACTGGCTCCTCTCTAATGTAACAGCGGCAACAATATGGTTCTAGTAGTGACACTGAACGATGAAAATGACTTCCATCAAATGTTTTAGTACAGAACAAATAAATATGCTGCTCTTAAAAGCGTTACTAATATTAATATAATTAAAGCTGCAAGCAGCGATGAACGGGTCCTCTCCCTGCTTCGCACGTCGGGGGTGCCGGCCGGACGCCGGCCCCCTCGGCCGAGAGCGCATGCACGGCGTTCGGGCGTTTGACCGTTTGTCACGCGACACTGATTTTACTTTGCTAGTCGGTGGAGCTTTGACTCTGAGTGAAAAAAGTCTTGTTGATATCCTCAGGCCGTGAATTCTACGAAGCATGAGAAGTTTGGAGCAGATTTGAGCGAGTCCAGGGTTGCCAGCAGGGGGCGCTGTGACAATTTGAACATATACATGCATCATGTGTATCCATGTGAAGTCTAGACCTTGTCATGTAAATTACATGTGCATGTGATTCAACGTGTCGCTACGAGCTCCACAGGGAAGCATCATCAAGGTCTTAGGTCTATTCTGGTATATTTTGAGAGAGATCTGAATAATCTGCGAGGAGCAGTGTATAAAAGTAAAAAACATGTAACTTCCTAGTGCCACCAGTTGGCGCTACGACCAGAATCAAAAATTACCATATGGATGTCTTCAGAGTCAGTATGTCATGAGGTATGAGAAATATGGAGCAGATTACATAATGTATGGCCGAGTTACAACAACGTCAATTTTCATGGCGAATGGCGTTTTTTGCCGGTCCGGCAAACGCACAAAGTTTAATATTTTTGAAATCTTTCAAAGATTTTTCAAGACAAAGGTCTCACGACAATACTGGCCAAGTTTGGAATGAATCGGGTTTAAGCTCTAGGAGGAGTTAACTGTTTTACAACCCCTAAAAACATGAAAAAAGGCCAAAAAGGCATATTTTCAGGGATTGATTGTAGCGCCCCCTAATGTTCAAATATTATGAAAATATTAAGGTAGGTTAAGGGCGTCCTTGTGGACATAGGCTGGCAATTTGGTGAAGATAGGTCAAGTGATTTCAAAGTTATGTGTCATTATATATAAGGCCACACCCCTTGGATGTTCACTGGTACATATCCTCTGAACGCAATAAGTTATCGACAATTCCTGGCAAAACTTTTTGTAAATTGAACCAATAATGAACCTCGGAAATTTTGGTAGGAATCGGAACAAGCGTTTTGAAAAGAAGTACACAAAAAGTTTTTTACAAAATTCAAAATGGCGGAAAATCTAAGTAGGCGGAGCTTATGGGTCATACAGTATTTTTTTTAGAGCAGGTCCAAGCGGACCTGTATGCAAAATTTCAAGTCAATCCATCATTGGCGAAAAAAACCGTGGGGGCGCTAGAGAGACTTTTTTTTTTACACAAATATGAAAACTCAATAATCTAAAAATGTTCACCAGTCTGCTTCTGCATGTGGAATTTCAGTCTGCTGGGGCGTACCGTGTGTGGCCAGTCGACATTTTCGGGGAGAGATTAATAATAATCCTTTGAAAAACAATAGGTTCCTCTACGACGAAGTCTTTAGAGGACCCTAATTAAGCAAAAGGTGTGTGTGCTGATAACTACCGTATTTTCCGCACTATAGGGCGCACTGGATTATAAGGCGCACTGTCAATGAATGGTCTATTTTCCATCTTTTTTCATGTATATAGCGCACCGGACTATAAGGCGCATTAAGCGAAACAAAACAGTCAGCCAGTCAAATTTTATGAAACGTGTTCACAATAACTCTCAACATTGTTCAGTTATAACACGTAAATTACAACACAATACACTCACAACCGCAAGCGAGAACTACAGTGAAGGGTGACATCGTTCTGGTCCCTGTTTCCTCCACGGTGCGGTTCACGGGGGTATCAGAGGTGAGGGGAACCGTGTCCATGTTGGTGACGTGCTCTGACCGGATCTTCTTTTCAGTGATCTGGTTTTTGCAGTATTACTCCGCGACGCTCCTAACTGCGGTAGCCGTGATGCTGCAAGCGGTGCGGCTTTGGAGTTTACCGAAGTCGTACTAAAACATGTTGACAGCGCGCCGTGAACCACACAAAATCGCTTCGAGGTCAGTAAACACAAACAGAATTAATCCATATACAAGGCGCTCCGGATTATAAGGCGAACTGTTGTTTTTTGAGAAAATTAAAGGCTTTTAAGTGCGCCTTTTAGTGCAGAAAATACGGTACTTACATCCAACCAAATTAAGGACTAGAGTTTAAATAAAAGATGTGCACAACTCACTAGTCCTTTGATGTCTTTAAAACTTGGAAAGAAATTCTACAATATTTTGAAGAAACACTTACCCATCCATTTCAGTCATATGGCTAGCCAATATGTTGACAAGCTGTCTACGGGTGCGGTGCTTCAGCGAATTTTCTGACTTCTACTCTTCAAGGACATCTTCACCTCCAGGTTTGGTGAACAAGGCATTTTCTACCATCTACTCGCATAAGATTTTAAAAAATTGTTAAGTGTATAATTCAGTCTTAATCAAACAAACAAATTGGTCTGTTCAGACTAAAAAGGAATTCCCTGCTACAGAGGAAGGTTTAAAAATAAGAATAAAACGGTAATGCTGCAAAAAATTAAGAATCAGCTAACGTAGAAACATCTTTTCAGGATATGTGGGGCATGCTGAAGCCAAAATAAGCAATATGGTCTACACTACAAAAGACAAGGCACCGTTCCATGTATGTAAATTAACCTAATTGAATAAATATGTATGGAAAGAAGAGTTGCATAATACAAAGCTACACAACAGCTAAACCCTGGGTTAATTATTAATTTACACTAAATTAAGTTTAGTAACTTTCTCAATCTGGCACTCACCATTCTAAATTTAATTATAGTCCAATTGGTGAGAATCATAATTCAGTTAAACAATTTTCTTGATGATATTGTGAGAAAAAATGTTAACTGACATCTACTGCTCTCAAGTACCTCTTTTGCAGCCTCTGAATCCGAAACCTTTTTTGTCGTCCTGTCCATGACCTCAGAGCTCAAAATCCCTCTTTGTCTTTGACCGGAGAGGTCATTGTCACTTGAAGAAAGCGTAATGGTATCCGTGAGAGAAGATGGTGTTGAATGATCTAAAGGAGAAAAATCTTCTTTTTTTTATTAAAAAATAAAATTAAAATATATCCAGTTACCTGATTGAAATGTGAAAAAATTACAACCAAACACACATTTTCAAACTTTTTGGGCAATTAGATGCTGATCTGTCTTTTACGTAAATATTATTTCTTTGTTCATCTAATTTGTCACTGTCGTCAGACAGTTAGGGATATAAAAGGCTTCAAAATGCAGATTTAATAATGAAACCTACCTTCATCTGAAATGCTGTCACGCACGATCAGGCAAAGGTCAAAGGTCTGGATTGGACTCTATCAGTTCAAGAAGAATGTCTTCCTCCACTGCGGTGTCAGTTTCATCAAATTTGTGAAGTTCAGCTGCATCATGGAGTCCAAATTTGTTTTTGACTACAGGATGAAAAGCATGACAACATAAAGATAAAAAACAAGTTTTAACTGCACATAATGACTGACTGATCAACCATATTATCTATATAACATATCTGAAATTGCATGCTTTGACTGAACAGCAGTATTACAATGTTGCGTTGTCGCCATTACTGTAAAAAAACAACAATAACTTTCAGAAGCAAGTTGAAAACTAAAAACTCCATCAGTTATCTACTGATGTGTATAGCTGCAATGGCAGACAACCTGTTTTCCAGTTGTGGCAAGACTTGAATGTGTAGCCAAGCAACCAAGATAATCCAGATATGGAATTTAAACAAAGTAACAATAAGAGGTAGAAGCTACATAATTGTCAATGTTTGCTGTATTTAGAATGTCAAAATAAACCAAAAAAAGGCCTGCAGCAAGAAGTAGACTATTCACGCCATAAGACGGACAGCACCAAGTAAAAGTAAAATAATAAAAACCCATTAGGATTATGACAATCCTATGAACAATGCCACTTAAACATTGTGTATTTGTTGTTAAACCAGCAATAATTTGTTTTTTACATAATATGTTACTCACCTGCAGTGATGAATTCCAAATAGGTGAAACCTAGCTGTAATCGGATGTACTTCTTGGTACTCTGGTATTTCACCTTCAGCAGCATGGTGATATCTTGCAGAAACTGTACAGAGTGGAAAAAGATAGCTGTTCAACTTTCTCTAAGCAAGGAGTTATTAAACATGTATTAAGTCCAAGAAGTGGCTAAAGTTACAGGGTATAGCTAAGTTAACGTTAGAACCTTAGTCTCTGAGAGATGTTGGGAGTCTGTAATTACCGTTTTGGTATCAATTAGGCACTCGCTTTTTCCTCTTTAGTCCCTGTCGCAGTTTAGCATATACCTGCGTTAAAAGTCGGCCAATTAAACCATACGCCGGTGAAATGCAAGACAGTGTAAAGAATATATATTGTAGTTTAGCACAGCCTAGTATTGTTTGCATAAATATTATGTGTAAGATGGAAAACACTGAATGGAAGTTAAAATCTCCAGCGGAGCACTCTGGCGCCTGACTGATCTAAAGAAATATAACAGTGACACTTGGTGAGGTTTTGTGAGCCCCCCTCCTCCACATCCACACATTCCGGAGGTGATCACGTACAAAGAGCTCTCTATACCTCAGGTCAGGGAATGGCAACAGAGACATTTACCTCACCGGGCAGATAGATAAGGAAGGGTCCAGATGCGGCCATTAGTCTCCTTCAGTCATTTATGGCCCCTCATTGACCCCTCTCACACTCTCATCTACTCTCACATAGGAATAGGCCCTTTGTCTGAACGACCTTCTGGGAAGATCCAGGCCCCATCCCTGCACTGATAAGACCCCCAGAGAGGAGTGAAAGACGGCTTCAAAGGGAGGAACCAAGTAAATTAACTCTCTGGAAAATAAATTACTTACTTCTTCCTTCTCACACTTCGCTACAAACACATGAATTCATTGGCTGGCCACAAGAACCAATGAAGGAGCGACAACGGCGGAAGCAGAGGAACAAGAACCAATGAGAAGACACCATCCTCTTTACCTCCTGACCAATTAGAACTGGCCTTGATGGCTATTTAAACCGTCGCGCCCTCTGTTAAGACGCCTCTCTCTGGTCTGAATACTCTAGGTACCAGCCGGAGGGGGGTCCATGCATGATGTCTACTTGTATCCTGATTTCTGAATAAAACGCTAATAAATGTAAAGTACAAGTCTACCGCTGTTTCTTTCAGTGAGTACCGTCCAGGTGGTGTGTCGCTGTCCTGAAACTCCAACAAATGGTAGCAGACGAATGCTTGTGAAAGCCGGTCCAGAGACCTGAGGAGGACAGCACCTGAGATCCCAGACGGTCCACTGCTTCCAAGGCCCGCTCCGAAAAAACTGATCAAACCGCGGTTTACAAATAAGGTAAGACTGAACCTGTTTATTTCAAATCAGTCAAATTGAACACTCTAAATTTGATCAGGAGTATTGGATGTGAGTATTGGAACTGCCAAATTTTTGACTTAATTTAAATAATAAAATAAAGCATAAAAAGGGAAATCACGATACAGCCTGGCATAAAAAGTCCCCAATAGGAGGCCAGTTGATTAAGCTGGAAGCCGAGTTCGAACAGAACCCGCATTAGGAGTCCTCAACAGGCTATTTATTCCACTTTTATATCACTAATGGTGTTCAATATATCCACATACAGCAGTAGCATACACGACATATAGTACTCTGTGCCCTCAAATCCTAAAACATATTTTGGATCCTAAGAGCCTATGGGAGCTATCTAAAGCAATCCAAGTTAGATTGACGGCACTTTTAGCGACATAAAATCATCAACACTCCACATTTGTGCCGCGTAGGATTCGATTAGCTGAGACTCAAACCGACCTAACGTGCTGACTGTGATTTGAAACGTCTCCAGAAGAGTTCAAGGGGCGTGACAGGAAGCAGTGGGTTATTTAAAGACCAACACATGTGGATTCACTTTTTCATCTAAGACATGTCTCTGTACAATAACTGTAAAAAAATGTCTGGCAGTGTGGTTGATATTTTGCTGATGCTTTGTCTGAAATTAATTTGAAAATTATCATTCTTAATCCATAGGTTGTGAGCTTTAAGGAGACATCTGGCGCATGTAGCATAATGCTAACGGGATCATAGTTCATAATTCCATGATTTTCAAGTCATTTCCAAGTCATTCTCGAGAAATTCTTATGGTTATGTTTATCTTTGGTTGTTAAGTTGTGTATCAAGCACGTACACATTGATTAACTATCTTGTAGCCCAGGCTGTGCTGTTTAATATTGTGTACTTATATTTGTTCATTATATATTAGTTACCTTTATCTCTCCAAAAGACATTCAAACACGTATGGGGTCTTTTCTTGCCATAAGATTTAGGCTTAATCATTTAAACCCATGGCAGCCTCTTGTGATTGTTTGTTGTCACCCTTGAGGAACGGGCTTCTCTTTCTTGTCAATGGCATTATGGCTTTTAACCTGTCTAATCATCGGACCGCTTGCCATCTGACTCTTAGACCTCGCAGCGATGTAGCTATTTTCTCAGATCTCAGCTGTTACATTGTTCTTAATGATGTAATAATATCAAACACATTTGTTATGCCTCTCTAGTTTAGTTTTCTTTAGTGTTTAGTGTTTTTTAGTCGATAGAATATATGTAAATGTGAGCCCTCTCCGGTCTTACCTTATCATAGTGCTTATAGACATCTGACTGAGGAAGAAAATATAAATTACATATCTTCAGCGTGCTGCCAGACGAATTCAAAGGGGAAATGTGTCAGCTTTGAAATTAAGATATAACCCAGGCAGCTGTTTCAGCACTTAGGAGTCAAAATTAATAATCAAGCTTTTGCTACAGGAGAAAAAAAAGAGAAGAAGAAGAAGAACATTTGAGATGAAAGACAGCAACAGGTTAGGTAACGGCCAAAACTCTTTCATGTGGTCACTTGTCTCATCTCTAACTTGAAAGCCTCTTTTGTTCTGTCTCTCTGCCCCCCCCCCCCCCCCCCACCCCTCCCTCTCCCAACTCACACAAGCCACATGTCCACTCTTCTTTTTCTTCTCTCTTTTAACTCGCGCATAATTACAATATTTCTCTGATGGCCTTCCACCATTACCAGGATTCATAAAAGCCCCGTAGGGAACGGAAATGAAACAAAATGCAATTCACATATTTACTCTATAGCTCCATAGGGGCATTCAATTGCATATGGATATAGTATAATGATTGGTTGTCAGAGCTAGCTAAATGTTACCATTAAGAACATAAGTGGTGGAGAACCAGGAATTCACTGATGGCTCAGGTTATTTCTCTCTCTATATTCAGAATGTTTATCGTCTCACTCTGCCTGCCTCTCTATTCAGAGTGTACCTTATTATTTTTTAAACGATGAGGGCATTTGCTGCACTTCAGTAATCAATACATAAAAAAACCTTCACTCCACCAAACAGCACGACATCTTGCTTAGTTTATGTAAGGCCCAGGCACATTTATTATTAAAAGAGATCAAGTTTTAACTCTCTAAGGACTAATAATTGTTTTTTTTGAGTGGAAAAGGAGTGTTGAAAGGACTAAAGGAAAGTAAGACAGGGACACTGGACATGAAACAAAAGAAGACTTTTGAGGAACTCCTTTCTTTACTCCCACAGGGACCAGGGTCTAAATCAGACATGGGCAAACTACGGCCAGTTAAGCTTTTGAATCCGGCCGGCCGAACTTGTCCAAATTATAGTAAAAACCCATGGATGTGTAAAAACCTCATTCAGTTCCCTTTTTCACCCTTTCCCCTGTAATACCCTCGTTTCCCCAATAGATGGCACACTAGTTCATACGAGCAAGGGGACTTAATCACCGACAGTTCATTACGTTCCTAGAGGAAACCGATGCGATCACCAGGACTTACTTTACCACTCTCGTGTCTGCTGGTTAAGTTTGGGGAAAGTGTGTCAACGAGTGTGGGAGCTCAAAGAGGAGATTCGCTCGTTTTTGGAGCTAATGGGGAAATCCGACGAATTCCCTGAGCTGAGCGACACAGACTGACTTTGTGACTTTGCGTTTGCTGTGAACTAGGGCTGCAACAACGAATCGATAAAATTGATAAAAATCGATTATTAAAATAGTTGTCAACGAATTTCATTATCGATTCGTTGTGTCGCGCGATTATTACGGCCCTCAATAAATCGCGGAGTATAAAAAAAGTAGAGTTGAGCGCAGAGCGGCGCAGGAGAAACAATAGCGGAGGAGGACGAGCCAATCAGCATTGAGCTGCTCCTCCGTTGGTGAATCTAACTGGCTGCTGCTGCTCTCGTAGCGCTGGAAGCGGAAGTCATTCCATCCATCGGAGGACATCACAGCTGTGTGTGTGTGTGCTGGTAATGTCATGAATCCAGACACCAGGGCGCTAGATGTTACGACGTGTGTGGCATTTCCACAATAAGTATAACGTCGAAAAAGTGGTTAATTATTCCGTTTTCTTAATTTTTAACTCAATTGAAATGTATAAAAAACAGACTCAATCTCCAGGTTTGATAAATTACATTGCATGCCCAAATGCTCCTGGCCCGGCCCCTCTGTCAAATTTTATAACCGATTGTGGCCCGCAAGTCAAAAAGTTTGCACACCCCTGGTCTAAATGATGTTCCCAGGATATATTGTAGTAAGTCTATCCGCAAAAAACCTTTGTGCATGGTTTGCTGATGGGGCAAACAGACACATATGTAACTTTTCATTCATGCATTTCTCTTTGTTTGATGGCATTACAAGTAAAGTGGTTCATTTCACAATGAACCTGAATGGAAAGGGAGGGAGGTTGTGTGAGTGAGTTGAGAGGGCAAGCTGTAGGAGAAAAAGAGACAGAGAGGCAGAGAGACAGAGAAATAGAGAAACGGAGAGATAGAGAAACAGAGAAACAGACAGAGAAACGGAGAGATAGAGAAACAGAGACAGAGAATGAGAGAGACAGAAACAGAGAGGCAGAAAGAAAGAGAGATAGAGAAACTAAGACTGAGAAACGGAGAGGCAGAGAGACAGCGATCAGAACATTTCTTGACGGTTATGTTCTAAAGCACAAATAAATAACCATCGTGATTTACTGTGGAGAAGCCCTAAGTTTAATTTCCCTCTGCATTTCATTCATTACATCCAACGTGCATCAGTAAATTCTATGAAGCAGTAAATGTCGTCACAGTGAGAGAAAAAAATTATTTGATTTGATTTTGTTCGTGCATAACTTTGACTTTGACATATTTGGTTTTGGGTGGCATGTCCCAGCAATTCTTGCTTGTAATGCCATGCCATCTTATGCAGATGTTCTTGGTTCTCAGAGAATGACTTCTTATGACATTGTATTATATAGTGGTGCAAATTATTTCAGGGGGAAAATATTTCATGGATTGCCATGAAAGTTTGTTAAAACATTCAGGTACCCAAATGTATGAATATTAATATTGTTGGTAATCTACTGACTTTCATGCTGCACCATTGTCCATATTAAAATGTGTCAAATAATTTGGTTAATGACCAATTCATGACCTGCAAAACCAACCCTCTTAATAATTACTATCATAAATCCTTATCAGGCTGCTTTAATAAGTCTCGTAGGTCCCTCCAGTTGGTCCAGAATGCTGCAGCTTGTGGACTCACAAAAACCAAGAAAAGAGACCATATTACTCCTGCATTAGCTGCTCTGCACTGGCTCCCTGCAAAATCAAGAATCACATTTTAAAAAATCTTCTCTTAACGAACAAAGCCTTCATTGGTGATGCACCATCATAATTTAAGGAGCTTATAGTACCATATTGCCCCACTAGAGAGCTGCGTTCACTAAATGCGGGACTAGTTGTAGTTCCTAGAGTCTTAAAAAGTAGAATGGGAGCCAGAGCCTTCAGTTATCAAGCTCCTCTTTTATGGAACCAGCTTCCACCTTCAGTCCGGGAGGCAGACACAGTCACCTCATTTAAGATTAGACTTAAGACTTTCCTCTTTGACAGAGCTTATAGTTAGGGCTGAATCAGGTTCACCTGGTCCAGCCCCTTGATATGCTGCTATAGGCTTATAGCTGCTGGGGGACGTTTTAGGATACACTGAGCACCTCTCTCCTCTTTTCTCTCTACTTATGGATGAATTTTCATCTCTCCATCACACATTACTAACTCTGCTTTCTCCCCAGAGTCCTTTTGACTTCACGTCTCATAGGGACCATCGGACCCTAGAGACGTCATAGATCCTATCTGCCTGATGGATCATCGAGGTCTGGATTGTGGAATATGCCTCCGACCAACTATTCACTCAGTCAAATTCATTGATTGTGTTGTTACTGTGTTTTGATTTGTGTATAATGATTCATTCTGTACACATTACATCTATTACACCTGTTCATCCTGAAGAGGGATCCTCCTCTGTTGCTCTCCTGAAGGTTTCTTCCCTTTTTTTTCCCATGAAGGTTTTTTTGGGAGTTTTTCCTGATCCGATATGAGGTTCTGGGACTGGGATGTCTATATGTACACATTGTAAAGCACTCTGAGACAAATTTCGAATTTGTGAAAATGGGCTATACAAATAAACTGAATTGAATACAGGAATACTTTATGACAGCAAATAGCATGTCCATGTCCCAACTGAAACCAGTAGTCAACGTTGACTTATTTTAAGTAATCTAAATTAGGTAACACAGTCAGTTAGTAGCACTGTTGTAAAAATCATAGACTTATTTTCAGTCAGTTAGTATCAGTGGTAGGTCAGAGAGCAGTCACCTAAATATTTTTTTTCAGTGACAGTATTATAGTAATAGTTAAATAGGTGTCAAAAATCAGACCTCTGTTTTAGAGGGTAATTACATGTCCTATGTTGCTCTTTAGGTTGGAGGAATTGTTGGATTTATGAATGAAGAAAAGCTACTAAGAGGTAATAAACTAGCTTTGAGAAAAGAATAATATCCTCATTTTTTAGTTCAACACTGTTTGAAACCATTTTACATTTAGCCCTGAGCTCCCCACTTCCTTTTTATTATCTCTCCCCACATTTGTTCTCTCTTCCATCTTGCAGTTTGTATATATTAGTTGCACTCTCTCCCACACATGTAGCAGATCTACTCACTTTGTCCATCTGCAGGATGTTGAGGATTCACTGGCTTACTCTCTCTCTCAGCCTTTATCCATGCTATTTTCAGAGGACAATAAGTGAAGTATTGTGAGAGGTGATACAAAAGCTTCCTTCTCAAGGGAGTGAGATGCAGAGGAGAGACTTTGTAAAATATGCTGTTGACTATTCAACACTCTTCCTCTCTGAATCTTTCGAGGCTCCAGGAGAGACCACTTCATATGCTTGGACACAAAGCATTTTTTATTGTATTAAATAATGCAGTAATCCACAATTCCTCCATCGTTCTTTTCTTTTCTTTTTTTTAGAGCCCTTTTGAAACTTGAGAGCTTCTCCAGCACATGCTGTGAGTAACACATGTGACATAGCATCGTAAATACATTTGTGTTTTTGCTCCTGTCCTACTATGACCTTAAAAGGCCAGCTGAGATCAAACCAAAAGGCAGTTTGGAAATGTTTGTACATGTCCTGCCTGAAGCATTTGAGGGAAAATGCGGTTGCACTAAGACAGGGATGCAGTGCACATTTCTGTTTGATTTCCCAAAGTGTCCAATACCTGACTATTAATACAAGGTGGATATTGTTGCTCTATAATTAGGTCATATTTTGCCCCAACTCTCCTATTCAGATTAATCAATTGTCCGGGCATTTGAGGGGACATTATTCAAGTACCAGGCCAGGAGAAAGACGAATTATAGACTTTAACCAGTATTGTTTATTTACCCTCCACTCTCTGCACAAACTGTTGAATTATATAAAATTGTAAAAATCGACAGTAGAACTGGTTGGTGTTAATCGATGGCTGAATAGTCTGATCCTCAAGCCGTGGATTTTTTTTTTTCGCTTCCTGTTGGGTCCGCAAGTTGCTGCCGCGCCTCCGCGGTTTTTAAGTTTTGTATGGATTAGTCAGGTTTGTCTTGTGTGAATGTTGGACTCTAATCCGTCTGCTGGATTTGGCTTGCTCAACCAACACCGAAACAGCAGTTGGACAGTCTCTACCTGTCTGATACCTCGCCACTCGTTAGCAAGAAGCTAGCTTCGCCAGTACAGGGCTCACATGTATGGGACTCCTGTGACTCATCTCCGCACTCTGTGGCTGGACAGCCTGCTCTGGTGTGCCCGCGAGGAACACCCGTTCGGACTGGTCCGCTGTCGCCCTGCCGGCTCTCCTGGACGCTCACCTGCGCCCACGGACTGCTGTCAACGCGGAGGACGCCGTCTCTCTGCCTCTCCGACACGTCCAACTAGTTTCCCTGTCTCCAGCGAAGCTACAACTAGCACGCTCCACTCCTCTGCCCCAGCTGCACTGGCTCTGTGGCTTCACCATTATCACCTGGACCATCTACCGTTGGATTACGTCGCTCCCGATCTCACATCATGTGGAGTTTTAATCTGCTGCTTTGGATTGCGCTATGTTCGACTCTCACGAGCGCATCTCTGCCGCTCCGTTACTCGGCAACGGAGATGTTACGTCTCTGGACCTCCTCAAGGACCCCCCCACCTCAGCTTGCATCCCACTGCTACATTCTCAAACAACCAAGATACATCCACCGTGGCTCTGGACGGAACTTTCAATACACTCAACACAACAGCAACACAAACATCCGCTCCTTCTGGTCCACAGGCCCCCCCCCCCCCCCACACTGCCCGTCCTGTCAATCACAGTGTACTGTCCCCCCTGCTCAAAGCAACCACCTACACACCACTCACCTGTCTGAAACTGTGTCTGTTGAATATCAGATCCCTCAGTAACAAAGCTCTGTTGATTGCTGACTTTATTGTTGACCATAAGCTAGACATTCTATGCCTCACCGAGACTTGGCAACAGCCAAATGACTTCTCCCAACTTAATGAGGCTGTCCCACCGGGTTTCTCTTCTATTAGTAAATCCCGTGCGAATGGGAGGGGGGGTGGTCTCGCTCTCCTTTACCGTGATAACATCAAAGTCACTGCTGTCACAATCCCCCATCACTCCTCTTTTGAATGTTTAGCTGTAAAACTCACAGGCCCCAAACCCGCTATCATTGTAACCATCTATAGACCACCAAAACCCTCTGCTGTTTCCCTCAATGAATTCTCATCACTAATAACATCTGTATGTGCAATGTACCTCACTGTTATCCTCCTCGGCGACTTCAACATCCACATTAACAACCCATGTAGTATCTTTGCTAAAGACTTCACATCACTCCTGGACTGTTTTGGTATTATACAACATGTCAACCTTCCAACCCAGAACAAAGGTCATACACTTGACTTAATATGTTGGACTGACATCACTCCCACTAACATTGATGTCACTGATTTCCCCATTTCCGACCACAAAGCTGTACTTTTTGACGTTCACACCCAACTACACAAAGCCAAAGAAGAATGGACCATCTCCTTCAGAAACATCAAACATATCGACACCACAGATCTCTCCACCCTTATCAGCTCTTACCCCAGCCCTCCCCCAGCATCCTCCCTGGCTGACCTTGTAACTAACTACAATAACTGCCTCTCCTCTTCCCTCATCACCCTGGCCCCCCTGAAAAGACACTAGGTCTCATTTACACACACTGCTCCCTGGTTCACACCGGAGCTCCGCCAGCTCAAAGCCACTGGCCGTCGACTGGAGCGACTCTACAAAAAGACTGGACTCACGGGACACAGCCAAATGTACTTGGACCACCTTCATCACTACAAGAAAGCCCTCACCACTGCTAAATCTTCATACTATACCAACCTAATCAACACTGGTACAGGCAACAGCGGAGTCCTCTTCTCAACAGTCAGCCACTTACTTCAGACTCCGAAAACCCTCCCTCCAGACATCTCCACTTATCAGTGCACTGCCTTTCTGGACTTCTTCAGCTCTAAAATCAACACCATCCACTAACAGCTGGCCTTATCTTACACCTCCTCAAACAATCCACCCTGGATGTTCACCACTGGCCAACCTGTCATCAGCTCCCTCTCCGACTTCACCCCAGTACACACCATCTCGGAACTCATCCATAAAGCCAAAACCACCACCTGTCAGCTCCATCCTCTTCCCACCTCCCTTGTCAAAGCATGTCTGCCATCCATTTCCCCCATGATCACCAACATAATTAACTCTCCCTCACCACTGGTACTGTACCCCCCACTCTCAAACTGGCTGCCATCATTACTCTCCTGAAAAAACCCGGTGCTGACCCAGCTGTCCTTAACCATTACCGACCCATCCCCAACCTCCCCTTCATCTCCAAAACACTTGAAAGGGTGGTTGCCACACAATTACAGTCCCACCTTGACACAAACAACCTCCATGAACCCTTCCAATCTGGCTTCTGTCAAAAACATAGCACTGAAACAGCCCTGGTCAAAATCACCAACGACCTCCTCCGTGTAGCTGACTCCGCACTCCTTACCATTCCCATAATCCTCGACCTCAGCGCAGCATTTGAAACCATCTTGCATCCTCTGCTCCTGGACCGCCTGGCTGGCATTGGAATCACTGGCGCTGCACTCTCCTGGTTCACATCATACCTCACTGACCGCCAACAATTCGTGCAACTAAGGAACCACAAGTCTGGGTGTTCGGGTGTTTCACTGGGAGTGCCCCATGGGTCAGTCTTGGGTCCCCTTCTTTTCACCATTTACCTCCTCCCCCTGGGCACAATCCTCCGTCAACATGGGGTCCATTTTCACTGCTACGCCGACGACACACAGGTCTACAGCTCCTCTAAACCGACCGCTGCCATCCCTCCTACCTCCCTCATCACCTGCCTTGATGACATCCGGAGCTGGATGAGCAGGAACTTCCTGTAGCTCAGTGGGGTAAGAGGGCCGTCCTGCAACCGCAAGGTTGTGGGTTCGATCCCCGCTTTCCCCATTAGTTGCAAGTCGAAGTGTCCTTGAGCAAGGCACTGAACCCCCAGTTGCTTTCCGGGCGCATCACTGCAGCCCACTGCTCCTTAATAACTAAGGATGGGTTAAATGCAGAGAACTAATTTCCCCTTAGGGATTAATAAAAGTGTATATTATTATTAAAGCTAAACGGCAATAAAACTGAGGCCCTGCTCATCAGCTCCAAATCCATCATCACCAAATCCCAACACACCACAGCTCCACCCATCATCATCGACGGATTCCCTGTACCCTTCTCCCCCCAAGTCAAGAGCCTCGGCGTCATTCTGGACAGCACCCTTTCATTTGCACCCCATATTCAAAACATCACCCGGACTGCATTCTTTCACCTCCGCAACATCTCCAGACTCCACCCATCACTGACCCAGTCCAGCACCGAAATCCTGGTCCACTCATTTGTCACATCCCGCATCGACTACTGCAATGCCCTCCTCACCGGACTCCCCACCAAATTCATCAACAGACTGCAAATCATTCAGAACTCGGCCACCCGGATCATCACCTGTACCAAATCATCGGACCACATCACTCCTGTACTCATCCAACTTCACTGGCTCCCTGTACAAATCCAACTTCACTGGCTCCCTGTACAATACCGCATCGACTACAACAACCTTCTCCTCACCTACAAAGCTCTCCATAATCCGGCCCCCACCTACCTCTACGACCTCCTTCAGGAATACACTCCCTCCCGCTCCGCTCATCCTCTTCTGGACTGCTAATCATCCCCATGTCACGCCTCAGTACCATGGGTGCCCGAGCCTTCAGTTGCTCAGCACCCAGGCTCTGGAACTTCCCCCCCCCCACACATAAGACAATCAGACTCCATCACATCATTCCAGTCCCAACTCAAAACTCACCTGTTCAAACTGGCATACTCTCTATAACTGGACCATGTGCACTTCACTTGTCTTTATGTTGATGTTCTGTTTTAATGTTGTTTCTATCTTTCATGCTTTTATCTTTAATCCTGTTTTATTTTATTGTAAGGTGACCTTGGGTGACGTGAAAGGCGCCTCCAAATAAAGTGTATTATTATTATTATCATGAAAAAAGTGATGCATACTATAAAAGGTCACTAAAGAGATTTAAGCAACAATGTACACAGGTTATGCCCTACCAGGAAACAAACCTGTCACATCCCATCACAACTATACTTTCCAGCGAAGAATTCAAGCTTCAATCAAACAATACAGCAGTGGCAGAGATCTTTATGTTCCTTTATTTTTGTTGTCTTTTTATATGTTTGAGAGCATCTCTTTTGCTCATTTTGACCATGTTTATTGTGGAAAGGTAAGGCTCTTGATATATTCAACCAAATATATTAAACAAGCAAAACATTGTTACGAACATCTTATATTTAATTAGATATGTAGTTAAATAGATCCATATCAATTCAATGTATGATTTAGTGTTGATGACCAAACCAAATCACTTAATTTGTCATGTATACACTGGACTTTTGAGATGGACCATGCTTAAAATAACAATGCTTTTGCCAAGCAAAAGTCAGTGATGAAGGTTCAATGGTAAAAAGAAAAATATGAAGAGAGGGCTCATTAGAAAAGTATGCTCTATACAAATATAGACTAACACAGCAGTTATAGCTGAATAAGCAGCTTGGTTACAGGAATTGCTGCACCCCTTCATCCACATGTAGTAGTTTGTGAACAGCACTGTTGTTTCCCAGTCGTGTCATAGATGACTGTCTCTGACTGTCTCTGTCAGCGTATGTAGACACATGATGGCTGCCCACAGCTCATCTGCTTGACTGCTCCATTCAATTGCTCCATCCAGCAGCACTCTGGAAAATGTTATTGATGGGCAGTTAACGTCAGATTCAGTTCACAACCATCTGCACTCCACCCACCATTACCCTGGTGGAGCGATGGTTCAAACAGATGGAGAGGAATTTATCAGCTTTAAATGCCAAAGTAAGTAAAAAAGAACAACCACTGTGCGAATATATTGATGCAGTCTGCTTAATTGCATCTTTGTGTACTTACACTTATTTGTGTGTGTGTGGGGGGAGGGGGGGGGCACACTCCAAATGGCTTTGTGACTGAAGTGTGCACTATTGTGAAAAGCATGTACATCTCTGTGTGAAGAAGGTGTGATGCAGACAGACAGTCAGGTACATCTTTCCCGATGGCCCATCTACCACTTTGGCTACTGTTGCCCTGTCACGGTTATCACCAGTCTTGGGAGTAACGCATTACAAAGTAACGCATTACTGTAATTCCACTACTTTTAGCGGTAACGAGCATGTAAGGAAGTATTTTTTTTTAATCAATTAACGCAATTACAATTACTGAAATTTAAATGAGTTCGTTACTCGCTTTACTCTCTTTTGTGAAAAATGAACACTTGCAGACAAGAAGACAAGATAGGCCTACTTTAGCTCAGGCCCGGGGTGGGTAATCGGGAGAATCGGTGGGCCGCTTCACTTCTGGGCCGGTCGAGAATTTTATTTGTTGACATTTGTCACAGTAGTCCATCTTCTTTTAAAGTGGGCTACACACGTTCCGCATTCTGACACCGCAGCCTCTGCATGGGTTGTACCATGCGAGGAAGTTCACCCCTCCCAAATAGAGTTGGTTCGGTCCTTAGCCGTCTTTTCCAGAAAGTTTTCTCAGCTACGGATAGCTGGGCCGGCCCGACCGCAACGATATGCGTCAGGGAGGATGGACGGGAGGAAGAGGGCAGGAGGGGCTGAAAAAGCCAGGTTGAAAAAAAGAAAGGCATTGGAGGAGGATGCTGCCAAATGTGCCAAGCTTACAGATGTATTTTCAAGAGGACAAACACAAGTGGAAACTGGTAAAGAGAGACAAAGGCCTAATGATTAGCACCATAACTATTCGGCTAACGTTCAATTCAATTCAATTCAGTTTATTTGTATTGCCCAATTTCACAAATTACAAATTTGTCTCGGAGTGCTTTACAATCTGTACACATAGACATCCCTGCCCCAAAACCTTGCATCGGATCAGGAAAAACTCCCAAATAACCCTTCAGGGGGAAAAAAATGGAAGAAACCTTCAGGAGAGCAACAGAGGAGTAGCCTTGATTAATATCATTGTAGCGTTGTCAACCTATTCCCAAGCAAAATATTAAATTGAATTTAAATATTAGCCTTTTTATATCACCCAAAATATGGCGATCCATAGACTTTGCAAATATTATGCAAATATTGATATATAATATTGATATTGATATTGAATAGGCTCTCAGATCAAAAGTTTGAGAAGCTTCTCCTCTTGAGGTACAATAACTGGTTTGAGAGCTAGCAATGTTGTGGCTACTGGTCAGAGGTGAGAGATGAGACTTGTTAGCCCATTTTAACGTTTGTTGAGAATCTCATCTCTTATCTATATTTAGCTTTGCCTTATGAGGCATGTTTGTTAAAACATTTTGTTAACCTTTTGTTAAATCACATATTCAATTATATGCAGCACCTCAAGGCACCTTTGTTTTCTCTTTTAATTAGTGTTAATACTGTAGGCCAATCACTTTTATTTCATAGGACCTAATGTGGTAAAAAAAACACTGTTAAATGACTGAGACAGTTATTTTGTATTAAGTTAAGTATTAAAAGGGACTTTTGTACTACTGCTTGATTTGAAGGCCTGTTGCCCTGTTGATTGCAATAAATAGGTCTAAAAAATATGTTTATTGTGTTTGACTGTTCAGTACTGTTCATTACATGAAAAAAAGCAGACATAAAAGTAACTTAAAAGTTACTTTCCCTAGTAACTGATTACTTTTGATATACAGTAACTGGTAAAGTAATTAGATTACCTTTAAAATAAGTAACTAGTAACTGTAACTAATTACTAATTTTCAGTAACTTGCCCAACACTGATCATGTGTCTCTACGTGAAGTGTTGACCACGTCATGTAAATTAAATGTAAAAAAAAAACAAAGTGATGAAAGAAAAGCTGACTTTGCCTGGAATCAAACACAGGTCTCTGGGTGTCCAGGCAAACACGTTCCTAGGTGGCGCTTTGACTCCGTGAACATATTCACGCATCACATGTCTCTATGTGAAGTGAAAACCACGTCATGTAAATTAAATGTTAAAAGAAAGGAGATGAAAATGAGTTTCCCTTGATGGATTCAAACACGGGTCTCTTGCACACTAGGCAAACACTTATCTTCTTGAGCTAGTGACAGATTCGATCGCTGATGGCAGTAGGGGGTAACATTATTGTGGAAGTGAATAGAAAAAAACCTGATAGCACTGTCGCGCTCGTAGCTAGCTTAAACATGTTTATAATGGCTAATTTATTATTTGTTGGCCTACTTTTATGAATGTAAAACTTACAATCAACGTTACAGTACTAATCTGAGTTAAGGCTGCTCTTTTATTCATCGGTCTCCACGTGTTCAGGGGGACCGGTGACGGTCTCCCCATCGCACCCAGCCTGACGCTGGTGTGCTCGACACGGGTTCATGCAGTCAAATACTGTGCATGCCTCCGCTCTCAAAGTTAAATATGATAGGCTATCGTAACCTGCTGACAGGGCGGAGTCACCAGAGAAGTTCACAAGAATAGTTTTTTTCAATTTCATTACATTACATTACATGTCATTCAGCAGACGCTTTCATCCAAAGCGACTTACAATAAGTGCATTTCAACCAAGAGTATAAACTAAGAACAACAAGAATACAGGAAGTAACATTTCCTCAACATAGTCGAACTACAAAAGTACCACAATAAGAGCTATTTAAGTGCCACTGAAGTGCAAATCTGTGTTTTAATCCAGATATAGTCGGAAAAGATGTGTTTTCAGTCTCCGGCGGAAGATGTAGAGACTTTCTGCTGTCCTGATGTAAGTGGGGAGCTCATTCCACCACTGAGGAGCCAGGACAGCAAACAGTCTGGATTTCGAGTGATTAGCTCGAGGTGCAGGAGTCACAAGTCGATTGGCTGTTGCCGAGCGGAGCGAACGTGCCGGGGTGTACGGTGTGACCATATCCCGGATGTAGATGGGGCCCGATCCGTTCAGAGCACGGTACGCCAGAACCAATGTTTTGAAGCGGATGCGGGTAGCCACCGGTAACCAGTGACCCAACTGATCTTCTCGTTTCCACCATCCGAAACACGGGTGGCGGCACACTCTCTGCCTGTCTGACGACTGACATCTCGTGGATGTCTGCTCACCACCTGAATTACACTGACAAGGAGAGACTATTCTCTACTATTCCTTCTTCCCCACCACCCCCACACACGACCTGACTATTCTGGGCGCTGGCTCGACTGCCAGCCGGACTGCCAGGAACACGGGGAACCGACGGCCTCTGCAACTGGCCTGAACTCCACAGGCGCACGTTCCTGCGTTCCTGTGTTGCAGCGCGCAACATCATCAGAACCGGCTCTCTTCTTATGAAAGATTATGATCATCTGAGGCAGGCTCTGGTTCATACCTGCCTTCCTGCTGCCACCTCCCCTCATGGTGTCTGCAGCAGCCATCCATCCCCTGCAGCCTGCCACAGAATAGCAGCCGCCCGAGTCACCTTCAGCCTCTTACCGCACCCCACCCACTCCTCTCTCCTCTCTCACTGGTTATGGTGGCTGCTGCGCCCCCCTTCAAAACACAAACACTGGTCCTGGCGTACACGTCCGGGCGGGATGGGCCCCGTCGGGATCGGGATATGGTCACACACCTCACGCGCTTCGCTCGCTCGGCAACAGCTCCAGACTGTGTCAGCTCCTCAGCTCGATCTAATCAACCAAAATCCCTGACTGTTGTCAACACTCGCTCCTTCTTGCGGAGCGACCCACTGACATCAGGACAGCAGAAATCTATTCTCGATATCTGTCGGGAACTGTTTTGGCAATTCCTACTATACTCTCTTTATGGTACAGATTAGTCAGTCAGAGGCAATGCCTAATTTACTTTTGTGGTACTTTTGTTTTTCGAGTTTAATGAAATGCAAAATGTTCTTGTTGTTGTGGAAAGAGAGCGGAGGAGCGGAGTGGTGTGGGTGAATTTCAGGAGGCTGAAGACCAGTCGAGCTGCTGCATTCTGGATGAGCTGCAGAGGTCGGATGGCCTTAGCAGGTAGACCAGCCAGGAGGGAGTTGCAGTAGTCAAGCCGTGAAATGACCAGAGCCTGGACCAGATCCTGTGCCGCCTTCTGAGTAAGAAGAGGCCGTATTCTCCTGATGTTGTGCAGCATGTACCTACAGGAACGCGTTGTCGCAGTGATGTTGGCCGTCAGGGAGAGTTGATTGTCTAGTGTCACCCCGAGGTTTCTGGCAGTCAGGGTAGGGGCCAACACAGAGCTGTTGGAGGTGGTAGTCAGGTCATTGGTGGGGGAGCCTTTCCCTGGAAGGAATAGTAGCTCGGTCTTGTCAGGGTTGATTTTCAGTTGGTGTGCAGACATCCACTGAGAGATGTCGGTCAGACAGGCAGAGATTCGTGCCGCCACCTGTGTTTCGGACGGTGGAAACGAGAAGATCAGTTGGGTGTCATCGGCATAGCTATGGTAGGAGAAGCCATGCGAACGAATGACAGAGCCGAGAGAATTTGTGTACAGAGAGAAGAGGAGGGGACCCAGGACGGAGCCTTGAGGAACCCCAGTAGTGAGAGGACAAGGATCAGACACCGATCCTCTCCAGGTTACCCGGTAAGTGTGGTTGTTAAGGTAGGAAGAGAAAAGAGCGAGTGCAGTGCCTGAGATCCCCAGGTCCTGAAGAGAAGAGATAAGGATCTGGTGGTTCACGGTGTCAAATGCTGCAGAAAGGTCTGGAAGGATAAGGACAGAGGAGAGAGGATGCTCTAGCAGTGTGAACCTGCTCAGAGACAGCAAGGAGGGCAGTCTCTGTTGAGTGGCCGGCCTTGAATCCAGACTGGTGAGGGTCAAGAAGGCACCGGTTTCCGGTACCCAACCCTTGTCATAACACATAAATAACATTGAGCAAACTGCAAAATAGGAGTAATGGCACTTTCACTTCTCATCTCCAGTCATTGGACTTGTTTCAGGGGCTCATTGAGAACTATTACAACAATTGTATTATATTAATATTGTGCTCTTTGCTTCTTAAAATAGCTTCCATACTGCTGATTGATTGTTGTTGTTATATGTGTACAGATTGTAAAAGACCTCTGAGGCAAATTTGTAATTTTGGGCTCTACAAAATAAACTGAGTTGAAATGTAATTGAATTGTTGGAGCTTTCAGAAAAAGGGCTTGTATTTCATGTGCCTTTGTGTATGTGTGTGTGTGTGTGTGTGTAGGTGTGTGTGTGTGTGTGTGTGCGTGCATCACCGTTATACAATTATTAGGAGTTGGTTGATGAGAGAAGCAGTTGTGAGAATTCTCTAGTCTGAAGACCATAAGACCAGTGCACAGGAAGACATCACATCACATGATAAAATGTCTATAAGATAGCATCATAAATAGACACTCCCTGTGTGATGTGTTCTTTTCCGATAGTGTTGTTGAGTTATTTTCAAGTTACATGTCTTTCAGCTATATGTGACGAATTTTATGTTTCGTTGTTTATGTTTCTTCTTACTTTGTGGCTCAGTGTAGGGCGGGTCATCCTTCAATCAATCAGGGAATCGGCTGTTCAATCCTTGGCTGCGCTGTACCATGTCCATGTGTCCTCAGGCAAAACATGTAAGTTGGTAAAAGGGCAAATTTGAATGTCAAAGAAAAAATGTCATTGATTGTTGAGATGATCATAATTTGATTAAAGGTGTATCTGTTGATTATTTTGAAAGAGGTCTTCTACCTCGTTCTTACTGCTTGCATTTCTCAGCTTCATTCAATGATCAGACAGTTTAGGTTGGGTTCATTCAGTGAGATCAGTTCTTTCTCTAGAGAAGATCTGTCTCTAAGAAATATATGAACAAATCTAAAAGTAAAAGTAGTCATTAAGTGTATGATCAGTAATATTGAACATGTAAATAAAAAATTTGAGAATGTGGCTCTTTAGTAAGTATATTTCTATTCAGTAAGAACTTATCTGATGAGGTAAATATATAAAGTAAGCACAATATCCAAACCCAAGATTAGTCTATGGAAATTAAAAAGTACAGTAAAGTGGACCACAGGCTGCTGCTCCTGCACCACAGAGAGTGACAGGAAGAGAAAGGCTGATTTGGTATATCTCCAAGAGTGTGTAGACCACAGACTCTGCTTTTTCCAGTGGCCGGGTTATCTGTGAGGGGTAATGAATGGAGTGTGATGGAGTTGGCATGAGATGAATGGAGAGGCCTTATCATCACAGAGTATGAAGGTGGCTATTAAATTATGCCTACAACATACGGCACACAGGAAGAAACCTTTCATGATTCCACACTAAGATCCCTTTTCCTTTAATAGGGTCACATAAACCCACTAATTCACATCTTTGATTCATGTTGTTATTAATTTGTCTGTTGTTAAAATTAAGATTTTGTGAAAAGTCAAGTTAATTCTCAAATTGTTTCTAAATATGTATGTATATAGACTCAGTGTATTGGTTTGTTAAAGCACAAATGTCTCTGCCCCATCAACTGGTTTCTAAAGGAACTATATTTAATAACACAAACATGACAAGATTTCTAAGGTTTACAAAACAAATATTTTATGAAGATTAGACTTAGTTGTAGTCTTCTGGATGCAGTTCAACTCCATTTGAAACTGACATGTGTTTTTGCATTGAAATTCATTCTCAGTGCAGCCTTGTGAAAGTCTTCTCAGAGACACCAGGCTTTCATTTGACAGGAGCAGCAGTGAGTGCAATCAATTAGCAGTCTGGAACAATCAGCAATGCATACACAGCACTGTGCTGGAACATTAGATTCTGATAATTGGTAGACTGTCCTCCCACTGATATGATGAATAGCCATGGGAAAGATAGTCTACTGTTTTCCTAAAGTGGGGTCAGCTACACTTCAAATGAAACTGATAAGTCTGTTTTTGAGATTTACACAGGGACAGAGATGTAGGTGGACAGGGGTGGAGGAGAAATATATAGTGAGGGAAAGAGGATGTCAGTGTGGGGCTCATTTACTCAGTAGATGTAATCAGGGGGAGGGAGGGAGACATTTGGCCATAGTTTATCAGTGGTGGTGAAGCCAAACAGTATGTTCACCGAATGAACTCCGCTGTCAGCTCTGATGTAGCAATCTGTGGATGATTATGTGTACATACTTGGATACAGATGCTCAGAAAGTTACAATAGAAATTGTGTTTTTTTGTTTTATTTATGTTGAGAATTTAAGAACAAAAAGTCGTGGCAATCCACGGACAGAAGGTCAACAACAGATAAGTAAAGCGACATTCATCAATATAGAGAGAAAAAAGCTAAAGCCCGATTAGGGATTTACTCAAGCACAATAAGGTGATTGATTGAAAGCAAATAAATTATTTAAACATTTTCATAAACAGTATTCTAGACAGGCCGATATTTACACCAACGTATGCTATATTGCATGATTTATTTGGAGAAACCAAGCAATTATATGTATAAACAAACATGCAGCACCCCCCATGAAGCCAGCATGTAATGATCCTTGTTTCATCACCACATTTGCCATCACTGTAATGGTTTGAATGATATTTATCGGTGGCAGTCGAATCCTCGATTGACCAAATTGTTTGTTGACTGTTTAGGGTCACCCATATAAAACATGTGTGAATCCATTCAGTAATATTTCTTGAGCAATATATGGAAAGTAAACTGAAATGTCAAATTATGAAACAAAACAAAATGGTAATAGTGCATTATCTTAACCGTTATTTCAAAGTCAAACACTAGAAGACATCACCAACTTCCACTGTAAATACATTTCATAAACTAGAAATACATACAATAAATAAAATAAAAAAATAGAGTCTAACACTGAGTCTTTATTGTTTAACATAACAGCATTGGGAGTGACATTTTAATGCTGTAGAAAAAGTGGAACACCGAAATATATAATATGTTGTAATAACTATAATTATCTTGCAATATGAGCATATGCATAAAGATGTTGAAAAATAAAGTTTGTGGCGGGTTTGTACCGTACAGCAACCATATGGGACACATTATGGCCCCACTGTGTGGCGTCGCCAACCTGACAGCACACTGTGATTTAACCCAACTGTAAGTGGATGCAGGCACGTGCTCAAACCAAAAAAAAGGGCACCCATCGGCAAAATGATTTTTCTATTGATCACTGTAACTTGAAGTTAAGTAATTGGTTGCTAGCAACACCTAAAACACATTGTGTTGTGAGAAGACATGAGAGCTGAACAAAATGAAATGTTTTCGATTAACATTACAATTTGTTTTTATTAACAAAATGATAGGAGCGAAAAATGCCATATAATAAACAACTTTACTAACCTCGACCGCTTGGGAAATGCAGGAAAATGCCGAGAAATATTAAACCTCTGTAAAAACGTTATAAAGCCTCAGTCTGATATTTCCGGGCATGACCTCACTCTCGGTTAGTAAGTAGTTATTATAAGTGTTGTTTTTTCTTGCGTTTACTCTTTTCACTCTCTGCAATGCTCATACAAGATTGATCTTTGTAAAACTGGAACACACAACACAGAGAAACAGAGAAGAGAAACATACCACATAAAACAATGTGGTACAAGGATAGCATGAGACCGAGAGCTAGCATTGAATTCGTGTGACATTTATTAAATGAATTAATAAGTTCAACATACATTCGAAATTGTCTAAATAGCATTTATACAACACAAGAAGATGTATATCTCTCCCTCTCTCTCTATTTTCTAAACATAACTAATGTCAGTAAACAGCTGGACAAGGGTTTGAAATCACGGATTTCGGGAGTCTTTTGTTTATTCTTTTAGGAAACGCCGGACCAGTTGCGATGTCATGTTTTCAGCAGCGCTTTGTCAACGTGGTTAATTTATCATAAAACAACGTCTTGGGATTGCACAAACACCGGCATGACCTGTTTGTCTGATGCTGCGTGTCAGAAGAGAAGTAAGCTGACCCGTTTGGCGTGGCGCGAGGAGCACTGCGCTCTAAGTGGAGGGGATGCGGCGTGAGGAGGCAGAGGGAGGTGTGCAGCGGGGGCTCGTGAGCGGCGCGGAGCATGTCGGGGCGAAATTCTCACAAGAACTCAAATAAATGCCCCGTCAGATATCAAAACACATTTGGGGGGAATTGATGACAGAGAGTATTTTTTATTCTTAAATACTTATTAATGAAGAAAAAATGTGGATCTAGCCGAAAGGGCACTTTTCTCATCCAGGGCGAAAGGGCTGGTGCTTGAGCACCACTAGGGGTCTATCTGTGCACGTGCCTGAGTGGATGGATCCAAGCTTACCTTCAAAGCCGACTGTCTCCCGGCTCTGTGAGAGTCTAAGAGCCTCCAGGCACATAGTACAGCATGTTGGCCATTCACAAACCTCTCGATTAATGTTTTTAATTTTCATTCCACTGCTGGCCCATCCTATTAGCATTCCTCTCAGAATTAGAACTATGGAGACGTTTTTCTGGTCTAAAGACATAGCCAAGTTCTACAGTCCCATATAGGAGCTTATTAAGTGCATCAAACAAATCAGTAACTGGTTGCGCACTTAGTTGAACAGAGATAAAAACATATACATTGTAATTGGTGCTAACAAAGGATGCTTTAAAGTAGGGCTGCAACTCACGATTATTTTGATAATCGATTAATCTATCGATTATTTTTTCGATTAATCGGATTTAAAAAACGTAATTTTCAACCCTTTATTCAAAACAGGGTTCGTACGGTCATGGAAAACCTGGAAAAGTCATGGCATTTTTAAATGGCTATTTCCAGGCCTAGAAAAGTAATTGAAAAAAAAAAAATCCCAAAATGTTTGGTAAAGTAATGCAAATGTGTTATATCAGTTGCGCGCAATTCCAGGATGCTTTATTCATGCTATTTATATGGTTGCTGGATTAAATCTTACCCAGATACGTTTTTTTCTGATTGGCTATTGTGTAGCCCATTTCTTTTTTTTGATTGGCTGATAAGTGGCACCTCGCAGCAGAACTCCAGGGGAGCGCTTGATTCCTCCATGGTGAGGGCAGCGCGGCCAGCTCATGTTTGCGCGCTGCGGCACATTAAAACATTAAATAGCCGAGAGTTGTTTTCAGTGTGAGAAATACGATATGTGGCGGGAGTGCGTGACTTAAGACCGAAATGAGTGACTGTCACTCTCAATGCGTGACACTTGAGAGCCCTGATAACATCACCCGTAGGCGCACACAGCTCCGTGAATGTCCCTCCAACAACGTGAATGACTTCCACATCCAGCGCCACGACAGCAGCAGCAGCCAGTTAGATTCATCAACAGCGGAGCAGCTCAGCGCTGATTGGCTCTCACAATGCAGCGTTCTGTCCTCTCCCTCCGCTCCGCTCTGGTTTCTGTTCGCCGCTCTGCGCTCAACTCAACTTTATTATACTCCGCGACTTATTGAGTGCCGTAATAATCACGCGACTCAACGAATCGATAATGAAATTCGTTGCCAACTATTTTAAAAATCGATTTTTATAGATTTTATCGATTCGTTGTTGCAACCCTACTTTAAAGCCAGTGTCTTTAAAGCCTATATTTTAAAAAGTATATTAAAACAAAATCAGCCGTCTATCACTTTGGAACTACAGCAAGAATCAAATAACCTGAGTTACATTACATGTCATTTTGGCTGACGCTTTTATCCAAAGCGACTTACAATACTGTTACATTCATTCACTGTAGACGCAGCTACTGGGAGCAACTCAGGGTTAAGTGTCTTGCTCAAGGACACATCGACTAGGGCGGGGATTGAACCTCCAACCCCCTGATTGAAAGACGGAACTGCTACCCACTCACCTATAGTCGCTCTAAGAGGTGTTTAACATTTACGTGTAATCGAATAACCATAGACAGCGGGTTATTTTTTTAAGTAAAAGTATTAATCTTTAAGATTTTCATGTAAATTAATGTACATTATGTTAAAGGGATATTTAGGGTGTTGTTGAAGTGTGGTTGTATGAGGTACTTATCCATAGTCAGCTGCAGTTGTCACACACCTAGTTCGGGGAAATAGCACAAAAATGGAGGGGGCAGCTAAAGAAAACACATTAAGTTTAAATCTATTATATAATGGGAATTGACCTGAAGCGAAATTGTTCTGTACTGGTTTTGTCAAATGAGTCCTGTGGCTTTGAAGAGCCTACTGTTAATAAGTTTTAGTTCCACGATGGAATGGTCTGTCTCACAACAAGGTAAAGCAGTGAAAATATGCTCAATATAGTTTTTGGTTTAAACATTGTTATTGTTAAATAAGTCAATCGATACCATCACTCTGATGAATTCAGAAGCTTATATGTGTCTTATTGCTAACAAACTGCTAAATGAGACTACAAAATGCCATCACGCCAAATAGTCTTTGTTTATAACATTGTGTATACTTTTTTTCATGTATAGCCCAACGTTAGCTTTCCTTCTGACTTGCAAAAGTTGAGTTCATTTGTGAAGATTATCTTCCTGAATAAAACACGTAAGTAATTAGCTTGCGTTTGCCCCACTTTAGCCCCAACGCACCCAATTGAGTGTGTTTATGATATTGTTTTATAAACTGTCTATTACATTATAATAAACATGAGCAAATATATTGATGTTAGACATCAAATTAAAGAAGACAACTTGGGCTACAAGTATCAGTGAGCCATTTCAACACAACTCAAATACCAACTGAAATAAAAATTAAAATATCATAATCATAATTTTGTCAGGTGTCGGCCCACTCAGAACGTTTCCGGAACTAGCGACATGTAGTTTTGTGTAATCAGAAAAAACGAGATGTTAGAAAGCAAGAGGACTTCACACATATTATAAATATCTTTACAGAATCCTTTTGCACCAAAGTATCACGGAGATATGAGCCAAAGGACACAGAAATAGTAATCGCTTCATAGATTTACAGCCAGCAAATTCAAGTTGCTTTTGTTCTTGAGAAGAAGAAAAAACGTTTTTCTCCCCTGCATTCCAGCTGGCATGGCTTCAGTGAGTGTGTACAGTAGGTCCCTTTTAAAAACCAGGCGGACTTTTGGGGAAGCGTCATAGTCAGCTGTCAGGAAGTTCAACCAGTAACATATATACTAATATTTACACATCTGAACAAAAGCTCACATGTGTTGCCTTTATTATAAAACCAACATTATTCAAATAGCTTTTGTGGTTGCAGAGCTATACCCTTTTTAGTTTGGGTATGTCATGTCGAGCAGAAACCTTAAAAATCGGGTGGGGTTCAAAAGGATGTTGATATAATTTAAAATCCAATGTTAACATTGCATTGGCTTTTGGTTGAGGCTACCAGTGTGATGTAAACTTCCGTGGTTGGCTTACAAAAATAATCATCCCTGCACCACTCTCTAACTTTTTAATATTGCTGTGAATGCTGTTAACTAGGGTGACCAGACGTCCTCTTTTCCCCGGGCATGTCCTCTTTTTGAGACCTAAAAAATGTGTCCGGCAGGGATTCCAAAAATGTCCGGGATTTTGCTTCGTCGGATATTTGTGTTTCTCTGGGTCTTTCACAAACTAGTTATTACCCCTTACAAGTTTTGGAAATGGTATCTCCCTTATGTTTCACCTTCTTGCGCGAGCTCTGACTGTAGAGAGAACAGTCATTGGTCGACCGATCTCAGTGTTGCCAGATACACGATAGTTATCCTCCAAATACGACCATTTTGAGCCTTTGGTACGATACTTCACCATTTCCAATCTGGCAACACTGAGCACCTAATTATAATGCCGATATTATTTCAGTTTAGAAATATTAGCCAACTTGGGGGGGGGGCATCATGAAGGAGTTATGCTTAGGGCACCAAAATGGCTAGCGGCAGCACTGACTACACCCCCCCCCCCCCCTGAGACGAAGTGTCCTCTTTTTTACAAACTCAATTCTGGTCACCCTATGTTAACTGTAGTGCTGCAAACATTAAATGGTATCCTTCTGCCCCTTTCAACACAAATGTGTTGCTCACATTTATGATCACCAGAAAAACTCAAGGCCAAGGTTTTGATCTATGATTGAGTAAGTAACCAATTAAAGTCTGCTAGCGGATAGGCTAATTCATGCAGTTTAAACTGCTGTAGGAATTCAGGAAATCACATGTCATATAGCCGCTATGTGAACATTAATTTATTTATTTGTACAGGGACCATACACATTAATCAAGCCAGAGTAAGTGTGTCAACGTTAGCTAAGGCTAAATCTCAGCTGTGGTCCCTAAAGGAGAGAGAGGTTAACACAGTAACATAATAAAAAAAGCAACGAACATACAAGTTACGATAAAATACAAGCCTCATCATGAAATCATTTTTTTTTTAAACATAAAAAACAATAATTATTTACACAATCACTGAGGAGGGAGTCACGATTAATGCTCACACATCTGATTGGTAAAAAGCCAGTTCTTCAGGCCGTGTTTAAAAGAGTAGAATGTTCTGCTAGTGTGTATATGCAGAGAGGTATTCCAGAGGTGTCCTGCGTTCACTGAAAATGCAGACTGACTAAAAGAACTCTTCCTAAATGGGATGATGCAGTCACCTCTCTCCACGTATCATAGTTTGTCTGCTACTCTGTGTGTTTTGTTGAATAAATTCACCAAGTGGGGGAGGAGCCATCTCATTAAGAACTTTAAAAACTAGACACATATTGGACAATTTCGTGAGGCTATCCCAGCTAAGGAGACTGTGTTTAGTTAAAATGGCACAGTGGTGATAACTCCTGGGCTTCTGATTCAGTATTTTAAGAGCCTGCTTATGAAGGATTTGAATTGATTTGAGAGTTTTGCTGCTGGCTTGAGCCCAGCTGGTTAAGCAGTAAGTTCTTTCATCCTTTACGTCCCTTCTGGGAGTGAACGCTGGCGCGTCTAGCTGCCGCTGTTCTCCGGTTGTTTTAACTGTTTTTAATATGTTGTACGGCGACCTTGAGTGCCTTGAAAGGCGCCTTATAAAATAAATGTATTATTATTAAGTCAGATATGGAATGATAATTGCATTAAAGTACATCTTTGCAGTATCTATGGTTAAATTATTTCGTATGTACTTGAAAATAAATAGATGGAATTTGACAACCTTTGCCACATGTTTTACCTGCTTCTTAAAAGAAAGGTTTGAATCGAGGTAGACACCTAGATATTTATATTCAGGCACTATCTGGAGCCGCTCACCAGAGACATAGACATCCGGCTCAAGTGAGTTTCATGCCGTCTCTGTGAAAAACATGCAGACCGTCTTTTTCACATTTAGTAGTAGACAGGAATCTGAAGAGCCATTCAGAGACATGGACCATGGTATCAGGGAGTTGAAGTGCAGCCTGGACTTTGTTTTTTGCATGGACATAAATCACTGTTTCATCAGCGTACATTTGAATATTACATCCCTTACAAACACTGGGAAGGTCATTTATGTACAGGCTGAATAATAATGGTCCCAAACTCTAACCCTGAGGAACACCCACTTCATATTCCAGCATAGCCGATACAGCCTCACCTACTCTAACACACTGGGTTCTTCCCTCAAGGTAGGACTTCATCAGTGCTAGTGATCCAGCTGAGAGGTTGAAGTGTGACATTTTCCTAATCAGGATATTGTGGTTAACTGTGTCGAAAGCCTTCCTGAGGTCAGGAAATACTGTTCCTACTACTCCCAGGGCTCTCAAGTTTTGAAGACAGGCAAGCGTGACATTTCCATCAGCACCCACCCCCACCCCCCCGCAGAACGAAATTTTCGGATATCAGTCAGTCGCGCGCAACTCCAGGTTTCTTTATTTTCATTGGTTGCTGGATTAAATCTTACCCAGATACAACAGATTGGCTATTGTGTAGCCCATTTCTTTTTTCTGATTGGCTGATAAGTGGCTCCTCACAGCAGAACTCCAGGGGAGCGCTTGATTCCTCCATGGTGAGGGCAGCGTGGCCAGCTCATGTTTGCGCGCTGCGGCACATTACAACATTAAATAGCCGAGAGTTTTTTTCAGCGTGAGAAATACGATGTGTGGCGGGAGTGCGTGACTTAAGACCGAAATGCGTGAGTCTCACGCTCAATGCGTGACACTTGAGAGCCCTGTACTCCTCCTTTAGTTGGCTGTGTCAGTGGAGTGCTTGGCTCGGAAACCAAACTGCATGGGATGTAGCTTGCAAGGCGAGTTGTTAAGGTGTTCAATTAGTTGCTTTGCAAGGGATTTCTCAGCTATTTTAGAGATAGCGGGGAGGATGCTGATGGGCTGATAGTTGGTAATATCGGTTTTATCACCTGATTTAAAGATTGGTGTTATTATGGCTGATTTCCATCCTTTAGGGAACACCATTTACCTTAACTTTCAGCTGTTTCATTGAACTACTGTTTTGTTTACCTGACATCTTCTGTAAATTCTCCCATATTAATTTGGAATTACCCTGTGCTTCAGTAATAATCTTAATAAAAGCCGTCCGCAAGTCTCCCAGACATCGATCGCCGCTACACCAACTCGTCCGCCCAACTCTCCGCGCCCGGCACTGTCGCCCCGGCCTCCGACGTAGCCCCCGGACAGCAAGAGCGCGCAGGCTCAGCAGAGACACAGGTAAAGGCCATGCCTGCCTATGGGAGGGTGTTGTTGCTCCCATGATCTGCCGTGCTTGAGCCTCCTTCACCCGCCATCACTTTAACTGGGCCTGGGCATTGTTGTATGTCTCCGGATAACAGGTGGCATATCGCCATAATAAACTTGCACGCGTCAACATTCCATTTGTTTGGTTTAGCTTTGGATTTATCACGGTTGTACTCAGGGCAATGTCCCACGGTGCTTATCAATATTGCTTTTCGGAAACCGAAATGCTTGTTATACTTTCTAATCGGACCTTGACTTTCTGTTGTCGATTTTCCATTAAAACTTCCGCTATGAAAACAGTAGGAGGTATCAGTGAAGCCCGCAAGATTTAGAAACACCACATAGGTGAGCACGGCTACTGAAACGCCGACACCTCCTGGTGCCGTTTTTTTTAATTTTAAATCACTCGTAACGCAATGGAGAAGGTTGTTTGTTTTTCTTATGTTTATGTACTGCAGGAGCTCACACAGATACTGGTATTGATGCAGCTGTTCTTATAAAGACTGTTGTATATTCATTTTATATCCCTTAATAACAATAATAATAATACAAATAATAATAATAGGGAAGTATTTGTATTAATTGGTGAAAAAGTAGCCATGTGCAGTTATATATAATATGAGGATGCGATACATTGAGATGCATCAATATGCATCGAGAGTCGTGATGTATTCAAACTGTTGACAGTAAATCCGAATTGTTGGGCCAGTGAAGACACACCTATACCCTTCAATGTATGCCTCATTGGTCCTGCCACTTTCACGATGACTACTGCCTAGTGGGCCGGCCTCCTGCCTCCATGGCCCTGCCCCCTGCCATGGCCCTGCTGATGTAATTTGTGATTTGGTGGCAATACACTCAAAAAAACAATTTAAGGCCTTCTTAGAGGGAACACATTTAAGTATTATTTGACACATTTAAGTAAATCAATTACAAAAATAGATATTTATATTTAATGGGTGTAACACAAAATGTAGGAATACTTTCATTTATTAGATTTATTTAGGTTAGAATCTAACCTAAATAAATATTAGATGGTGTGCATATCAACTCAAGATAAATGTGTTTAATTGGGGACTACCCTCTGCGCATGCGCCAGCTGAAAATCAGTTGTTTGCATGAGGTGAACACACTTTCAGAGCTGCACGGTGGTGTAGTGGCTAGCACTGTCGCCTCACAGCAAGAGGGCCATAGGTTCAATTCCCAGTCGGGACGGTTCTTCTGTGTGGAGTTTGCATGTTCTCCCCGTGGCAGTGTGGGTTCCCTCCGGGTTCTCCGGCTTCCTCCCACTGTCCAAAGACATGCAGCAGGTTAATTGATGTCTAAATTGCCCATAGGTGTGAATGTGAGTGTGAATTGTTGTCTGTCTCTATATGTGCCCTGGATGGACTGGTGGCCTGTCCAGGTGACCCTGCCTTCGCCCAATGTCAGCTGGGGTCAGCTCCAGCACCCTGTGACCCTAATGAGGATAAGCGGTATGGAATAGAATATTTAATTTCCAATTTATATTTTGAGTTGGACAAACACAAATTAGTTTAATTTAATGAATATCGTTATTTTATTTTAGATGTATTTGATACAAATGAGTTGGACTAACTTAATTACATTTTATTGCACTAATGTGCTAAATTTGAGTTGGAGTTGCATATAATTATTGGATGGAAAACCTGCCAACACTTTAATTGAGTTCATCCAATGAGTCATTTCTTTGAGTGTACTAAAAATACTGAATTTAATTGAAAATGTTATTGCGTGAAAACAAACAAACCAAGGGGCTCATGCAACGATTGAAATTAATCGATGACAAGAACAAAGCTAACAAACTGCAGGTCTGAAAACACTTCTCAGTGGAATCATGACAAATTAGAGAAATAACATTCCTTCCCAGTGGCTCTCTCTAGGTTGCCGGGAGACTAATTTCAGCTATATGGTGGTGTGTACACACAGCCCCACCCACACACACACACACACATAGACAGACAGTAACACTTACAAATGTCTAAACACATGTAGTCACACACAAAAAAATCACATTAAGTCTAGTGATGCAGTTAGAGGCTTATTCCTGTTAGTGAACATGTAGAGAGGCCGGTTTCCCCCTTCGCTCACTTTCCGTCTCGCCTCTTGATAGGCCTTCAGGCTGATTTGGAAGCAGAGTGACCAAATCCGTCCAATTAGGAGTAATCCATAGAATGTTTGGGCCTTTTCTGACATTGCAATCTTTAATGTAAACAGGGAAGGAGTACAAGTACAAGAAAGGATTATGGTTCAAGCACACTTATTTGGCCTGTCAACATGGAGTATGCATATACATATATTTGTATTTGTGCGTCTGATCTTGTTTTACTGCGTTGGTGGTTTAGTGGCAATGGTCCACTCATTTTTAATCTGTCAGTTTTGCTCTGCTGGCACCGCGGTCACGCACAATATATTCTGCTACATGCCACGTCACACACATGCACACATGTACGCAAACACTCACACCATAATACTCGACGTATCTCTTCCGCTCAGCGCCGTGCCATTTGATGAGTGGTCACAGGAGGCAGCCAACTGTGTCCCTCCTGTTTGTGCGTCACAGTCACTGATTTATTCTACAACTACTGTCCACAAACTGCTGATGGGCCCCGCCAACAGCTGATGGGGCATCTACACACAGCTGCTCATCTGAGTGAAGACATGAAGGAACGGTTAATTACTCTAAATTGTGAAGGGAAACACAAAGCATAGTTTTCCTTTCAGGAAGGGAAAACACAATCACTAGTCAGTCAGAGCTGCACTCTTATGTGTCATATTAACACCGAAGAATACATGATGGGTGACATTGGTACATTCTGATCCATTTAGATGTAATCTGAAGCCGCAGGGATGACTTTCACTCGAAGTGAGGAAAATCTTTGCGATGTGGGTGAAAACTTTGGCTTGAGCTTGTTATATAAATTAGTCAGATAATAATTAGGGCTGTCAGCGTTAACGCGTTAATCTATGCGATTAATTTGGCCGCGTTAACGCACTAAAATATTTTAACGCAATTAACGCAATTTTTTTTTAAAAACCGCGGCAGTACGGTTTGACACTGTTTCCGTTTTTAAAACAATTATTTCTCCGCGAAAATAAGGAGCAGAAATCAGTTTAACTCGTGGATGAATCAGTCGGGTTTCCTCCTGCTCCTCCTTCCTCCCGTCTCCCCCTCTGATACACAGAGGAACGGAGGGGCGACGTGTCGGGTGACGCGGCGCGGAAAGAACTCGTCACACGAAACCTTCAACGTAATTTGTCAATCCGTTTGTCTGTCAACATTTCGGGAAAAAAACAACCAATGAACACTCAGTAAATCACAAAGGCCCTCCCACCTCACAGGTTAGGCTCATTTAGCAGCCTGTCAGTCAGAGAACCAGAGAACACGGCGCGAGGACAATGAGCCTTATTTCAGAGCTGAGATTGTTCTGGAATGTTTGATGTATAACACGTGGGGGTGTGTCACATGCAAAAGACTTTAAACGGTGAATTTAATTTATTTTGTAAAATGTATAAAATGCCCACAGCCTCCAGAGGGTTAACGTGACATATGTGAATGTCAGTCAGTTACCAAGGCCACTGGTTCTGCTGTGTTCAGTGTTAAAGATGACAGGACCAATGGGGTCTCAATATACTTTTTTTTTTTTACTAATCTGATGTTTCACTGAAGAAACAATTTATCATCCACGATATTAAATACCTCGCTGGCACTGTATATGTAGGAGCCTCTTTGAAAACACAGCTCTGTGTGAAGTTTTGTCTTTAAAAAGAAGGAAAACACTTTTAAGCGCGATTAATCGCGATTAATTAATTGCAATTTCAAAATGTGCGATTAATTAGTTAATTTTTTTTAATCGATTGACAGCCCTAATAATAATGTGTTGTTAAAATCCTCATCAAGCAAAGCATTTGGTGCATTTTCAAGACATGGCCATGGGCTGCAATAATTGCATTGGGTATTATTCCCTGCTTTTACTAAAACAAACCATTAATAAGAAAAAAAAATGAATAAAGAAAACCATTAGTTGCATTCAAAGCATTCCAAGTCGTTTTGATCAGCTTTACTTCATCTGCTGCATCACACAAGCACACAAAGCGCATGGTAGTTATAATGTAAGGTGACTGTTATCACCCACTATTACGTGATTTGTGTTGCATCTGCCATGAAAGATTAGAAGGCCTAAATGTATAACATGATATTGTGTAATCATATAGTTGATGTACTGTACTTCTCCCCCTGATGTATGGATCATATCCTCTGTAAACCAACAAAAGAATCAACAAACAAAAAATCAATACAATTGAATGTATTTTGTGTAGCACAAAATAAAATGACTAAGAGGGCTTTAAATGGACAATTGGTGTAAAACGAAGACCGCAATCATCCGCTCAGTGTGTGGTATGTTTTCATATTATGTTCTCTGAAGCAAATTTGTAAATTGTGATTTGGGGCTACACTAAATAAATATAATCTAATTAGGGCATTGTGATCGTTTGACCCATCCACCACAAAGGAGACCACTGTTCTTTTTCTGAGTGAAATTCAAAGTCAAATTGAACTTATTGAGTCAAGCCAGTCTAACGTGATTTGTTAATATTGTCGATCTCAAGTCATGTGAGTCCACGACACTCGCTCGTCCCTTGAGTGATCCGGGGAGAAACTGAGGAAGAACTAGAGATGAAACCTTGGACCTTTATGTTAAAGAACAACCCGTTCTACCCACTAAGCATCAACCAGCCACAACAGCAGTGTGTGTGTCTGTTAACACTGGTGAAATGGGAAATAGATTTTTTTATTTCCTTTTATATTTCATCAACTTATTTTGCATTTTAGTTTGGTATCACTACAGGAAATTGTAGATGACCATCAATTTCTAGGAATTCACATTCCTACATAGAGGGTCCAGGACAGTAAACATTCATACATGATCAGAGTGGTATCAGCTCTGGCCTTATTTCGAGCCAGGAATAACCCTGAATATATATTATAGTTCTATTTGTTTCAGCGCTGCATTGATTTTCAGTTTATTTTATTTTACATAACCCAATCTCACAAATTCCCAATTTGTCTCAGAGGGCTTTACAATCTGTAAACATACCTGAAATCGGATCAGGAAAAACTCCAAAAAAATGGAGAAAAAAAACTTTTTACAGGGAAAAAGGGAAGAAACTTCAAGACGGAGGATCCCTCGCCCCGGATGGACAGACGCAATAGATGTTATGTGTACAGAATGAACAGCATTACAGAGTTACATAAAAACATTCAATGAATATGAGAGAATGTATGAATAATTCCACCACAATCTATGAAACAGAAAGAGGTAGAGAGGAGGGGGGGGCGGGGCAAAAAAGCAGGGTCATGGCAGGAGGCCAGCTCACCAGGAAGGATGCCGGCCCACCAAGGAGGAGACATCAGACACAGCCAGGTCCAATAGACCTTATGAGATGGGGGAGGAAGCAGAGTCAGTAATGTGTGATGGAGAGATTTCATCCATAAGGAGAGAGAATAGGAGAGAGGTGCCCAGTGTATCCTAAAACATCTCCCAGCAGCATATGAACCAAAAGCAGCATATCTAGGGGCTGGACAAGGGCAAACCTTATTCAGCACTAACTATAAACACTAATAAAGAGGAAGTCTTAAGTCTACTCTTAAATGAGGTGACTGTGTCTGCCTCCCGTGCTGAAAGTGGAAGCTGGTTCCATAAAAAAGGATTTATTGAGCACAGCTCTATAGTGGGGCACCATGGTACTACATGCCCCGTAAGGTATGATGGAGCATCACCAATCAAGGCTTTTTAGGTGAGGAGAATAATTTTAAATGTGATTCACCTAAGCTGTGCCGTTTTTTAAAAATGTTTCGTAGATGAAAAAATGCAGTCATTGAGATGTGTTTTTTTTTTTTTTTTTTTTTTTTTTTTTTAAATGGTTTATTTAATAAGGGACAGTGCACATTGATAAAAACATTGCAGTAAATGTGCCAGAGTTAGCCAAGAGGCTATTTTTCATCTGTAGTCCCAATGTTGCTGATGTTAAGAACAAACCTAAAAACATAAGATTGCAAATACAATCTACAGATAAAGCAAATAAAATAGGGGAGAACAATGTTAAAATGGACAGAATAAAAACATAATGTCAGAGATACAACATAAAAGCTTACAGACTAAATGTGACATACAACTGCAAACAGGTGAACGACAAGAGAAGACACGCAGGTGGAGTAAACGGCCGACCAGCAAGTCAAGACATACAGAGACCGGACAACAGACAGACAACAACTGACAGACAGACAAAATGAAAGTCCAACCTGGATAGATGGAGGAGGTAGTTACAGTCTAGTGCTGACAGAGCTGGGTAGTAATGTACCATTTCTTTGTTTCCGCTTTAAAAGAGTTGAATGATTGTAGCTCTCTAATAGATACTGGAATGCAGTTCCAGTCAACTGCTGCTTGTACTGAGAAAGCAGCATGACTAAAAGCACTTTTCCTGAGAGGGACGATACAATCCCCTCTTGCTGCACCTCTTGTGAGCCGATATCCAGTTCGTGTGGTGACAAATTGTTTGAGTGGAGGAGAGGTCAATCCATGTATGATTTTGTACATCAGACAGACGTGCACATATTTAATCAAGTTATCCCAACTAAGCAAGTTGTATTTTTTTAGAATAGGACAGTGATGAGACAGAACTTTTTTTTATCAAGAGTTTTGAGTGTACGCTTGTATAATGACTGTAATGGTTTGAGCGTAGTGGCACTAGCATGTGACCAGGTTGTTAAACAGTAGGTGATATGGGAAATAACCATTGAATGCAAGAATGTTTTAGCTGCCTCTGTTGACATGTAGTTGCGCGAGAATCGGAAATTGGATAGATTGAATTTTACCCGATTACAAACTTTTTCACCTGTGATTTGAAAGACAGATTTGAATCAAAAGTACTCCCAGGTACTTGTATTCAGATACAACCTTTAGCCTCTCCCCAGATACAAAACATCCGGTTCTACACTATCAGTTTCTTTTGGAAAAAACATACACACAGTTTTGGATATATTGAGTTGTAAACAACATTGCGTTAACCAAGTAGTCACATTAGCCATGGATGTAGTGAGTTCTTTTGCTACATCTCCCAAATTGCTGCCATGCAGATAAATGACGGTGTCATCGGCATACATTTGAATATTGGAATGAGGACAAACTGATGGCAGATCATTAATATATAAGGAAAATAATAATGGGCCCAGGACAGATCCTTGTGGGACACCTGTGGACAAGCGGAGGGCAGCGGATTGATGTTTTTGAATTTGGACAGACTGTGACCTATTAAGCAAATATGATTCCATCCATTTAAGTGTACCTGAGGAGAAGTTGTAACTGTGCAATTTGGACAAAAGAATACTATGATTTACAGTGTCAAATGCCTTCTTGAGATCAAGATACACAGCTCCAACAACACCCCCTTTGTCCAGTAGAAATTTTATTTTTTCGGTAAAGAAACAGGTGGCCGTCTCAGTGGAATAATTGGCTCTAAAGCCGAATTGCATTGGATGAAGGGCAAAGGGACTGTTTTTCAAATGGCAGATCATTTGCTCAGCTACCAACTTCTCTGCAACTTTTGATATTGTAGGCAGGATACTGATTGGTCTGTAATTAGAGGGAGAAAGGCGATCTCCTTCTTTAAATACTGGAATAACAGCAGCCGACTTCCAAACACTGGGAAACATGTTCTGAGAGATTGAGAGGTTGATGATATTGCTGATGGGATTTATTAGTGTTTTGGTAAGAGTTTTGAGCATAACGGCATCCATACCAAATGTATCTTTAGTTTTGGATGGTTTAAGAAAACTGATTATTCTTGTGACGTCTGAGTGAGTGACACTTCTTATGATGAAAGTTGGCTCCAATGTATTTACTGTACAGACAGGTCTAATCTCAGGGGAGAAACATTTAGCAATGGTGGCAACAGAATCAATGAAATAGTGATTGAAAGCTTTTGCTATTTCAACTGGATTATTTGACAGTTTACCATTAATGTTAAGTTCTTGCAGCTTCCTTACTTTGTTGGGATGTCCCATTAGCTTGTGTAACTGATCCCAGACCATTTTAGTTTTACCTCTCGCTTTTTCTATTACAGTCATGAAGAAATCTGCCTTAGCCTTTCTTAATTTCATTACCACTCTGTTCCTTAGCATAGCAAAATGTTGTCTGTCATGGCTCGATTGAGTTGACCTTGCAGTTTTTAAGGCAGAATCCCGTTCTTTCATTATTTTTAAGATATCATCATTCATCCAAGGAACAGAGTGTTTGATATGTTTGTGCCTAAATTTGCAACTGAAATCCTTCATAGTGTTCTCCAACTTATCTGAGAATGTTTTACTGTCTTCCTCGATGTCTATTCCCAACAGTAGATCATCCCAATCAATAAGTTGAAGAGTATGATGAAAGATATCTAGATTTCTTTTGGGAATTCTAAAGGATTCATCCTCCGTGACCAAAGGCCTAAACCGCTTGCTGGTTAGTTTCCTGGCTACCAGAGTTAGATTGTGGTCAGAAAGTCCAGTTACCATGTTGAGAGTTTTTAGAACTCTATCAGGCCTATTACTAAATATTAAATCAATTTGGGTCCTGGAAGAATTGGTTAGTCTTGTGGGCCCACTGACCATCTGTACAAGGTCAAAGTCATCAGTTATCCATTTAAGATTCTTTCTAGATGATTTTTCCTCCCAGTTTATGTTAAAATCACCCATAATAATGACCTCTTTACTGAAATTACATTCTTTTAAAAGTTTCTCAAATTCCTCATAGAAACTGTTTTTGGAAGAGGGAGGCCGATAAATTACAATAAGCGTAAAAGACATTTGTGGTGATAAAATTATATGAAGACCTATACATTCCAAGTCTTTACAGACAGACCACTGGATTTCATTACACTGGATATGATCTCTCACATAGATCATGACACCACCACCCTTAGATCCTACCCTATCTCTCCTGTAAATGTTGAAACCTGGCACGGTTATTGCTGCTGATGGAGCATTTTTATGGAGCCAGGTCTCAGATAGACAAAGAAAGTCTAAATTGGAATCAAGCAAAAGATGATGGACTTGATCACTTTTAGATTGAATACTTCTTATGTTTAGATGCCCACCTAGGAGACCTTTTGGCTTAACTCTAGGATCCTACACTGTTCTTGAATGATTGACAGTTCGGAAGACAGCCCACTTCCTGTTCTTTGAGATCGCGGGATTTAGCAGTTTCTTGTTTACGTTTTGGTTAATCGTTCCAATTCCACGTTGACTACCTGAGCAGAAGTCATCGTTAGTCGAAGCAAGCCGTGGCTCAGTCAGTGCAGTGGCCGCCTCGTTTATCGGAGATGTCGAACCGCACGGATCCGACAAACCCGCGGTGCTGTCTGCCGTCACGTTAGCCTCCAGGCTCGGCTCCAGCGCTAGTAGTCCCCCCAAGGCAAGCTGCGGATCGACCAGCGGGCGACCGTAAAACCCGGTCTGGAAAAATAGCGATGGCCCATCGGCCGCTGCAACAGCCCCTCCACTCCGAAAAGGCAGCTCCCTCCAACCAGCGCCAGGTGAGACCGTTGTGTTCCATGTAACTTCTGCGTTGGGGTTGGCTTCCTTCACTGGTGTAGTGTGCAGCGGACCGGGGCACGGGTGGATATCTCCAGATAACAGCAAGAAAAGTGTTATAATCAGACTGTGGTTTAGCTGAAGTAAAGTTGCTGGTTTCGTGCGTTTCTTCACTCGTTCATACAGAGATGGAAAAATGAACGATACGGCCAAAGCGTGTTTTCCATATCCAAATGTAACCACGTCTTGGTTTGACAGACCGGCGTAATTTCCGTATATTTCTCCATGACTACAGAAGACTATGGGTGGGTTGATGACAGCTGTTTTCAAAACTGACTTGATGTTTGTCGGACTTATAAAGTTGCAAAGCAAACCATAGAATAAAAGGGCTGCGAGTACACCTGCTCTACCGGCTACCATTTGTTTCCGCATGCTGCGCCGAGATCGATCCTTCCTGCTGCGTTCAGCCATAACTCCCACGTAAAGCAAATCTCAAGGACTGCATTCTTTCATCTACGTAATATTTCAAAAATCAGGCACATCTTGTCTCAAAAAGATGCAGAAAAATTGGTTCACGCGTTCGTTACTTCGAGACTGGATTAATTCAATTCAATTCAATTCAGTTTATAAATTACAAATTGATGGACAGAAATAGTTCATAGTAGGCATATTCCTCCATCAGGCATAAGCCTATAGCGGCTGGACCAGGGCAAACCTGATTCAGCCCTAACTATAAGCTCTGTCAAAGAGGAAGGTCTTAACTGCAACTCCTTATTATCAGGCTGCTCTAATAAATCTCTTAGGTCCCTCCAGTTGATCCAGAATGCTGCAGCTCGTGTTCTCACTAAAACTAAGAAAAGAGATCACATCACTCCTGCACTAGCTGCTCTGCACTGGCTCCCAGTAAAATCAAGAATCACTTTTAAAATTCTTCTCTTAACGTACAAAGCCTTGATTGGTGATGCACCATCATATCTTAAGGAGCTTGTAGTACCATATTGCCCCACTAGAGAGCTACGCTCACTAAATGCGGGACTACTTGTAGTTCCTAGAGTCTTAAAAAGTAGAATTGGAGCCAGAGCCTTTAGTTATCAAGCTCCTCTTTTATGGAACCAGCTTCCAATTTCAGTCCGGGAGGCAGACACAGTCACCTCGTTTAAGAGTAGACTTAAGACCTTCCTCTTTGACAGAGCTTATAGTTAGGGCTGAATCAGGTTTGCCCTGGTCCAGCCCCTTGATATGCTGCTATAGGCTTATAGCTGCCGGGGGACGTTTTAGGATGCACTGAGTACCTATCTCCTCTTTTTCTCTCCTTAAGGATGAATTTTCATCTCTCAATCACACGTTACTAACTCTGCTTTCTCCCCGGAGTCCTTTTGACTTCACGTCTCATGGGGTCATCGGACCCTATGAGACGGCATAGATCCTATCTGCCTGATGGATCGTCTGGGTCGTGGAATTCCTGCTCCTGACTGCGCCACTGTCCTGTTGAGACTCCGCCCACTGTTGAGACTCCGCCCACTCCTCCTCCCCACCGCCATCTGCCTGATGGATCGTGGAGGTCTCCATCGTGGAATATGCCTACTATGAACTATTCATACACTCTGTCATATTCATTGAATGTATTTTAACTCTAAATCTGTCATTCTGTACACATGACATCTATTGCACCTGTCCATCCTGGAGAGGGATCCTCCTCTGTTGCTCTCCTGCAGGTTTCTTCCCTTTTTTTTCCCCCTGAAGGGTTATTTGGGAGTTTTTCCTGGTCCAATGTGAGGTTTTGGGGCAGGGATGTCTATGTGTACAGATTGTAAAGCACTCCGAGACAAATTTGTAATTTGTGAAATTGGGCTATACAAATAAACTGAATTGAATTGAATTGAATTGAATCTGTGGTGTTCAGTGACGGGTAGAATAACTTCAGTTTTGTCTGAGTTTTACATCAAGAAGTTGCAGGTCATCCATGTTTTTCTGTCTTTAAGACTTGCTTGAATTTTAGCGAGCTGGTCAGTCTCTTCTGGTTTGATCGATAGAAATAATTTAGTATCATCTGCATAACGATAATAGTTTATGGAGTGTTTCCTGATAATATTGCCCAAAGGAAGCATGTATAAGGTAAATAAAATTGGTCCAAGCACAGAACCTTGTGGAACGCCATGATTAACCTTTGTGGTCATCGAGGCTTAATCGTTTACTAATTCAAATTGAGATCAACCTGAGGAATAGGATTGAAATCAACTTAGTTTGGTGCCTGAAATGCCAATTGACTGATCCAGTCTCTGCAAAAGGATGTCATGGTCAATCGTGTCGTACGCAGCACCAAGGTCTAACAAAACCAGTACAGAGATGAGTCCTTTATCTGATGCATTTAGAAGGTCATTTTTCATGTTTTCTAAATCCTGACTGAAACTCCCTCAATAAAATATTATGATGTAGAAAGTCGCACAACTAATTTGTGACTACTTTATCAAGGATTTTAGAGAGGATGGGGAGGTTAGAGATCGGTCTGTAGTTAGCCGACAACTCTGGATCAAGAGTGGGCTTCTTCAGAAGAGGTTGATTTACAGCTACTTGAAGGAAGGAATGTTGTACATGGCCTGCTATCAAAGACACATTGACAACATCTAATAGAGAGGTGCCAATTGTAGGCACAACGTCTTTTAGCAGCCTGGTTGGTATGGGGTCTAAGAGACAGGTAGACGGTTTAAAAGTAGAAACTGAAGGTTAATGGGAGAAAAAACATCCAAATATCTTGGCTCTAATAATTATAATCTTTTCAATGAAGAAGCCAAACTAAGCGTGATTCTTCCATATTAGTAGAATGACATATGCTTTCAAGCTTTTCAATTCAATTCATTTGTATAGCCCATTTTCACAAATTATAAATGTGTCTCAGAGTGCTTTACAATCTGTACATATAGACATCCCTGTCCCAGAACCTCACATCGGATCAGGAAAAACTCCCAAACAACACTTCACTGGGAAAAAATAGGGAAGAAACCTTCAGGAGAGCAACAGAGGAGGATCCCTTTCCAGGATGGACAGGTTTAATAGATGTTATGTGTACAGAAGGACAGAGTTAGAGTTAAAACACATTCAATGAATATGACAGAGTGTATCAATAGTTTGTAGTCGGCATATTCCACGATGGAAGTTGAGAGGAGGAGTGGGCAGAGTCTCAACAGGGCAATGGCATAGTTGGTAGTAGGCATATTCCACGATCCTGACCTCGATGATCCATCAGGCAGATGGAGGTAGAGAGGAGGAGTGGCGGAGTCTCAGCAGGGCCATGGCATAGTTGGTAGTAGGCATATTCCACGATCCAGACCTCGATGATCGATCAGGCAGATAGGATCTATGACGTCTCATAGGGTCCGATGACCCTATGAGAAGTGAAGTCAAAAGGACTCCGGGGAGAAAGCAGAGTTAGTAATGTGCAATCGAGAGATTCATTTCTGATATTTGCTTTTGTTTGCAGGTCTGAGTGTTACGGATGCGTGGTGTGGCGGACCCAAACGCAGCAGGAGTTTCACGAAAAACAGAGTTTATTCTCAGTACAGGAACACGGACAACACCACACAGGAACAAAAAAAGACTATCCGACACCAGACAAACAGAAGGACATAGATTAAATACACAGGGGAACGAGACACAGGTGGAAACAATCAAGGTGTGGCTGGAAACAATCAGAAAAGAAACAGACAAGCACAGGGAGGGAAGAGCAGGGAAACAGGAAATACCAAGGAGCAAACCTCCTTTGCCTCACCGTCTTCTTCTTCAGAGGGGCTATCGAGTCCAATGTCATTCTCAGTGAGCCTGTAGCGCTATCGACAAGATGATCAATCTGGGACGGACTAAAGTTAGCACAGGAGTACTTATATTGAGATACTATGAATAATAGTAGTAATAGTAAATATTTAGTATTTATTTGATCAGATATCATCTTAAATTACATCCAGTTAATTACTGAGATTGTATACCTCCTTCATTTAAGGCAAATCTTCATTAAAGATTACAGATTCACCAATTTATTCTTAATGTTATGTTAAATGCTCCAAGGAAGCAAATTACAGGAAAACAATCATATTAATCTCAGGCCAAATGAAAAACAATTTGTTTATATTTTCACCTTTTCAAATGCTGATGACTCTGAAATAATTTATGCTTGCGATTTAGCTGCTGTGCTGAAAGGAATGGCTCACTTCTCTACAGAGAATGAGAACTAAGGGAGTAAAAGAAAAAAAATTAAATGGCTTTAAATCTGAAATTACAAATGAGAGATGATAACTGAATTCTGAAAGCAATTAAGGGAATCAGAGAGTCATTGTGGCTTCTTGAACTCTGATTAAATGTTCTGATTGCCAGAGAAATCACTCCCTAAGAGGTAGATCTATAGCTGCATGTGCTGTAAAGTGGCCTATTGGGAAATCCATTATGCTTGGAGACAAAGGTGTTTTCAGACAAATGCTGTTAAGGACATTGTGAAACATTAATGGGTTGTATTTTACAGATGCTCCAAGCTACTAAACGGCTTCCAGTCTTTTCTCGAGGATCATCAGCTGCTCCCAGCTGATGGGTTACTGGCTTGTTTGCCATAAGTCAGTGCGTTTACATGATGGTATAATTCGAATCTTGCTTTAGTCGGACTATGCTATCTTTTGGGGGATCTGCTGTTATCCCAATATACATGGCAGTGAGTAATTCGAATCATTGGCCGAAAGCATGTCATATCCGATACGATAGGCGGCGCTGTTTTCATTACAACTCGTGGTGATACAGCCATTTCCGCTTTTACATTACATTACATGTCATTTAGCAGACGCTTTTATCCAAAGCGACTTACAATAAGTGCATTTCAACCTAGAGTACAAACTAAGAACAACAAGAATACAGGAAGTAACATTTCCTCAACATAGTCGAACTACAAAAGTACCATAAGTAAGTGCTATTTAAGTGCCACTGAAGTGCTAATCTGTGTTTTAATCCAGATATAGTCGGAAAAGGTGTGTTTTCAGTCTCCGACGGAAGATGTAGAGACTTTCTGCTGTCCTGATGTCAGTGGGGAGCTTGTTCCACCACTGAGGAGCCAGGACAGCAAACAGTCTGGATTTCGAGTGATTAGCTCGAGGTGCAGTAGTCACAAGTCGATTGGCTGTTGCCGAGCGGAGCGAACGTGCCGGGGTGTACGGTGTGACCATATCCCGGATGTAGACGGGGCCCGATCCGTCTAGAGCACGGTACGCCAGGACCAGTGTTTTGAAGCGGATGCGAGCAGCCACCGGTAACCAGTGAAGAGAGCGGAGGTGCGGAGTGGTGTGGGTGAATTTCGGGAGGCTGAAGACCAGTCGAGCTGCTGCATTCTGGATGAGCTGCAGGGGTCGGATGGCCTTAGCAGGTAGACCAGCCAGGAGGGAGTTGCAGTAGTCAAGGCGTGAAATGACCAGAGCCTGGATCAGAACCTGCGCCGCCTTCTGAGTAAGAAGAGGACGTATTCTCCTGATGTTGTGCAGCATGTACCTACAGGAACGCGTCGTCGCAGCGATGTTGGCCGTCAGGGAGAGTTGACTGTCGAGTGTCACCCCGAGGTTCCTGGCAGTCAGGGTAGGGGCCAACACAGAGCTGTTGAAGGTGATAGTCAGGTCGTGGGTGGGGAGCCTTTCCCTGGAAGGAATAGTAGCTCAGTCTTGTCAGGGTTGATCTTCAGGTGGTGAGCAGACATCCACTGAGAGATGTCAGTCAGACAGGCAGAGATTCGCCGCCACCTGTGTTTCGGACGGTGGAAACGAGAAGATCAGTTGGGTGTCGTCAGCATAGCTATGGTAGGAGAAGCCATGCGAACGAATGACAGAGCCGAGAGAATTTGTGTACAGAGAGAAGAGGAGGGGACCCAGGACAGAGCCTTGAGGAACCCCAGTAGTGAGAGGACAAGGATCAGACACAGATCCTCTCCAAGTTACCCGGTAGGTGCGGTCTTTAAGGTAGGAAGAGAAAGAGCGAGTGCAGTGCCTGAGATCCCCAGGTCCTGAAGAGAAGAGATCAGGATCTGGTGGTTCACGGTGTCAAATGCTGCAGAAAGGTCGAGAAGGATAAGGACAGAGGAGAGAGAGGCTGCTCTAGCAGTGTGAAGCTGCTCAGAGACAGCCAGGAGGGCAGTCTCTGTCGAGTGGCCGGCCTTGAATCCAGACTGGTGAGGGTCAAGAAGGTTGTTACTGTGGAGATAGGAGGACACTTGGTTAAAGATAGCTCGCTCCAGAGTTTTGGAGAGAAAAGGAAGAAGAGAGACCGGTCTGTAGTTGCTGACTTCAGACGGGTCGAGCGTGGGTTTCTTCAGGAGAGGGTTGACTCTCGCCTCCTTCAGAGAGTTGGGGAAACAGCCAGTTGAGAGGGAGCTGTTAATAGCCTTTAGTTATCAAGCTCCTCTTTTATGGAACCAGATTCCAATTTCAGTCCGGGAGGCAGACACAGTCACCTCGTTTAAGAGTAGACTTAAGACCTTCCTCTTTGACAGAGCTTATAGTTAGGCTGGGAATCGTTTGCCCTGTCCCAGCCCCTTGATTGCTATAATATACTTATAGCTGCGGGGGACGACACAGGATGCACTGTTACCTTTTCTCTCTTTTTTCTCTCCTTAAGGATAATTCATCTCAATCAACACTGCTTTTCTCCCGGAAGTCCCTCCCCACGCCTCATGGGGTCATCGGACCCTCATCGGACGCATAGATCCCTACTGCCCTGATGGATCGTCTGGGGTGATTCCTGTGGTTGACCTACGCCACTGTCCTGTTGAGTCTCGCCCACTCCTCCCTCCCTCCCCCTCCCTGCCTGATGGATCCTGAGGGTCTCCATCGGGAATATGCCTACTATGAACTATTAATAATCTCTATTCCTGTCATATTCATTGAATTTAACTCTAAATCTGTCCTTCTCTACATTACATCTATTCTATTGCATCTGTCCATCCTAGGAGAGGATGTTGCTCTCCTGCTCTCCTCTTTCTTCCTTTTTTTTTCCTCCTGGTTGATTTTTTGTTTTCCTTGTCCGAGTCCGGGTTTTGGGTTTGGGGCAGGTATGTGTGTGTCTAGAGACTAAGAACTTAATTTATTGATTGAATTAAGTGAAATTGGGCTATAAATATATTTGAATAAGATGGGTGAGGAAGGTCAGAAGGTCAGGAGCAATAGCCTGGAGAATGGGAGACGGGACGGGGTCAAGGGCGCAGGTGGTCGGTCGGGCGGAGGTCACCAAGCTAAGAACTTGATTGGGAGACAAGGGGGTGAAAGTTAGTGTTGGTGAGGTGATAGAAGATGGATTTGTAAAGGAGGAGCGTATGTCATCTATATTGTTTGTAAAGTAGTCGACAAAGTGGCTCGGCAAAAGGGTGGAAGGAGGAGGGGGACAGGGGGGATCAAGGAGGTTGGAAAAGATAGAGAAGAGTTTTTTGGGGTTAGAGAAGGAAGACTGAATTTTGGTCAGGTAGAACGAGCTTTTGGCTGCAGAGATAGAGGAAGAGAAGGAGGAGAGGAGAGATTGATAGAAGAGCAAGTCTTCCGATTGATTCGATTTGCGCCATTTTCTTTCCGTCGCGCGCAGGGTGGCCCTCTCGGCGCACCGAGTCCGAAAACCACGGAGCCGGAGAGGATTTCCGAACCGGTCGTGTCTTAAAAGGACAAAGAGAATCAAGAGATGAAGACAGGGAAGAGAGGAGAGTGTCTGCGGCAGAGTTAGGATGCATGAGTGAGAAGCAGTCAGTTGAGGGGAGAGCAGATAGGACAGAGGAGGCCAGAGAGGAGGGGCAGAGGGTGCGAATGTTGCGGCGTACAGGTGCAGAGTCTGTAGATATGGATGGGTTGTCAGTACCAGAGAGCGAGAGAGAGTAAGAGATGAAGAAGTGGTCAGAGACATGGAGAGGAGTTACAGTGAGGTTAGAGGTAGAGCAGTTTCTTGTGAAAATGTAGTCAAGGTGGTTGCCGGCTTTGTGAGTAGGAGGGGAGGGACTGAGTGAGAGGTTAAAGGAAGACAGTAAGAGTAAGAGGTCACATGACTTCTCTGTCTGGATGTTAAAGTCACCCAGAAGGATGAGCGGGGGGCCGTGTTCCGCGAAGTTCGATAGGAGGACGTCTAGCTCGTCCAAGAAATCTCCCAAAGAACCAGGGGGACGGTAGAGAACAACAATGTGAAGTTGAACCGGATGAGTAACGGTGACCGTATGAAACTCAAAAGTCAGTGGGATAAAGAGTGGAAGCGGTTAGGGACAGAAACACCATGTGGGTGAGATGAGTAAACCTGTACCTCCACCCCGACCAGAGGGTCTGGGTGTGTGGCTAAAGGAGAAGGCAGAGGAGAGAGCAGCCGGGGTAGACGTGTTGTCTGCTGTGATCCAGGTCTCAGTGAGAGCCAGGAAGTCAAGCGACTGCTCCACAGCAAAGCCAGAGATGAAGTCGGCCTTGCGGTTGGCTGACTGACAGTTCCAGAGGCCTCCTGTGACCAGGTGCTGGGTGTGAGTAGAACGGGTAGGAAGGATAACAGAGGAGGGGTTCCGGTACATGAATGAGCGAGTCCTATAGTAACTATGAGTAGAGATACGCACAGGTATGGAAAAGACACACATATTCAAAAAATGGGGAAATACTCAGCCACCCCCGAAGACTCCAACGGAAGACTCCTATGTCTTTGTCCTCCGAGTCTCGACTCCAACGGAAGACTCCTATGTCTTTGTCCTCCGAGTCTCGACTCCAACGGAAGACTCCTATGTCTTTGTCCTCCAGTCTCGACTCCAACGGAAGACTCCTATGTCTTTGTCCTCCGAGTCTCGACTCCAACGGAAGACTCCTATGTCTTTGTCCTCCGAGTCTCGACTCCAACGGAAGACTCCTATGTCTTTGTCCTCCGAGTCTCGACTCCAACGGAAGAATCCTATGTCTTTGTCCTCCGAGTCTTCGTCCGATGAGTCACGCTGACGCTACAGCTGACGCGAAAAACCCCATCCGGTTATGAGCCCAAGTTAGTGCCAATTACCTCCAGCCGCGTTGACACCGCCCCTTGGCTTTTGGTATTCAAATGACACTCAATAGAAACCAGGTGACGATCGCTCGTCCAATCAGTGAAGATTCAGGTGTCGGAACACAGGACACACCTCTCTACCAAAACAACTCCTTAAAACAGGACAGACTAACAATCTAGCAGCTTTAAACAACAAATACAACTGTAACTTTAGCAGATAAAACTAGTTTAAAGAAGATACTTAGCAGGATCCAAGTAGTCAGTAGTCTCGCCTCACAGGTAGAAAATGCACAATTGACCTCTTCACCACCACCAACAACAACATTTCGAGAAAGATGGCGAACAGAGAGCAAGGCGAAGCTACATCCCTCTACTATTCTTCCATGGTGTTAATAGGAGTACAGCGAATGCAAATGGCGCTATTGGCTGAGTTGATAACGGAGAGAAGACGCCGTCGCCGAAGGTACACGGAGAATTTAATTTATCGTCTCTTTCGACTTCCGGGTCACGACATGGGAGGGAGGGAGGGAGGGAGGAGGGCGGCGGGATCTCGAGCATGCGCAAAGACGCAAAGTCCAGTTCCGAATCGAATTCAGAGTTACATGCCGCGAGAGTCGAATTATCAACTGGATCGGACCGAGCTATCCAGGGGTGTTAATCGGACCGAAGTCGGACCGCACATAGTCCGACTAAGGTGTTTACATGAAACGGATAATTCGATTTCAGTCCGACTAAGCCAATAATTCGATTGCATGTAACCGCACTGAGTGTCCCTTTATCTTCTATACTGCAACATATCAGTTCACAAGAGTGAATGTCAACAGATATTTTACTTTTCATTGGACCTCTAAAATGTGGGCAGGTTCAGTGTTGCATGATGTGGAGCTACAGAGGACTGTTGGCTTCACACAGACACCTCTCACCTATTGTAAGATCAGGAGGACAAGGGAGAGATGAAACACTGGCTCTGTGTCACTGCATTGCATGTAGATGAACGTCCAAATACAAAATGATGGGTGGGTTAGCGGGGAGCTCTGGCACTGGCAGCATGGAGGGAGGTTGAGTCATCTGCACATTTTTTGTTGTTGTATAAATTCCACCTAAGCCACATTGTTTTGGAATTGAAAATAAAGTTAATACTGGCTTATATCTAAACACAAATCGTTTCCAGTCTCTCTCCATATTACGCTGTTGGCAATTACAACCTACAAATGGGTATTAAATGCCATTTTAAATGTACGACGGGCCGCTTGTCGTCAAAAGTGTCATGATTGGATTCTTTTTTAGTGTTAACATTTTTTTTTTTTAATCTCCATATCTGATTATGGTCTTTCTGCTTGGGCTGTACATACTGTCGTAAATATTGTGTACTTTTATATCTCTTTCCTAGTCTTCTGACAACTCAAAGCGCCTTAACACTACATGTCATCATTCCCACTTATTCATACACTGGTGCCAGACACTACGATGCAAGTTGCCACCTGCCCATCAGGACTAACTAACATTAAGACACAGATTGCTACGAGAGCAATTTTGGGTGAAGAGTTTTAATTCAAATCAATTCAGTTCATTTTCTTTAGCCCATTATCGCAAAATACGAATTTGCCTCAGAGGGCTTTACAATCTTTACACATATGGCAACCCTGTCCCAGGACCTCACATCGGATCAGGAAAAACTCCCAAGAGATAGAAAAAAAACTTTCACGGGGGAAAAAAGGGAAGAAACCTTCAGGAGAGCAACAGAGGAGGATCCTTCTGCCCAGATGGACAGATGCAATATATGTCATGTGTACAGAAGGAATCATTACAGAGTAACAACCCATTCAATGAATATGACAGTGTATAAATAGTTGGTAGTAGGCATGGACCACAATCCAGACCTCCGTGATCCATCAGGCAGATGGAGGCAGAGGAGGAGTGGGCGGAGCATCAGCAGGGTCATGCCATCAGACCAGCCAGGTTCAATGGACCATATGAGACGTGAAGTCACAAGGACTCCGAAGAGAAAGCAGAGTTTTACCCAAGGACACATTGACATTGATCGAACTGACGATCCTTTGATTGAATGAGGACCCTGTTCTATCATTGAGCCACATGCACCAGAATTCAACTGATTAAACATGAGGTTAAGTTTATCAAAACATCGTTGTGGCACTTTATTGTTGAGTGATCTTTATGGATGCAGTGAAATGTAGAAAAACACACACTCCAATATGACATATTTTAGCATTTGCATAAGTATCATATGCATCTGAAAATGGCCCCTATCCGATTAGAACAAACATCTGATTTCTGTGTCCACAATATCCTTAAAAACATTATATATGTTTCACACAGAGCTGCCAACTTTTAAAAAAACCTTGGAGTGAGATTTTGTCGGGGGTGACCAAAATGTTGCCGCGCACGCAGCGACATACGTTGGTGGCTCAAATATCAGGAAATTTGAATTAATTTGGCGTTGTACCCATGTTGTACCCTGCATTCTGGCCTGGCAAAGGTCTTTTACGAGACATCTTTGCTACCTTAAAGAATTAAAATGTTTTTTAATAACTACTCTCATTTACAAAAACATGCCTAATTCTATTGCACACATGTCCTGTCTTTATGTTAAATTCTTTATAATACATCTTACTTGTTCAAAGTACTGTTTGGAAAAAATTTCAGAGGGTCCTTTTCCTAGGCCTGCAAATAAAAAGATAAATGCTATGTGATCCGATGTGAGGTTTTGGGACAGGGATGTCTATGTGTACAGATTGTAAAGCTCTCCAAGACAAATTTGTCATTTGTGAAATTGGGCTATACAAATAAACTGAATTGAATTGAATTATGTGGGTAGCCTTAATAAACAATACTATGATGTTTTGAGCATGCAGTATACCAAGAGGTTAACAAGGTGCTCTCCTGCTGCTTGTTATGACAGCTGAGTTTACATTCACCACACAAAATCACACGCACAAACACAACAAATTATTTCTTTCAAGATTTAAAGTTTAAGATAGTGAGTACTTAATTGAACCACATGTCATTAACAGGGCTCTCAAGTTTTAAGGACAGGCAAGTGTGACATATCTATGCGTGACTAAAGACCGAAATGCGTGACTGTCACGCTCAATGCGTGACACTTGAGAGCCCTGCATTAACACACCGTAGTCTCTGCTCGTTGTGTCTGTTTGAAAATCTTCTTCTGTTGCTAACTTCGGGACTCTTTGGGGTAAATAGGATGTGTATGCAGCGAATAGGTTTCCAGATAAGCTCCTTAGCGCCATCTATCGTCGCGGAGTTTGAAAAGGAACCAACACGCTTCGGCCCAAAATCTGAATTTCTTTTGCTGTGAGAAATTGGTTGTGTGGCGTGAGAGCGTGTGAAAACATGCAAAAGCGTGTGTCACACGGCGAAATCGTGAGAGTTGGTAGCTCTGGTTTCACATAGTAAAAGCTTTGAACCGGAACACATGTGCTTGTAATGTAAACACAATCTTAGGCATCGAAGATAGCAATGCTTGCATCTCTTCCTCAAATTGTTTGTCTGAGAGTTTCAGGCAATCATAGTTGCTGTAGACGGCCTCCCTAGGCCCTCTTCTAAAATATATCCATAAGTGAGCAGTGGACACTCATCAAATGTATGAAATGGACAGTGATGTGTTTTGAGTGACCAGAGATAGATGCGAGGGACGGAGGAATGGGCAAAAAGAGGAGAAAACATGTAGCACTTGCCTAAAGACAGATGCTTGTACAGCACGAAGGCCTAATTAATTTTCTTTGAACCTTCTCTAAAATCCCAATTGGTTTCACGGCATCTTCTGTCTACTCTGCAATTGCCAACAAAAGGATTGTTGCAACGTTTGCTCTCAGATCTCTTAAAATGCATTGAGAGCCACAGGAAAGGCCACTCAAACCCACATTCCTGGTTGTGCCCTGTGCATGCATCAGCTCGTAAAACAAGAAATACAAAAGTCACTTTTCTTTTTGCTGTTTACCTTTTTACGTGTCCTGTCTAATGTTGCTGAACTGTGGTCTGTTGTTATTGTGATTCAGATCATAACTTACCAAGCTATTTTCAAGAGTTTAACATATTTTAAATATGCATCCACCTCTTTCCACTGAAAGTCCATTAACATTTCCTTTCAGTTGGCTGTGTGGAATGGATGTTGACCTTTTCGGCAGACTACCACTGCTGATGGAATTGCTCCGGCTGTCACGGCTTCTATTAACCCATAGTTCCTGGCTTCACAGGGCCATGGCTCTGTTATGTCAAGATAAAGTAAAAGATCATTTATAGCCTTGTGCAGGCCCTGCTCTACTTTTAATCAAACAAGCGTGCACATCTCAAACAGCACGGACATACATGCAGGATATTAGAGTAGGGAGGAAGAAGAATGAGTTGAGATTACTGGAGACAGCATGAATGAAAGTGCATAGGGAGCCGAATGAAGGCATCTAGGGCACTATGCTAATATGCTCAGCAGAGCGTTTATGAAACGAAGAGATGGAGGTATAAGTCAGTGACATTTTCATTAATTTGTTGTCAGGTAGATCCTCTCCCCACCGCTGAGCTTGACATATAAGGCTGTTTTCTCACACATTTCAGATGAATCGCTCAGCATAAAACAGCGGGGCTTGACAAGATGAAGATGTAGGGTTTGGTTTGGGCGCAGAACTGGCGTGAAATAGATATGGATTGCACTATCACTTGCTAAAACCTTGCATTACCATGTAATCTCATTATTGTGAAGCAATTAAAATGGCTGCTCAATTATTGTGTGCATGTATTATTTGAACTGAAAATTATTTGACCTGTGCAAAGACTGGATGTGATTGAAAGCCACACTGTGTTTAATGTAAAGTCAATCCCTTCCCGTCTCCACACAGATACATTTTGAACGTTTTTTTCGTTAAGTCTGCAAGTTAACCTCTTCAACTTCCCTGTCCTTGGCCGACATTTCCATATTTCAAAACTGTAGCCAACCAAACATTCGTGGTAACTTGTCTGGAAGGAGGCTGAACAATAATCTAAAGTCAGTTACATTTAGGAGAGGGACACACTGGCATGGCCATATTCACATTAGGTTCCCTTGACAAATAAACGGAATTGAACTCACACCTCAAGATATGAGAATAGAAATGGATTTCTATCGGGACCTCATGCCTACTTTATGATCCATAGATATGTCCTATGAAGTTTTGAGCAAAAAAACAAGCAGTTGTTTGCATGCAGTAAAAGTGTACCGTTTGACTTGGAAATTGCATTAGATTGGAAATGTGAGGCTTTTTTTGATTCAGTGAGCCCAATTGTGATGATGTTGTTCCACACAGTAGCTATTTCATTGTAGCAAAACAATTTTGGACTTGACTTTATAAAAGGACCTCTTGTGACTTCTAGGGTAATCACAGCCTCATGAAACTTAACCACAAACAGGAGCCCTACTTAATTCACAGGATGGATGCTTTTCATAGGTTTGTGACAATAATCGGGTTACTGAACAGTTTCCAGACCAGAAGTACTTGCCATCCAAACAGTCTTGCAGATACAGTATATCCATGTCATGTATTTGATAGCAAATCACAGCATTACTTATATATATGGTGTTCCTAAAGGTCTTGTCGTGTTTTTTGCAGGTATTTTTCACCATTTTCATCAATTATGGTCAGATCAAAATGGTTAGATTTAGCACTGTGTGACAAATGTATCAGCGCAAAGTTTGCTGCAATGAGACAAAAATATAAAATATAATTGGCCATTTTATACTACCATCATAATGTTGCTCTGATGGATTATTAAAGATTTGAACAAAACTTGAACAACTTGTAACTAGGGATGAGTATCGTTTGTGTTTTTTCCTATATCGGTGCTAAACCGGTACTTTAAAAATGATACCGGTGCCTAAACGGTGCCTGAACCGATACTTAAAAAAAAAAAGAAGCACAAAGTGGACATTAAAAACCTCTTCGGCCATATTCCCTGTAAAAGCCGTTATCATGGCCGCACTGACAAACAACGGATATCAGACTGTCACGCTTGTAGCTAGCGCCAGCTAGTGCTTGCGCTAGCTACCAGCTAGCTTAAACATGGTTATAATGGCTAATTTATTATTTGTTGGCCTACTTTAATGAATGAAAGACTTGCAATCAACGTTACGGTACTAATCTGAGTTAAGGCTGCTCTTGTCATCATCGGTTTTCAGGGGGACTGGTCTCCCCATCGCGCTCAGCCTGTACGCTGATGTGCTTGGCACGGGTTCACGCAGACACACACGGTTCAAGCCTTCGCTTTCAAAGTTCAATGATAGGCTATCGTAACCTTCTGACACGGCGGAGTCACCAGAGAAGTTTGCCACATTTGCACCAGTTTTCGGTACCCAACCCTACTTGTAACACAGTTTTGATAAAATACTGCATACATTTTATGACAGCCTCCAGTACATTTGAATACTGTCCATTTTGATGTCATTACTAAACATTTGCTGAATGCTGGCAATATCTATGGGGTTCTTTGTAGTCAGCTGTCATGAGTAGTATGGTTTAATCTGTTGGGTTACACTGATATAGCATCAGGAGCCAGGTCTTCCACAATGATCGAATTGAGGAGAAAAAAGGGCATTCTAAGTAGTGGTGAGGACTTTGCTGTACAAATTGATCAACGTATCGCATCCAAACAAAATAGGCTACCAATTTTTTTTATTGCTTTGAATTTTGTAAACCGAACTCTATTTAAAAGACAATGATGCTATAGTTTACATTAGTATGGGGCCTAAAATAAAATGTTGCAACAGATCAGACAATCATTTTCAATTACAGTAGTAGTTTGAGTTTGAACAGTAGGCCTACAAGACACCTTTCCAGCCTGTGTCGTATCCTCAGCCCAACAACTCCAAAAAGAAAAACTAAAGATAATCAAATCACTGAGTTTAATTGCACATATAATTTAAGGGCTTTCCTCTGTCTTTCCTTACTAAGTAACAATATTTACTTCCGCTCATTTATATATATCTACCAACTCTTATATTCTCACAAAATGATGGCTCATTATCTCTCAAAACATTTTAATGCAAAAGGGAGTGTTAGGATCCCCGTCTGATCCCTTTTGGACTCCACTCTCGTCGAGAGACGAGGGTTTCCAGTGGAAACCCTGGATCCCGCCCTGCTGGTGAGCGAGTTAGATGGCAGCTCGCTGGCCAGGATTACACACCAGACCCGGCCCTTATCGCTCCTCGTGTCAGGTAATCACCGCCAGGACATCCGTTTCTACGTGTTCTCTACGCCGCAAGCGCCTCTGATTTTGGGACGGACACCCATGGTTCAGAGACCAAAACCCCAAAATCGACTGGGTTGAGAACAAGATTATTGGTTGGAGTCCCACCTATCTCTCCCGCTGTCTCAGATCAGCAGTTCCCCGTCACACCCCTCAGCTTAACACACCAGACACCGAGCCTACTCTTTGTAGTTCGACTATGTTGAGGAAATGTTACTTTCTGTATGCTTGTTGTTCTTAGTTTGTATTCTAGGTTGAATGCACTTATTGTAAGTCGCTTTGGATAAAAGCGTCTGCTAAATGACATATAATGTAATACTCTCTCCTCCATTCCCTATGAGTATCTGGACCTAAAGGAGGCTTTCAACAAGAAGCGGGCCCTTTCACTTCCTCCCCATCGTCCATACGACTGTGCAATGGACCTGCTCCCCGGCGCACCACTCCCTACTAGCCATCTGTATAACTTTTCCAGACCTGAAGGCGAGTCGATGGAGAGATACATAACCGACTCTCGCTGCAGGGATTATACGGCCCTCATCCTCCCCACGGGCAGCGGGTTTCTTCTTCGACACCAAGAAGGATCGGAGCCTTCATCCCTGCACGGGTTTCAGGGGTTCGAACCAAATAACCGTTAAAAACAAGTACCCATTACCACTTCTCACCTGTCCTTGAATCCCTAGCCAGTGCCAAGATCTTCACTTAGCTGGACCTCCGCAATGCCTACCACCTTGTGCGGATACGCGAGGGGGACGAATGGAAGACTGCGTTCAACAAACCCTTAGGCCATTTTGAGTATCTGGTAATGCCTTTTGGGTTAACCAATGTCCCCGCCATGTTCCAAGCCTTGGTTAATGATGTCCTCCGTGACTTCCTAAACCGTTTTTGGTTTGTATACCTGGATGATATCCTCATTTTCTCCTCAGACCCCCAAGAGCACAGCCACCATGTCTGTCAGGTTCTACAACGCCTACTGGAGAACCAACTCTTTAAAGGCTGAGAAATGCGAGTTTCACGTTTCCTCTGTGCAGTTCCTGGGCTTTATCATCGAGGAGGGCCAGCTCAGAAAGGACCCTGAGAAGGTAAAAGCAGTAACGGAGTGGCCGGTACCCTCGTCACGACGACAGCTTCAGCAGTTCTTGGGGTTCGCCAACTTCTACCGGCGCTTCATTCGGGACTACAGCCGGTTAGCGAACCCCCTGACTCAACTCGACTCCCCTAAGGTAGAGTACACCTGGACTCCTGAGGCCGACAGGGCTTTCCATACCCTTAAGGAGCGGTTTGCCTCAGCTCCCGCCCCGACGAGACCCATCAGTTTGTCATTGAGGTGGCCGCCTCTGACACCGGAGTCGGAGCCATTCTATCCCAGCGGTCTGGGGCCGACTCGAAGCTCCATCCCTGTGCGTTTTTCTCACGTAGGCTCTCCCCTGCACAGAGGAACTACGACGTTGGCAACCGAGAATTGCTGGCTATCAAACTGGCCTTGGAGGAGTGGAGGCATTGGTTGGAGGGAGCTGTACACCCCTTCATCATTTGGACTGACCACAGGAACTTGGAGTATATCCACTCAGCCAGACGCCTCAACTCTCGCCAGGCTCGCTGGGCCTTATTCTTGTTTTGCGATGGGCTCACGACTCTCCGGCCACCCCGGTATACACCGAACAATAACTTGGCTGCGCCACGCCTTTTGGTGGCCTTCCCTTGAAGAAGACACCCGGGTTCCACCCACAGACTAATGGCCAAACGGAGAGGCTGAACAAGGATCTAGAAGCCATGCTCAGGTGCGTGACTGCCGCCAACCCCTCCTCCTGGAGCCAGCACCTTTCATGGATGGAATATGCCCACAATGCCCCCACCTCTACGGCCACTGGACTGTCCCCATTTGAGGCCTCATTAGGCTACCAACCACCACTTTTCCCCAGCCAGGAGCGCAAGGTGGCGGTCCCCTCCGTCCAGCACAATGCCCGTCGGTGTAGGCAGGTAAGGTATGGAGAGAGACCCGGTCTGTCGTGCGAAGCAGGGCTGACCAGAACAAGAGGATGGCGGATCTAGGCCGTGCTCCCGCCCCCGTCTACTGCACCGGCCAAGAAGTGTGGCTCTCCACAAAAGACATCCCTCTTCATACAGAGTCCAAGAAGCTCGCCCCCCGGTACATCGGTCCCTTTCCCATCACATCCATAATCAACCCTATCAGTTACCCCGCTGCATGAGAATCCACCCGGTGTTTTATGTCTCCCTCCTCAAGCCCGTTGTTTCCAGCCCTCTGAACCCCCCCCCCCCCCGACTCATTGGAGGCCCGGTCTATATGGTGAGTCGCCTCCAGGATGTTCGACGACGTGGCAGAGATTTTCACACCTTGTCGAGTGGGAAGGTTATGGTCAAGAAGAGCGCTGCTGGGTGCCTCGGTCTCGGATCCTGGATCAAGCATTGATCCGTGAGTATTATTAACAGAACCCCGGCAAACCGGGCGGTTTGCCAAGAGGCTCCCGTTGGGGGGGGGGGGGGGGTTAGCATCTCCGTCTGCTCCTGCTGTTTTTCTCCTCTGTTGTCCCGTGACCCCTCCTCATGTGTGTTGTCATTGTGCCACGTGCCTTTGTTTTTGTTTTCATCTCAACCTGCAGTTTCCCTCCTCCGAACTCCGCCCACTGTCACGCCTCCCTCCAGAAGAGCCAGCTGGAGCTCATCTCCCCTGATCATTTCCAGCTGGCTTAAATACCCCGGTCCTGCTCTAGCTCACCGTCAGTTCGTTTGATTACCTACCTGAAGCCGGTTCGTACGTCTGTCAACTCTACCTGTGCGTTTTTTCGTCCTGATCTTTTAACTTGTCGTAATTTCGGTTGCCACTCGGTCATCACCTGAGTGAAGAGGCTGTCCGCTTTGTTCTTCCGGAGTTCACCTGTAGACGCCTGCTCGTACCTGTGGTTAGGTTGCCAACTCTTCCTGTGTTTTTTGAGTGTTCGGGCGACTTTCCCTCCCGACCTCAGAGGAACTAACAATTGACATTGATTGTCGGTCGAGCTTCCCTCCCGACCTCGGAGCGACGAGTAAGAGACATTGGCCCACGACCTCGGAGCGACTAGCGAGAGACATTGGCCCATGAGACTCCTGTGACTTTGTTGTTCTGATTTACCTTGTCTATTCTTACCGTGTCTATGAAATAAAGAGCCCTGGTTGGAATTCAAGCTGTTGGGTAAGTTAACGTTTTGGTTCGATCTCCGTGCTTCACATAACAGGGAGGATACAATCGAACATATTTCTCCTCCTTTCTATTTCTGCACCATTTTGTCTTAATTTTCATTCCTGCTGGGTATCTGCACCAGTGAATTTCACATGATCGACTGTTTACTAAATGAACATTTAGATATTTCCTTGGTGCTTTGGTGACATTTGACCACCATACTCCTTGCAGTTGGGATTGTTTAGCAATCAAGGAGATGAGGCTGCTTTGATCCTGAAATGTCCCCACTCTTGGACTAATAAAGGAATATCTGATCAACTCTAATCTAAAATGTTATTCAATTAGGTAGTTGCTACCTATCTGGTTTTCTCCACCAAGTCTTCAGTCGGATTCTTCTCGGATTTAGTTATGTTGTAGTCATGATTCCTTATGGTGTGTTCACACCGGACGCGTCAATATTTTGACGCGCGTCGAGATTACATGTTAAATCAATGCAAAGCTGCGTCGAAGCTGCGTAGCTGCGTATTTTCCAGCGAGCAGCGCGTCAGACGCGTTTGAAGCAGCACGAACAGAGAGTTTGTCGCGGGGCGAACTCAGCGAACAGAGCGAGCAGACGCAGCTCCTCGACGCGCGAGTTCGAATTTCCCAACTTTGGCAGCAAAGACGCGTGAGTCATAGTTGCGTCAGCCAATCAGCGTTGAGCAGCTCCGCTCGTCATCGTCCTGCCGGTTGAAAAAAAATGGAGGACAAGATTATTATCGCCGTCTGTGGGCACCCCGAACTTTACGATACAACTCTTTATGCTTACCGAAACCGGAGCTATAAAGATAAAGCGTGGAACAAGGTCGGAGAAGCCGTGGGACTACCTGGTAAGTTTTGAATGTATGTATTTGCTTTTATTCTCGCTATTTGTTGTACTTTACTATCAACCAACCGCCGGCATATGTGTTTCATGGCAGAGGAGATCTGCCTCTGTAGGTGGAAAAGTCTCAGAGACACGTATCAAAGAGAGAAGAAGAGAGAGAGCAGCGAGAAGCGCAGTGGGAGTGCAGCTCAGTCCACTAAAAAGTGGAAGTACTCTACGGTCCTGTGGTTCCTCGACTCATTTATGACTCCGCCCCCGACGCGTCTGGTGTGAACACACTTTTTTCGACGCGCGTCAAGACTGCTGCGTCAGACCCGTAGAGAATTTTTTCGACGCGTCCGGTGTGAACGCACCATTAGACTCAACCAGACTGTGCTGTCATTAAGAGATGTTTTTGAACTGTTTTTAAAAGATGTCAGAGTTCTGCCATGTAATGCATACAACTTGGTCTTGTGCTAATGTTGGCATCCTATCTGTCAATATCATTTTGAAAATGGAGTTTTTAGCTCATCTGGTTTTAAGGATCGTATGATAAACCAGTTCTGCTGCTTATCTTGGTTTGTGTTGTAGTGGCAGCGGGCTAAGCAAAGCTGACATCTTCAGCCATGTCTAGCTCTACCTGGGGCAGCTCAGATGGTGTTCTTAATTCATCCAGCATGTTCTGGGTTTCCCTGCTACTTTTTCCATGAAGAGCAGCAGTTCAGTCAACCACTTTTCCCTACTGCTTTTGGTTCTCTCATGTCGATTCTTAATTGACCGTGTTTACATGCATTCGAATAACTGGCTTAGTCGGACTGAAATCGAATTATCCGTTTCATGTAAACACCTTTGTTCGACTATGTGCGGTCGGACTACGATCCGATTAACACCCCTGGATAACTCGATCCGATCCGGTTGATAATTCGACTATCGCGGCATGTAACGGTGAATTGGATTAGGAACTGGACTCTGCGTCTTTGCGCATGCTTGAGATCCCGCCGCCCTCCTCCCCCCTCCCTCCCATGTCGTGACCCGGAAGTCGAAAGAGACGATAAATTGTCACTGCCGGGAGCCTGGCCGGCAGAAAACAAACAAACAACGCCAATAGCACCATTTGCAATCGCTGTACTCCTATTAACATCATGCAAGAATAGTACAGGGATGTAGCTTCGCCTTGCTCTCTGTTCGCCATCTTTCTCGAAATGTTGTTGTTGTTGGTTGTTGTTGGTAGTGGTGAAGAGGTCAAGCGGAAATGGCTGTATCACCACGAGTTTTAATGAAAACAGCGGCCACCTATCGGATACGACATGCTTTCGGCCAATGATTCGAATTACTCACTGCCATGTATATTGGGATAATAGCAGATCCCCCAAACGATAGCATAGTCCGACTAAAGCAAGATTCGAATTATACCATCATGTAAACTCACTGATTGTCTCCAACTATTTTCCCATTCCTTCCTTTAAGACTCTCTGGGCTGCATATTCTGGCCTTTCCTTGTCTTTCATTTTGCCATTCCCTCCAGCTTCTCCTCTCCCTTCAAACTCATCTTCTTTTGCATCCCATCTTCCTCTGTCACAACCATGTTTTATTCCCATCCTCCATCACTTCCTTCCCTTTTTCTTTCTGGCAGGGAAGTGTAGCGTTGTCCTGTGGCAGAGCGGATGATTCATGATTGACTGGCAAGGGAGAAGGAGACATATATTAATCAAGAGGCAACAGTAAAGCTTTGCCATCATGCAAATGCATTGTTAATCGAGTGCTGGATGGCTTTGAATAATTGTTTGGGCTATTCTATTCAATCAATGCACATCACAACAATGGCCTGACAGGACACTTTCACAATGTAGGATGCATCCAATAATGCTATAATAATTTCCCACCTCTTTATTTCACAATAACAGGGACAGGATGCTGATTAAGCCTGCATATGCAAGTGTAGATGTTAATTAATATATATCACAGGCTGGTGTTTATTCAGCAAGAGACTAAATCAAGAAAACATAGTTTGGTGTAAGTTGTTGTTGAGAAAAAAACAACCGACTTCCACATTTTATTGGTTTCTGTCATGAGCAGTTATATTTTGCAGCTCAAATGTGTTTGTATACTGATCACATGACAGTGTGTCATTCTCTCCAGAAATGTTCATCCCCTTAAAGCTTAGCCTCTTAAAGCTCATTGTTAAAGTCCAAATTGACAAAAACTCTACATTTAATTCAGTTTATTTTGTATCGCCCAAAATTATCAATTTGCCAGAAAGGGCTTTACAATCTGTAGACATATGACATCCATGTCCTAGGACCTTACATTGGATGTTAAACTCAGACAAAACTGAAGTAATTTTACTCGGCCCTGAGCACCTCAGATCAATTATCTGGTGATGTGGTTTCTGTAGACGGCATTGCAAAGAATCTTGGAGTTATCTTTGATCGGGACTTGTCCTTTAACTCCCACGTAAAGCAAATCTCAAGGACTGCATTCTTTCATCTACGTAATATTTCAAAAATCAGGCACATCTTGTCTCAAAAAGATGCAGACAAATTGGTTCACGCGTTCGTTACTTCGAGACTGGATTACTGCAACTCCTTATTATCAGGCTGCTCTAATAAATCTCTTAGGTCCCTCCATTTGATCCAGAATGCTGCAGCTCGTATTCTCACTAAAACTAAGAAAAGAGATCACATCACTCCTGCACTAGCTGCTCTACACTGGCTCCCAGTAAAATCAAGAATCACTTTTAAAATTCTTCTCTTAACGTACAAAGCCTTGATTGGTGATGCACCATCATATCTTAAGGAGCTTGTAGTACCATATTGCCCCACTAGAGAGCTACGCTCACTAAATGCGGGACTACTTGTAGTTCCTAGAGTCTTAAAAAGTAGAATGGGAGCCAGAGCCTTTAGTTATCAAGCTCCTCTTTATGGAACCAGCTTCCAATTTCAGTCCGGGAGGCAGACACAGTCACCTCGTTTAAGAGTAGACTTAAGACCTTCCTCTTTGACAGAGCTTATAGTTAGGGCTGAATCAGGTTTGCCCTGGTCCAGCCCCTTGATATGCTGCTATAGGCTTATAGCTGCCGGGGGACGTTTAGGATGCACTGAGTACCTATCTCCTCTTTTTTCTCTCCTTAAGGATGAATTTTCATCTCTCAATCACACGTTACTAACTCTGCTTTCTCCCCGGAGTCCTTTTGACTTCACGTCTCATGGGGTCATCGGACCCTATGAGACGGCATAGATCCTATCTGCCTGATGGATCGTCTGGGTCGTGGAGTTCCTGCTCCTGACTACGCCACTGTCCTGTTGAGACTCCACCCACTGTTGAGACTCCGCCCACTCCTCCTCCCCACCGCCATCTGCCTGATGGATCATGGAGGTCTCCATCGTGGAATATGCCTACTATGAACTATTCATACACTCTGTCACATTCATTGAATGTATTTAAACTCTAAATCTGTCCTTCTGTACATATTACATCTTTTGCATCTGTCCATCCTGGAGAGGGATCCTCCTCTGTTGCTCTCCTGAAGGTTTCTTCCCTTTTTTTCCCCCTGAAGGGTTATTTGTGAGTTTTTCCTGGTCCGATGCGAGGTTTTGGGGCAGGGATGTCTATGTGTACAGATTGTAAAGCACTCCGAGACAAATTTGTAATTTGTGAAATTGGGCTATACAAATAAACTGAATTGAATTGAATAATGCATTTTTGCAATTCAGTTAATGCAGTTGCCAGTTTGCCACTTTGTTTTGTCTAAATTTGATTTTGTTTCAATTAGGGCTGTCAGCGTTAACGCATTAATCTGTGCGATTATTTTGGAAAACAGAGTACAAGTAGATGTTAAATTATCTAAAGCAGAGGGAAAGGGCATCATCAAGAAAAATATCAACGGAGTATGGCAACAACAATGGGACCAGGAGACGAGGGGGACACACTTGTACTCAATTCAGAGTAAAGTGAGTGGGGTAAAAGTCAGGGGAGGAAATAGGAGGGAAGAAGTCACAATGGCAAGGTTGAGAATAGGGCACAGCAATTTACGCAGCACATTATTTGTGATGGGGAAACATCCAGATGGACTCTGTGAGCACTGCCAGGCACCAGAAACAGTACATCATGCTGTTACCACATGCACTAAATAGAGTTCAGAAAAGAAGGACATGTTGGAAGAAATGGAGAGACTAGGGATGAAGGGAAGAGAGCTAGGAAGTATATGGGAGTGGGGGTCTAGTGGTCTAGGAAGAGGGTGCTTCATGCAATTTTTGCGAGCAACAGAACTGATGGGGAAAGTGTAGTAGTTGGGAACTGGAAGATGGCAGTAGTGCAACTAAAAGGATGCAAGCTGCCGTAAAACACCACAGAAGAAGAAGAAGAAGAAGAAGAAGAAGAAGAAGAAGAAGAAGAAGAAGCCAGAGAAAACGGTGCGAACGGACTTCACAACAAGGAAGCAGCTGCAGTGATTTTGGTGAGCAGCGCGGAGCCTCCGGAGGAGCTCCAGAACCACAAGGAGGAACATGCAACCAGAAGAGATTCACTTGGACACGGGTAAGTGTCTTTACGAAACTTTACGTGTCCCGTCACGGTGTCGATTACGTGTGCGCGGTGCTGACTAGTATTGTATTTTACAGAGAGGATTCACCAGCGCCTGCAGCGCAGCAAAGAGGTCTCGTGCCCCGGAGGACCACCAGCATGACACGATGACATGATCTTATTATAGTGAAGCCATATTTTAAATAGTCTGTGTGAATCGTTTTCTGTTTTCTATTTCTCAACATGTATATTACGTAGAATATCTTTTTTTATTTTTTATGTACAATACATATTTATAAAAAATAAAAAAAATGTAATGGTCATTTTTCACTTGCACAAACCCCATGAAACTTTATCTGCAGTATGAAGTCATTTCTCAGTCCCATTTTTATCATTTTAGTGAATGGTGTGACAGACCACATCATTTCTACTCAAAAAACGACCACATGAGTAAAGATGAGTTTTCAGACGAGATATGAAGAATTTAAAAAAATCAAACTTTAATTTTCCGCCTTAGGGCCATATTTTCTCTTTCCACTTGTACCTGAGGACAATTATGCCTCATTATATAGAGAGCTGAGATTGTTCTGGAATGTTTGATGTATAACACGTGGGGTATGTGTCATATGCAAAAGCCTTTAAAAGGTGAATTTACATTTTTTTGTAAAATCGAGAAAATGACCCCAGACTCCAGAGGTTCAGTTTACCAAGGCCACATGTTATGCTGTTGTGTGTGCTGTTCAATGTTAAAGATGACAGGACCAATGGTGTCTAAAATACACTTTTTCTTTTCCTAATCTGGATATTTCACTGAAGAAACAATTTATCATACACGATATTACGCTGGCACTATGTAGCTCAGCGAAAATTCAGACAGGAAGACATTGGGTACAGCTGGTTCATTCACAAGTCTTGCAGCGATTGCTCCATTAGCTGATTGGGGGCGGGCCCGATGAATGAACCAACCATTTAGAGCCAGCCCAGTTGGATAAGCCTATCACAGAGTCGTTGGTAACACTTTAAAGTTCTGTTCTCTGCTGCTGTCAGTTGTCGTTTCAGCTCGCGTCAGTTCGTCCCTCCGCCACCCCAGGCTCCTCCAATTGGCGTTGCGGCAACGCGTCTTCGACACCACCACCAGTGTCTGGACTCCATGGGGGGATTCTGCCTGCGCAGATATCAGCATCTCTACCCCTGGTTTATCCTACTTCAGGATGGAGTCCAATCGCCAAAAAGACTTTGCACTATTGCAATATTCTATTGTAATAAATGATTGTTAAACTCTAAATACCCGTCTCTCCTGATTGAATTATAGGTAGGAGCCTTTTTGAAAACACAGCTTTGTGTGAAGTTTTGTCTTTTAAAAAAAAGACTGGAAACAAGTGTCTAAAGTGATTACTCGGTCATTTATATGATTGAGTCTTTAGAAGAAAAAAAAACTTTTAATCGGGATTAATGAATTTCAAAATCTATTGACAGCCCTAGTTTTAATATTTAAAAGAAAACATTTTCTCATTCACAGATAAATCTGTGACTGCACAAACTAGGCTGTGATAGAAGTTATGGGTTGGACCATATATGACTAGAACTGTAGGAGTGCAAACGGTAAAAAAAATGATGATTACAGGTTGTGGTATCTATATTTTAACAATCTGCATGCATACTCTGATAATTAGAATAAAGGCCAAATGAGTGGGATTTTCCTAAAAAAAGGAATCATTGTGTAGAAAATAGTCATCATCATCACGTATGACCCAGTAGAAGTGTGTGACAGTGTCTGTCACTTCAGGGAATCTGCCCTCTTGTTGATTATTGATTGTTGATGTTAACTTCCGTGAATGACGAGTCACGTGAATGACGACCAACGTGACAAAATTAACGTTTACTTTTAGAATCCCACAGGACAAGAAGAGCTGGATGATAGTCCTGTGTTTGTTTTTCTAGCAATTCAGTCAAAACACACCGATTTAAAAAAGATTCAAAAATAGATTTTTGAAGTGGGGTTGTGCAAGGGAACCGACAGGAGTACCAGCACGGGAGCATATATATATATATATATTATTGTGACTATTTTCATCGCTGAAACCTATCAATCAAACATTTATGCTCTCTTCAAAGCCACCAGATTCTTTAGACAAAAACATTTAAAATAATTTCACCTGTCTATCGCTGCCTCCATCAGTTAGTTTGTCTCTGTTATTGTGTGACCTTTCGGAATCCAAATCCTTTAAAACCCTATTCATATTTCTTATACTGTCCGAGTATAAATTGGGCAGGTAGTAGTTATTCTCTATGATGAAATAACTAAAGATGTCATCAATAGGTATTTATAGAGGCAAATTAAAAGTTTTCCGCCAAGTACACACTAAACTTGTACTAACTCTGCATGGATATGAGAATAAGTTTAGAGTAGAGGTGTTTTTTGGTCTTTCTAGCATCATATCCTGTGACGAGCAAATGGAAAAGCTAGCTATAAATACACACTATAATCTGTATTTTTAATCATGTTGCAACTACAGATCAGGTACAGCCCTGAGCTCACTGAGCCACCAGGATCCCCTCACATCCAGACTCGGTGGTGTAATCCTCCCGGACTGTCACAACAGCTAAATCTGCCACCTGTGTCATACCCAATCCTATTATCTTCCCTTTACAATCTAAACACCACTGGAGGTGTCTGCACATGTTGGCAAGATAGACAGGTACATCCTATTTGAAATTCCTGTCAAACTGGCTTTGATGAAGTTTGCCATCTAGCCTATTTCACGGCTGATCCATCATGCATGTAAAGTGTGTCTGTTTAACCGACTAAAGGACACAGTTGGCCTTCATTACACTACTTCCTGACTCCCAAAATGCGTTGCTCTCCAGTTTCTGCCATGATTCTGATATGTTCGAGGGTTGTGTGGGTGTGGGTCTGTGATGGGAAGTTGGATGTGTAGCAGAGCTTCAAATTGGCTCTTTGCCTCATGTGGAGAGCTGCAGCTTTCTGAGGTAATAGACATGCAAATAACACAAGGTGTGTGCTTATATTTCCAGGCTCCGTTGCGTCACTTGGTCAATAACATTATGGAAATGTATCTTGGATGCTTTGGATCTCACTGTTTGAGTTAGATTACAAGGCAGTCCAATGAGTCTGTTAGCACGGTGAGAATGACAGAATTATGTGTGTATTGTCACACACTGTAGCACCTCGTAAACTAGGATGGAGAGTCAGAGAGAGGAATATGTGCTGTAGAAGAAAGACAGCGAGCGAGTTGATCAAAATTCTACGCTGCTTTTGCCTGTTTACCCCATTTACCAAAGGAAACGTGTGCAAACGCATTGACGCACTCTAATTTTCAGTTTTTCAACTGTCGAGGTTTAACTTTGCCGAGTATAATTGCTCATCAAAATCACCATCATACTGTGGTTTGCATCTACTGCATGCTTGTTCTCCAGTTTATTTCTTGCTGAAGGAAGCATGCACTTCAACGGAGCACCAGATTTACTTGAAGGGATGATGTAAACCATGTTTGCAGAGCCCAGGCCCATTTAACCAGCTGAAAAATTAAGATATGGCTTTTGTGGAGCATGTTTTTTTTATTTTGTTGGCATAATTATTGCCACTCCCAAGACAATTTCTCCAACCAAATAGGGGTTTTGTGTGCCATTTGAAAATGAATGTGTGCAAGAATAGAGTCCAGTGGGAAATTTGAACATCTGTGTCTTACTGCCTCACTATGCCCAAGAGAGAGCTGAAAATAGATGGTTTGCCTATAAGGAATCTGCTTCAGCAGGTAGAATTTCAAAAGAAAAAAGACAAAACACATGGTTAACCTGACATGGTTATACTTTTGAATCGTTGTAGCTTGCACTCGTTACACTAACAATAAGCACTAATGGCTTAAAATTATATGACTCTAAAAGTTGTGATTGGGTGAACTCTCAAAACTCAAACTACGTTTTCATTTGACCACAATGTCTTAATCATGGGTCGCAATTCAGGGGGGAAAAGAATAACCTAATTGCATACTCTGAGGCAGGCAGAGGTAATAAAGACACTTTAAAAAAGAAAACAGGCTGACTGAATGACACATGATGGCAGGCAGGGAACAAGCGGCAATGAAGCAAAGAAAGGCGTCTTTTAAACACGGCCTGAAGAACTGGCTTTTTACCAGTCAGATGTGTGAGCATGAACTGTGACTCCCACCTCAGTGATTGTGTAAATAATTATTGTTTTTATGTCTGTTTTATTTTTTTATTTTTTTATTTATTTTATGTTTTAATGATTTTATGAAGAGGCCAGTATTTTATCGTAACCTGTATGTTTACTGCTTTTCTATTATGTTACCGTGTTAACCTCTTACTCCTTTAGTGAAGGCTGTAACATCTGGCCACAGGGACCAAAGCTGAAATTTAGCCTTAGCTAATGTTAACACATTTACCCATGGGTTGATTAATGTGTACGGTCCCTGTACAAATAAATAAATAAATAAAATTAAATTAAATGAAAAGTAGCAACAGCCAACAGACAAAAAACATGACTGTAAGAAGTCAGACAAGACATGGGCTAATGAGGAAAACACTCCAAAGAGGGAAAACCCACAAATACATGAAGTCGAAAAAAACAAAAGACACGGGGCAGGAAACATCAAAATAAAACAGGAAAAAGACTGAACAGAAACCTAGGATCAGGACAGTGTTTGAAGGTAGATTTGAAGCATCCTTGGACTGTTTGTCGACATCTCTTCATTGCACCTTACGAACTCCACTTCTTCCCCGTCTTTGTGCCATCTCGCCTCACAGGGTCCATTGGACCTGGCTGTGTCTGAAGCTGGTCCTGGCTCCTGGGTACTGCCTGCTTGTCCCTGCATTCTGCATCCAGCCCCTGTCCTCGCTTCCTTCCCAATGGACCTTCCTCCTTCTTTGTGCCTCCTATCTCTTGGGCCTGGTCTCAGTGGTCCGCTCTTTTTCGTGATGCCTCCTTCCTGGTGGGCCGGCCCCCTGCCATGGCTCTGCTGATGTCCCCCTCCACCGCACCTCTTCTTCTCCTCCTCCTTCTTTTTCATGGATTGTGAAGGTCTGGATCGTGGTCCATGCCTATTACTCATTATTCATACATTTGTCATATTCATTGAATGTATTGTAACTCTGTAACACTGTTCATTCTGTTCACATAACATATATTGCTTCTTTTGCTCTCCTGAAGGTTTCTTCACTTTTGTCCCTGTGAAGGTTTTTTTGGGAGTTTTTCCTGATCCGAAGTAAGGCCCTGGGACAGGGATGTCATGTGTAATTGTGGGCTTTACAAAATAAACTGACTTGTATTGAATTGAATTCGTTGAAACGTCTATATTGGGCTAATACACATCTGAAGATAGAGTTTAAAGGATTTCCTGGCTGATGAGATGAGAGCGACTTTTGAAGGACCAAATAGCTCCACTTCGACTCAGATGCCAGAAAGGTGGAGGTGTGGTACTAGCCTGTTCAAGTTTAAGATGGACTCAAAATCAACTCCCAAACCTAGGCTTATTCCTGTTATTGAAAAGAAGGGCTATATTAATTCCAGATTATTATTTTTTTAATGTCAAATGTCCATTTTGATTTTGATATTTTTAAATACTCACTTTAACAAATGAAAATAAACAAGTGAGAATATACCATTTTCGTTTTTTAGTTAGTTGCATAATAATTCTGCACACATAGATGTTCTCCTAAGAAAGCCAAAACCTCACTTTTACTGTCTTAAATATTCCGGTTTGAGGTGTAGTAACCTGTTGGATTGACCAAGATCACTGTTTTGCAAAAGTAAAACTTATAATAAATGTGCACACATTGTATACTGTGATAAACTGCCGACCTGACCCTGCCTTCGCCCAATGTCAGCAAGGATAAGCTCCAGCGCCCGCTAAATATGATAAGATGTTTGGATAATGTGATGGGAATGAGTTTAGTCCTCAGTTAGTATCATATATAAGATGTGGTTTTTGCAAGCAAATAGCAAAAATGTGGTCCAACCTGTTGCATCACTCAACATATTTTTTCTTTCAAATCAGTCTATACATTGTAAAATTGTGTTATCAATTTTAAATACGTTTGGTAAATATGTTTGGTGATGGCAATTTTACATAACCCATACAAGGGCGTTGCTCGGTACCCCAAGTTTGTTCCATCGTAGGACACGTTTGTCAGGTGGATTGAGAGCTGTATTGAAATAATTAAATTGATTGATTGATTGATTGATTGATTGATATATTTATTTGTCGTTTGCCAGAGTACAGGTACAAAAGCATCGAAATTACAAGAAAGGGTGGATGAAAGATTACAGCATAACATGAGGGAAGAAGGCGAGAAAAAACACCAACCCCCCGACTATGCCCCGAGAGGGGTACAGTGTGGGAGCAGGAAAAAAACACCTTAGCACATAAGCACATACATTTTAGACATGACTTGCAACGAGTAGGAAGGGGAGGGAGGTAATCCAACAACTGGGTGATCTAAGCCCATCCATTGGGGGCAGAAGGTAACCAGCACCGACAAGCAGCCAGCCGGTCCGGCGCCAACACAGCAGCGCCAGCACAGCACCGTCCGGTCACACTGGGGGTGAAAAGCAGGCGAAGGCGTGGGATGGGGGGAGGGGGGTAGTGAATGCGAATCAGTATTATTGAAAGTTCGTGTGTGCGTGTTCTGGTATGTCGTCCTCCCCCAGGCCACAACAGACAGAGTTCTCAGTCCGCAAGATGGTCGTTGCCATGGAGATAGCCTTGAAAGGTCCTGGGAGAAAAACAACCACAGGTGTCTGTGGATAGGGGGAAGGGAATGAGAGATTCTCGTTTCAGTGATCTTCGGGGGAGTTGTTGTTCCAGTAACGGCCTTGGCCAAGGCCCGTCCGGGTAAGGGAGCCGAAAGCAGATAAGATTGGGATTGTTTGGTCTTCCAGTAGCTGCATTTTTTGCGCAACCACTATTCCTCCATCTTCCTCCCGTTTGCCAATAGAATTTCAAATTGATCCACTTTCATTTGCAGAGCCGTCAGCTTCTCCACGATGTTATCATTCTGGCGGTTTAATGCCACAGTCTGAGTGCCAACAACTCTACCCAACGTCAATCATGTCGGGCAGCCTTAGGGGGCTTTTTACAGCTGTCACCGTTTCCTTAATTTTCCGATAAGCCAGGGCAGCGCCAAATCCAAACAGCAGAAATCCTGTAATCATAGTTCCGAATAGGTAGATGTCTTCTACGTCCTCCACGGAGAGTGGTGCTAGGCACAAGACCCGCCACTTCGCCCACGCGTCCATCGTGTATCCAGCAACATTCGTCCCAGCAGGACAGGCAGGTTCCCCCGAACCCGAGCTTCTCGTCGAGAAGATGGTGTCAATTGCGTTTAAGGACCAGTTGATTACGTCCATGGTTTTTAGTTCGAAGAGCGATGCGTAGAGAGTCTCTCCAGTATAGAGACAAACAAGACATGACGAGAGAAGCCAAGCAGGGAAGGGAAGATCATGGGAAGGGGGAGGGAGAGAAAAAATGCGACCGCCTTCGGAGAGAGCCAGAGAAGAAAAATCTCCCTGCAGCATCAGTTGTGATGTTAGTGCATATCGTTAGTCACATGCTAGAGCAGATTTCCAAAACTCTGAAAATGAATATGTCAAGAAAATAAATGACTCCTACTTCCACCAGAGGGGAACTTGTGGGCCAGTTCATGACATGACTCCTCAGTAAGACAGAATGGAGGACAAGCAGTCAGGCAGGTTAAATACAGACTCATATGGCTCACACACATTTAGACACTTCACCTCAGACCCCAACCAGAGGGAGGAAAGAGACTTTCCCACTAGGGGTTGAACAAAGTCTGTCAAATCAAACACTTTGTGTGTATCCCTCTCTGACTCAGTTCCCCTATCTTTCAGTGTCATTATGTATTCGTATTTCTCTACCCCTCTCTTTCTCTCTCTCCATAAGCAGCTTTTGAAACGCCACTGAGCTGAAGCCACTACCCGAGCATGTCTTCCCTCCGGCTTACACACCGACTGCAGTGGGTCAGACTTTTTAACTGTGAGCCTATCTACATGGTAAGATAGTTCATACGGTAACCACTTGTGTTTGCTGCAGGGATTAAAGCTCCACTCTATAACTGCAATACAGTGGTGCCCTCTTGTGAAAGAGCATTGCACCACTGCTTGTTTTGTTTGTGCTTTAATTAAATACAGTATAATGCTAATCCATTATTTAGAAGAAAATTACCTTTTATACAAGAACCAATTAGTCATAACTTATCTATCTTTTTATTTGTAGCATTCATGTGTTTTTATACAGGTCTGTAGTTTGAATTCTGGAGAGGTGACTCTATAAAACAACAATGGTTTGAATGGATGCTGCAATAGCAACACTAAATTAAGAAACTGACGAACATTCCCAAAAATTGCTTCAGAGAAGACCATGCCATAAACTGTGGATGGGAATTGACTAATCTCATCTAGTCCATGTATTGTGGCACAGATTAAAATATGTAGAGTTCAAAGAAATATATTTATGCTCTGCTGGTTATTACCCATACACAATACAGCCTCACTACAGTTCATACATAGTGTACGTTTATTCAGAGTGTTCAACATCACAATAATAAAAGTTAGTACATGCTGGGCCAGCATTGCCTTATTTATGATGTATAATGCAAAAGCATGCCTTTTCGCATTTAAATGAGTATTCCTGCATACGTTATATTTCCATTTCAATTCAATTCAGTTTATTTGTATAGCCCGTTTTCACAAATTACCAATTTGTCTCAGAGTGCTTTACAATCTGTACATATAGACATCCCAGTCCCAGAACCTCACATCGGATCAGGAAAAACTCCCAAACAACCCTTCACGGGGAAAAAAGGTTGTATGTGTACGGAATGTAAAGCCCACTGAGGCAAATTTGTCATTTGTGATATTGAGCTATACAAAATAAACTGAATTCCATCATGAACTGTAATCCTTTTTATGGTAAGAGACGCTAGACGACTGTACTGTGAGAAACTGCAACATCAGCTCTCAGCAAGTAAGTCTGCTTCTATCAGGAGAGGCCTCAGACAGACCACTCCATGAACGACCTCCAACTGGCAAACTGGCTATAAAAGTTCTACTGTCGCTTTGAAAGAGTCTTGACCCCATGACCCATGTTTGTCCACCAGTTTCAGACCACCCCCTCCATCAGCTTACATCTCCTGGAAAACGTGTCAGTGACAAACTCTTGCACCCTTTGATAAGACAATTGTATTAACATACTATTACGTTTGTTTGTTTACTATTTGCACTGTGTTTTTAGTTTATTGTTATGCACCTTTCATCTTTTAAAATCATTATATGTGTAACGTCCTTGGCAATACACAGTTTTTATTTTAATTCTGATGACAGGGTCCATGTAAGGTGCCACCTGGCCATCAGGGATATCTAATCCTTCATACAACATTTAGATATCGATGACACACAATTTAGGGTTAAATGAGGTGACTGTGTCTGCCTCCCGGACTGAAATTGGATGCTGGTTCCATAAAAGAGGAGCTTGATAACTGATGGCTCTAGCTCCCATCCTACTTTTTAGGACTCGAGGAACCACGATTAGACCCACATTTAGTGAGCACAGCTCTTTAGTGGGGCAATATGGTACTACAAGCGCCTTAAAAAGTTAAAAGTCAAAGTCAGCTTTATGTTCACTTCTTCCATGTGTTCAAACATACAGAAGATCTGAAACTAAGTTTCTCTCTTGTCCAATATAAAGTGTATTATATTAATAAATAATAATGGTAAACTAATACATTGCAAAACAGCTAAAAACAACAAAGAACATTTTGACCACATATAAAGAACTATGAAAAATGTTAAGTCTGTATTATAGTAGGAGTCAGACATGGAGTTTTAGCAGCATTTTCACATATGAATCTAAAAAAGGAGGAGTGTGAGAGAGTTCAGCTTCCTGACAGCCTGCTGGATGAAGCTGTTTCACAGTTTGGTGGTGTAAGCCCGGAAGCTCTGGTATCTCCTCCCAGAGGGTAGGAGGCTGAAGAGCCCGTGTGAGGGATGGCAGAAGTCGCTCACAATCGTGGTCACTTTGTGGATGAGGCAAGTGTTATATGTAAGTTTTTTTATATCCAGTGTAATAATTTAGAAAGTACAGCTTTCCTGAAACTACCAATCTGCTTTTATTCAGTCTGATATTGAATGCACAAGGCACTCTTTAGCAGCTGTATGAGAGGCACCAGACTTTTTATAAACTGTGATGTTAACCCATCCTGTTTGTGTTCCATTTGTAAACAAAGTGTTACAAAGAGTATTTGTTTAACTCTGCATTGTTTTTGTAGCCTAAACCCTGTTTCAATTCACAAAAGTTAACTACATGTTGGACAGAGAAAACACAAAGAAGTGTATTTAGGGCTCGACTAGACGCGACTCTCAAAAATGCGCCCCTAGCAAAACCATTGATTTCCTATGGTTAAATGCCACGTGGCACATTTTTATAGCGTTTTGCTGTCTTTACGGTAGTGGTTTAGTGGATGAGGAAACGCCCAGACCAATTGCATGCGTGTTAAGCCATCCCACGTGATACTACTAAGCCAATCTAATCTATGCATTCTCTGTGGTAAACATTACGTCTCTCAGACAGCGCAGACAGATGAGACAGTTAGAGGCAGGTGAAATGCAGGTGAGACACATGAAAAGACGGTAGAAAGAAAAAGAAAGACAGCGATACATGTAGAAAACAAAGGTAGAGAAGCAGACGACTGCGATGGAGAAAATTGAGAAAAAGTCGATTGAGACAGCGAAAGGGAGAGACACGGACGACTGCACCGGAGAAAGTTTTGAAAGAGTTAGGTGAGACAGCGAAAGGAAGCGAAACGTAAGGAGCACATAAAGAAAAGTGGACAGCAAAAAATAAAGCATTTAATCCGGAATGGACAGACTCATTTCTGTTCATTCTTCCCACTGTCATGATCCGGAGTTTTTGTGTGTTCTTTTTTCAGTTTATTTGTATAGCCCAATTTCACAAATTACAAATTTGTCTCAGAGTGCTTTACAATCTGTACACATAGACATCCCTGTCCCAAAACCTCACATGGAAAAACTCCAAAATAACCCTTCACCGGGAAAAAAGGGAAGAAACCTTCAGGAGAGCAACAGAGGAAGATCCCTCTCCAGGATGGACAGGTGCAATAGATGTAATGTGTACAGAAGGACAGATTTAGAGTTAAAACACATTCAATGAATATGACAGAGTGTATGAATAGTTCGTAGTAGGCATATTCCACGATGGAGACCTCCACGATCCATCAGGCAGATGGCGGTAGAGAGGAGGAGTGGGCGGAGTCTCAACAGTGGGCGGAGTCTCAACAGGGCAGTGGCGTAGTCGGTAGCAGGAATTCCACGATCCAGACCTCGATGATCCATCAGGCAGATAGGATCTATGCCGTTTCATAGGGTCCGATGACCCCATGAGACGTGAAGTCAAAAGGACTCCGGGGAGAAAGCAGAGTTAGTAATGTGTGATGGAGAGATGAAAATTCATCCCTCAGGAGAGAAAAAAGAGGAGATAGGTGCTCAGTGCATCCTAAAACGTCCCCCGGCAGCTATAAGCCTATAGCAGCATATCAAGGGGCTGGACCAGGTGAACCTGATTCAGCCCTAACTATAAGCTCTGTCAAAGAGGAAAGTCTTAAGTCTAATCTTAAACGAGGTGACTGTGTCTGCCTCCCGGACTGAAATTGGAAGCTGGTTCCATAAAAGAGGAGCTTGTTAACTAAAGGCTCTGGCTCCCATACTACTTTTTAAGACTCTTGGAATTACAAGTAGTCCCGCATTTAGTGAGCGCAGCTCTCTAGTGGGGCAATATGGTACTACAACCTCCTTAAGATATGATGGTGCATCACCAATCAAGGCTTTGTAGGTTACGAGAAGAATTTTAAAAGTGATTCTTGATTTTACTGGGAGCCAGTGCAGAGCAGCTAGTGCAGGAGTGATGTGATCTCTTTTCTTAGTTTTAGTGAGAATACGAGCTGCAGCATTCTGGATCAACTGGAGGGACCTAAGAGACTTATTATATGTTATCACTGCTCTCCTACAACTGAGCAGCAGCTTCATGTCTTTAAAACTTTCTTCAGAAACCAGTAAAAGATCCTCACCCATCATACTTCAGAACTCTTTATAGAGTTCTACTGGGATACCATCAATTCCTGGGGCCTTGCCTCCCTCCATGCCCTGCAGTGCTGCGTACAGCTCAGCTGCCACTAGAGGACCCTCCAGACCGGCATTCACCTCTTCCAGGACCTTTGGTAAGCCTCCACAGAAATCCTTGACCAACTCATTATTATCAATGTACACATCGGAGTAGAGCTCAGATTAAAACTCACCGCTCTCCTCCGGATCCCGTTCGCATCCCTGATCTCCTGCCCTGACTCGGAGCATATGGCATGGGTGACCCTGCTCTGCCTGTTCTTTGTCTCCAGTCCAAAGAAGAACTTGGATGGTGCGTCCATCAGTGCTGCATCCATGAAGTGGGACCTGACCAGCGCCCCCTGAGCTTTAGTGCCCACCTAAAACCGTTCCAAAAAAACTTTTTAAAAAAGTAAAGTGTGCGTCTTCTAATAGGGACGTGTTAAAATGCCAGTAAGCACTTTTCGGCTTCAAGTTGGGAATACAAAAGTTACACAAAACTAGAGCGTGTACTGTAATCCCAACAGGTAGAATGCTGCACTTAAAAAAAATATTTAAATGTTGCTTAAAACAGTAAAACTGGTGGAGCCGTGCCAGGGAGATCAGGTTCCCTCTGGAGTGGGCCCACGTGTATCGTCTCCCGACCCGGTTTGCCCTCCTCCAGACATCAACCACTCCGTGCTCCTCCACCAGCTGCCGTATGGCTCTCTGTAAAGGTCCATGAGGCTCCCGGTGGTTTATGTCTAATTCTCATTTTCTCGTCTTCTGTGCAGTTAAAATCCCCACCCAGAAATAAAAACTCCTCCACATCCACCCCGTTTAAAACACTGTTTAAAACACTCAGGAAACCCACTCGCTCGGGCCCGTTGGCAGGAGTGTACACATTTATAAACAAAGTTAAAATGCTCACACTTGGCCCTCACCACCAGCAGCCTGCCGTCCACCACGTGCTCCACCTCCAGAGTCTGTTGGGCGAACCTACCCGAGAATAGGATCCCCACCCCTCCACTGGTGGTGCTCCTGTGGCTCAGGACCACCTCACCCACTCACTCTTTTCTCCACTCGGCCTCGTTGGCAGAGTCACTGTGGGTGTCTTGTAGAAACACCATATCTGCGTTTTTAATTGACATTAGTTGGTAGAGCAGGGACCTCTTCACAGGGTCCCTGGCTCTATTCAAAATTAGCGTGCATATGTTAATGAGACTCATCATCATCATCATATAAACTAAACATCTGAGTTTTAAACCCCCTTTTCCCCACCAGGAGGGTTCTCTTAATTCAGCCTGGGGACCAGCCTCTTGAGCCTGGCTACCTCATTGGCTGTGAAGCCATCTCTATCTCTGCTGCCCAGATGTTCTCTTAGCGCCTTTGCGAAGCTTCTCCTCGTCAGGGAAGTATCTCTCGAATTCAACTCTGTGAGCTCCTTTAGTTGTCAAGAGAGTGAGCTTAATGCTCTCTACGCTGTACTTATCAGGCCCGACAGCGCCGGCCCCCTGAGGAGCAGCAGAGTCCTCGTCTCTGCTGGACTCCTCCTCGGCCTCCTGCACCCACCGCCACCTTCTTGGCCTGTGAGCTTTCCTGCCTCTGCAGATGAGGGGCCTTCATCGCCTCCTCGTCTGCCTCCATATCTACATCGCTGCCCGTCTGCCCCACTTCACACACCACTCTTCCACTCTCACTCTTTTTCTCTTCTTTTTCTGACTTTTCCTGTCCCGTACCGGTCTCCACACGCCCTCCAGTACTCTCCTGTCTGGGCCCCTGGGCCACCCCTGCCCCTTCTTTCTCCTCCTGCTGGACCACCTCTGATCCCTCTGCTTCCACCTGCTCCACCCTACCTGTCCTATCTGCCCCCCCCCCCCCCCCCCGGGCCCCACCCACCTCCTCCCTAACTCACCTGTCTCCTCCCAGGCTCCACCCTCCTCCCTAACTCCACCTGTCTCCTCCTGGGCTCCACCCAACTCCACCTGCCTCTTCTCGGGCTCTACCTGGCTCCTTAACTCCTTCTGAGGACAGGCATGTGATCCGTGGTTGCGTAGAACAGGTAGTCTAACCCGCCTGACACACACACAACCCAGTGAAACCTACACTACAGAGCGAGAGCGAGACTACAGTTGTTCCACTGGCTGTCTGGGGTGAATAAACAAACTAAACAAACAGTTTAATGAAAAAAACATGAATTCAACTTCATGGTGCCATTTTCTAGATAGGTTTACGTCAAGGAAAAGTAATGCTGACCTGTGGTCGTGGTTTACATTTGATACAAATGGACATTGTATCAAGGACTAAGCAGTCTGAGACGATGGAATAACAAGTTAGAAATAATGGCATCCTTTTTGAGGCTAGCGGTGACGTCTAAATCTAATCCCACTGTGTTTGAAAGATATAGACAAAAGCAGACGTACCAGATGAAAGAAAAAACATGAATAATTCTGTCATTTAATTTTGGCCCTTTTTCTTAAAGGAAATGAATCAACTCCTCTCTCTCTTCTGAATCTATTTCTTTCTTTATGTCATCCCTGTCTCTCCTTCATTTCTGTCTGCTTGCGTGAGTTTAGCAAAGTGTCTAATGTTGAGGTGTCAGATATTCATGGGGATGAGGGGAGAGGACCCTCTTGCAGTGCTTAATATCTCTAATGCATTCATCTCCTCTGCTTTGATCACTGTGGGAGACCCTGTGATGAATCCTGCCATATCATTTGTTTCATGTCTAAAATGTTCTGTCTCTCTATCATCTGTTTTTTATACTTTTCCTTCCGTCTCTCTCGGTATGGCGAATCAGCCTTGTTGACAACCATAATACTTCAACGGAAATACATCTAGGGGCCCAAAAAACATTATACCCAGTAGAGTACACACACTCAAAGAAATAACTTGTAGGATTTACTTAATAAAATCCTCGTAACAATTTGCACTAACACTAACTAAGTAACTTTTACTGTTGAAGGATTAAGTAAATCCTACTAGACAGTGTTAAGTATAACATACTTAATTTTAGAGTAAATAACCATGAAAATACTAAGTAATTGTTACTTAATTATGCTTAAACATAACTAATATTTATTTAGCTAATTAAGTAAAGTCTACTTAACTTTTTCACAAACAGAAATTTCAATGTTATGAAATTATTAAGTAAAATCTATCATTTAGAGTTAAGTAGATTTTATTATACTTTATAAGTTAGGATTTACTTAATAAAATCCTCGTAACAATTTGCACTAACACTAAGTAACTTTTACTGTTGAAGGATTAAGTAAATCCTACTAGACAGTGTTAAGTATAACATACTTAATTTTAGAGTAAATAACCATAATCTTTATACATCACAAATCACAGCCACAATGCAATTCAAAATATTTATTTTGTCAGCAAATAAGATTCAATTTTATAAAAACTCTTGTTTTTCTTAAATAAAAATTCAGTGTCAAGAAATTCACACTTAGGATAATAAAGAAAAATAAAATACAAATATATAAACATTTGTTTTAATCTGCAATCAAGTGACAGAACAGGTGCCTAACTTGACACAACACCAACATGCATGTTGAAACAGCTGCTGAACATTTACAGTCTGTGTACATTTATGCAACCCTGCATCACAAAAATTACGTTCCCCCAGACCTAAAATTCAATTTGCAGTTACGTTTGACTGAAACGTATTTCTCTCCAGATTACGTTTGTATTTGACGTATTACAAATACGTCTCTGATCAACGTATCTTTGCCGTTTGTTATCTCTCTTTTCTACAATTCTGTTATGAATTGGAAAAAGCGTCCTCTAGTCTTATTTATTATTATTTTATATGTTTCGCCTGACATGACAGCAATAAGCGTTGTAACGGATCATATGAATTGGCGTGAAGACTTACTGCTGGTGACTCTCCTTTATTTTCTTTCTTTAGGTGACAATACATTAATTAAAACTCGTAAACTATCACCACCTCATCACCACCTTAACAGAGTCAGTCCCATACGGGTCCAATCAACTATTAAACTTGTTATAAAATGCGCATCTGTCCGTAATCTACACCATAAAGTTTGCATTTTAACCTAAAACAAAGTGCGCTTCCTTTTAACCTTTCAAAATAAATGTCAGATTTATCTGTTAAGCGGAAGTAGTATAACACGTCTATATTTATTCAAACAATACAATATAAAAGGCATACACACACACACACACAGGCAGAGACACACAGACACACACTCTGACACATACATACACACACAGGCAGAGACACACACACACACAGGCAGAGACACACACACACATATACACATGCACGCATACTCTGCAGACTGACCCTTGACCTCCCAATTGTCTCTCAGATATAACCCTCCTGTTTTATATTACATATATTATATCTTACCTAAATATAAGACTTTGAGGTCGTGGGGGGAATCCCCTCCAAAACATTCACAAGAGAAAATTGTCACCGTGCCAATAACCCTTGTACGATGCTTAAAACCAGTCTTTTAGTAAATAAATCGCATCCCGCCAACATCTCCTCGCCTTCAAGGAGGATCGATACGTCAACGGGATCTTCTCCATCGGTGCCACGGACAACCACGATCCTCACGATGTGTTGAGATGCATCACTGCGGCTGTCCACCTGTATATAACATACAATAAGAATTTAGACAATGGTATCAACATATTAATTAACTAACAGCTAATTAAACATTACACAAACTTTGATACAATAAAATGAATAAATCAATTTAAAAAACTTACCAGGCAGTCTTCAAATAACGCCTCCTCTTTCTCACCAAGGTACAGGATAAGGCTGCGGATAATAGTTTCTCGTTTCATCCCAATGCTTTGGTTCTGTGAATAAATAAATATGTTGTCAATACTGAACCCCTTGTTCATGCAAAATGAACTGCATACATCTGCAGAAACAGTGAAAGCAAGACTCATTTGTGGAAGCATGGAGTGTGGAGGAACATAGAAGCAACAGAGTAGGAGTAAGCCCCTGTCAACAACCACTTCAGTTAAATGTGACTAAAAATAATATATCGCCACTCATCATCACTGAGAGAAGCCCCGCCCCTTTTACGGGCGCTGGCCAAACGTGCGTGTGCGTGTACAGCCGCACCAAAAACGCCTTGTCAAAAACCTGCCTGGCAAAACAGCGCGGTGTACCTGTGGAACGGACCTGCGTGCGCAACCAACTGTTGATTTTGGGTTCAAGATATTTAAAAAAAGAAAGGAAAGAGTACGGCGAACACCACCATCTACTCCATGAGTTGTGTCTCGATGGCGAGGCTTTCAGTTGCACTTCCGACCGAGCAGGAGTCAGTTGAGCACGGTGTTTTCTTGAAATAAAGCTTTGTTTTTTACAATATTCTACTCAAAGCCTTGTTTCTTCTCATTGTCGAGTGCTATTTAAACCGCGCCGCCCAACAAAAAGAATGTCACCAGCCGCCACTGAATGAAACCGACAGAGAACCAGACAGCAAACATTAGCTAACACAGCGCTGTCATAGCTAGCATGTTTCAGTCTTATTTCAGTATGTTCAAACAATGTACCGAGCGTTACTAACATAAAGCCGGCAGCTGTTGGAATATTGCGGCTCGCAAACGTCTTTCTCTCTCACGCGTAACAAGGACCATATATTTTCAAAAACGTAGAGACGACTTACTTGTTCTGGCATGAAGCTCTCCTCCAACGTCTCCTCCAACGTCTCGTCTCGTCGCGTTGCCGCCTTGAATGCGAATTGCGCGCGTCGATTGATTCAAACGCGATAGATGTTTAGATTAATTAAAATTTACTTACCTTTTTCAGTTTATGTTCAGTCATTAAAACATGTAAACAGTATGAGAAATTGGGGAGTAACATTTACTCTTCCCGCAGAGTTAATTTATTGTATGATTAAAATGTGTAACTTTTACTTAATAAAGTCTAGTAATCAGTGAAACGTATTAATACAATGTAGAATATATACCAATTAATTAAGTATAATTTACAACACCAACAATTTATTTTTTTGAGTGCAGTAAGGATGCACCCATTTAGAAGCCTTGGACCCCCCAGGGCTCTTCAATTAGTTTGGAGCTGGGGCCGGTTCTTGAAACTGAGGCAAAGTCAGGGGCCGGAGGAGTAATCACGATAACAAATAAAGAAATTACAAATACAAACTGAAGGAGTCAATATATTCTATTTTGTGAGTGCTTAGGCCCAAGGATTCAAAAATCAAACCAGGTGAGCAATAACCAAGCCATATTAAAAGACAATTGGAGAAATTCAAAAACAATCACTTTATTGTACATAGATGTATCAACTGAATTATAACATAACAATGCATGACAATTAATGAGATCAAAATGTTTCAAACTGCATTTAACTATAATCACTGACGGAACAATCACTGTAACAGTCCAATAGTTCACCTCTTTAACCCTTGTGTTGCCTTCGGGTCAATTTGACCCGATTCAATGTTTCACCCTCCTGTCGCCTTTGGGTCAATATGACCCGATTAAATGTTTAACCCTCCTGTTACCTTTATATTTACTAACATATTTTACCCTTGAGGTCAATATGACCCCAGCTATTAAAATCTCCAGAAAATTATTAGAATTAATATTGTTTTCCAAGTTTAAGTGTGAGGTACTTTATGTTTGTTTGTTGACTCCCGAAAGAACACCGACATTAAACATTGAATCGGGTCAAGTTGACCCGAAGGCGACAGGAGGGTTAAATATTGAATCGGGTCAAAATGACCCGAAGGCAACACAAGGGTTAAACAATAAGCAGTTAATCTGCTGTGGCCAAAAGTACACAAACAATGCAGACACACTGCATTTCGCATATCTGTCTATAATTAAATAGCCTCAGATACCTCAATATTCAGTCCAGCTGAACCAAACCACATCAAGCAAAACAATAAGTGGATAATATGAGGTGAATAACATCATAATTACATCATACTGTTACAAAAATGAAACGTAGTTGCTTGCTTGACTAACATGCCTATTAACTTGCATGCAATTTGCCTACATTTGCCTTCTAATGAGAGAAATGGCATCTTTTTGACTTGGCAAGAGCAGTGAAGTCAGGTATATAAGTTGTCAGGGCAATGCGCATGTCATGTAGATGCTGGTCAGTAAGGGATGTGCGATTGTGAGTTTTAATGGCATTCATGTGTGAGAATGATGACTCACAAGTGTATGTTGAACCAAACATTGTCAGAACAAAAAGTGCAAGATCCCTTGAGTTCGGAAATTTCTCTCGGCTGACTTCATGGGTCCAGAATTTTTCAAAACCTGCCTGCTGCCATCACTGTCGCAAGTCACCTGATGACTAAATGTCAATGGTTTCCAGTTGTAAAGACCCCTCATCCAGAGGATAAAAGTTCCTTTCCTTTCAATGCAAAGTCAGATTGAACGTTCACAGAGAAAGGACCCTTTACAAATGTCATAACTCCACTGGGGATGCTAAAATCATGAAACCTTGTGGCAAAGTTGTTTTTCAACAAGTCAATGAAGCCTGACATCATTTCTGTAATTTGTAGGCCAGAACTCCTCAATGTGGGGAAGTGGAGCATCCTCCCAGGACAAAGATCGAGAGAAAAGTGAGAGCTTCCTTTGAAAAGCATGAAGCTTCTCCACAAGCTACGCGATCCCTGCCCTGCAACTCCAAGTTGAGTTAGTTCAAATGGTGGAAAACGTCGCTCAAAAAGCAAACAGTGGCATTAAACTCATCATTTTCCATCATTTTCAACTTTGAAGACCGGAGAAACACCAAAATCTCCTCTCTTAGCTCACAAAAACGTTTCAATGCATTTCCTTTGCTAAGCCATGTAATGTCATTGTGAATGAGCAAATCTTTATATTCAGCAGACATGTCAGCCAATAGCTTGCGGAAAAGGCGGTGCTGTAAACTGGAAGTTGACCGGATAAAATGTATGATTGCCATGACAGAGTCCATGGCCTCTTTCAACTCACCTCTGAGCTTGGCACACAGGAGGCTCTGGTGGATGAGGCAATGAAGTGATCTCATTTGCGGAGCCACGGCTGCCATCCTCGCAGCTAATCCCTGCTCCCTGCCGGCCATCGAGGGTGCACCATCAGTCACCAACATGTTGACGCGCGCCAAATCCAGGTTGTTCACTTCAAAGAATGAAGCGATTCTGGTGAAAAGAATCTCACCGGTAGTCTGTCCCTCCATGGGAATTAGTCCAAGCAGATCCTCGCGAAAGCATTCCCCATCAAAAAATCGCACATAGAGGCACAGCTGTGCAACATCACTGTTATCGGTGGACTCATCCACGGCGAGAGACATCACTTTGGCCTTCCTAACATTTTCCAAAAGCGTCTTGAAAACGTCCGATGCAAGTGACTCCACTCTCCTCATATTTGATGTGTCAGATATCGGAACTTGCTTAATGGAATCTATAATGCTTTTCCGTGTTTTCTCATCTGCTACCAACTCCTCAATGGATGCTAGCATACACTCCTTGACCATCTCGGAGTCTGTAAACGGCTTTTTCTTTTTGCCCAATATCCATGCCACTCGTAATGATGCCACCGTTGCTCTCTCTCTTGATCGGTAGAGGCCCGAAATAAAGATTGACATCTTTCCTCATAACAAGATTTAAGGCTTGTTATCTTCTGCTTCCGAGCAGCAGAGCCCAGTGGGAAAGTTACATCAAAATCAGCATACGCCGTCTTCAAATGCCTTCTCAAATTGTATTCTTTAGACACGGCAAGGCACTCATTGCAGATTAAAGATACCGGCTTCTTATTATCCACAGTAATAAAAACGTATTTCTCTGTCCATTCATTTTTGAACTGCCTATTTTCTAAGTCAACTTTTCTTTTTTTTAAGGTGGAGAGAGACATTTTTTTGTTAGCGCAGGTGGAAAGGTACGAGTCAGAAAGGTCACAGTGATGCACTCTAGAGTGCGAAGGGGCAAATTTAATTCAATGTATGTCTGGCCAAAACAGGCAGTGCCTGTTTACTTGGCTTAAACGGGTGCATACCGCCACCATACCAACACCTAATGCATGTGAGAGTGTACAATTAGCCATAGTCACGAATTATTATTATTAATAATTTTTTTTAAATTTTTTTTAGTCAGTCACAAACTGAATGAGGTTACCGGAGCACACTCCGGGGGCCAGTCCAAAGCAGCTCGGGGGCCGGATTCGGCCCTCGGGCTGCCTATTGAAGAGCCCTGCCTTAGGAAGTAGGTGCAGCAAAGTTGAGAGGTGAGAGTAATGGAGGTGACAAGGTGATACAGAAGGGTTTATAGCTGAATTGTGACAATGTAAATCAAACTTAAAACAATCAGAAATGTTAAAACTTATTGGCATTCAACAGAAAAAGTAACTGGCATAGATTATTTGTCTGATTTCCCTTCATTGGCAAAGTATTAAAGTCTATTGTTTTGCTGACTTTCTTCAGGTTACTGCGTTGCCCAGAGTGTACCCCTTTAAACTCCGACCACCGTCCGTTACGACATACCCCCACGTCCGACATCTCCATCCTCCCGACACCATCATCCATCACCTCAAACTCAGCAAGACCAACAAACCACCAGGGTTAGCCTCAACCCACCTTCCCGTTTCGACTAGACTCGTACCGAAGTCCATACGACCCTAACCACGCCTACTTAAATACTCAACACCAGCCAGCCGAACTTCTCAGCGAAACCACATCTTTAAGACTCTTGACCGGCGGTCCCCCCCCCCCCATAACCTCTTCTATACCTGCTCCAACCTAACGATGTGCACTCTTCTTTATGGAACTATCTTATGGGGTCTCTGCTTTGCGAGAGCTTCAGAAGAGACAGCCCCCAACCATGAGTCTCCACACCTGCTGTTCCCTTTAACCACCAGACAACAGTTGTATCCCATCTGCAAATATGATCACGATCGACAGTCGCTCTCCAAAATAAAATTAAAATAAATTTAGAAACACATTGGGCAGTCTCAAACACTTTCTGAAGCGTCTTCTGAAATGTTTTCTTACGAACTTCAGAACACCAACGTCAGAAAAGATCTCCGCCTGATTCATGAACGCCTGCAACTGGGTTATTACACAGCCGAAGTGTTCTGAGCTGTGCTCCCCCAAATGAAGTTCTCGTGCACCTGGATTTGCATACAGAAACGCCGCGCCAGCTCTTTATAAGGGAATGCAACTGAAGGGCACAGCAGAAACAGTCCCGGGGACGGGCCGTAGAACGGGAACGGGGCACAGTGAGACAGGACTCCAGAGAGCAGGGTACAGGGGCGCCAGGCTCCGGAGAACGGGGATTTGGAGCCGGAAGCGGCGGGACACGGGGAACTGGAGTTAATTAATTAAATCAAAAGCAACCAGAAGAGGATTCATACAAAATAACCTCATAAAGCAGTGGTTCTTAACCTTATTGGAGGTACTGAATCCTGCAAGCTTCATCAGTGCATTAGCCGAATCCTTCGTAATTGTTAAAATAAAATACACAAAATAAACCATAGTGATTTAGTGTAGAAGTTGTAGTTATAAGAAGTTGTAGTTGGTTTGTTCAACGAACAAAACCAACAAAACATGAATTTCAAACAAAAACATAGCTCAATGAATATTTACTGCAAATCAATGTGACCTTTGCTTTTGCCTTTCAGAACTGTGCGGCTTCACCTTAGCAAGTGCCACTCTCATATCATTTTCGCAACAAAGTATGTTTCTTTTCTTAGTTTGTATGTCTATGATCCAGGAAAAGGATTGCTCACAAAGATATGTTGGAACCAATGGTGTGAGTATCTCAAGGGCTTTCTTAGCAATAACAGGGTATGGTATGATTTGACACCAAAACGTTGAGCATTATTGTTCTGAAGAGTTGCTGTTGAAGCTGGCTCTGCTGAAGTTCAATGATTTCGTCGAGGTATTCATCGTTGATATCTGCTGTCGCAACACTAAACGTGAATGGCTGTCTCACCCATGCTGGATATGACTCTGGTGGGGAAGTATCCGTCGAGAGACTTTGCGAGCTCATCTAAGTGCATGGCAATTGCTTGCTTAAGCTCCTCAGGTACAGAAATGTCTCCAATTCCAGACACGTCTTAGGTTGTGAAGTTATCATTCTCCGTTTGTCGTTTCCATAAAAGGTAGCTTTTTCTAAAAAAGCGTTCAGGTTTTCTTCCGCTGAGATGATGTTGGCTCCACCTTGCATCTGTCGATTGAGAGCATCGAAAATATCAACCATGTACGCCTAAATGAGAATGAACTCAGAATTTTCGAAGCACTCTGCTTGACAATGTTGGTACTCTCGCCAAAACAGGACTTCCACACACTGGACAAAAACCTGTACCTTAAATTCAGAACCCATTTACTTACACAACTCTTTGAAGATGCGGTGCTTCATAGCACTATTTTGCACGTAGTTCACACATTCAACTAGAATTTGTAATACTTCTGCCAGTTTTTGGAGGCAAGATTGTTGTTGCCATAGCATGCCTGTGCAGAACACAGTGCGTAACAATGATGTGTGGTGCATCAGATTTCCCCAGCGCTCCAAAACCAGAGTGTTGTCCCAGCGTGGCGGGGCTCCGTCTGAACAAACCGCAGCAGAAACCATATTCCACGAAAGATCGTTGTCTCTGAAGAAGTCCTCCATGACTTTCTTCACATTGACTGCCTTGGTTGTTGTTGTAAAAGGCGTACAAAATGAAAATTCTTCACTTATCTTGTTGCTTTTCATATAGCGCACAAATACAACAAGCTGGCTTAGATTGGAAAAGTCGGTGGTCTCGTCGAGATGGAAGCTGAATTTTGTTGGGCTTGAAATCACATCTGCAACTACTTGGGCCACGATGTCATCGCTCATGTCATCTGTTCTGCTGCTGATATGTGTCATTTGAAAGAGGAATTTGGGATAACTTATCTTCAGCAGCTTTTCCCAGCATGATATTCGCCATCTTCAACGCAGCTGGTTTTACGAGTGTTTCACCAATGGTGTGTGCTTTGCCCTGCTTTGCAATCAGGTACGCAACTTCGTACGATGCTGTGAGGATCGGTTTGTCAAAGCTGAGAACAGGCAGAGTAGCCTTTTAATGGAATCTGACGCTTGAATTCAGGAAGCGTTGTGTTCTTGTATTTCCCATCTTCATGCAGCTTTAGGAAGTGTTGCTTTAGTTTCGCCGGTGCTAGACTAGAATTGCTCAACTTGGCATTGCAAATCGTGCATTGAGGACGCTGACTCCCATCACGTTCCTTTATACATGTGAATCCATATTGTACGTATTCATCCAACAAATATCTTTTTTTACTCGACATAGTTAGTATGATTAAAAGATTAATAGAAAATCACAAATGACGTATAATCACAACAGCCACCAGTCGACTACTGAACGAACCAACTTCCCTGCAGCACAGATATCAAATGTGGCGAGATCAGCTACAGCCATTGATGGCGGAGCGTAATGTCCTGAATAATATGAGTGGGATGAATATATTTTTACTAAGCAACTAAAAATTTGGAATCTAGTGCTGCTTCGCTTTACTTGCGGCAGTTCACTCGTATTATTTACCCCAGCTGATGCTGATTACACCTCATTCTTGCACCGTTCCCTGTACCACACCCTGACTCCGTCCTCTGCAGCTGAGCCTAACCACGCCCCATCGCAACATACCCTCACCGCCCGACTTAGGCCAGGGAGCATCCCCCCGACCCCCACATGAGAGCAGGCAGCACACAACCATCTGCGTTGCGTCCCTGTCCTATGGATCACCTTGAAATTAAAAGGCAGTCGACCGCTCACCGGATGGCCAGGCACTCCTTCTCCAGCCATCTTTCAGTATGACAAAATAAATCAATGTGATTGTCTGATATTAAATCATTCACCAATAGTTTTAGATGACAGAGATTTAATATTTAAGAGTTCACATTTAATTATTCTATTTTGTTGCACTTCTGTATTGGTGGTATTCACTTTTATGAGGTTATTTTCTATAACTCCTCTTCTGGTTACTTTTGATTTAATTCATAACATTAATTTAATTTAATCAATTTAAGCCATGTGACAGACAGTCCCAATGGAGTTTCGGGTAGGTAGCTACTCTAATGGAAGTGCAGAGAAGGGTGTAAGACTACTCTGCTCCAGGTATTTTCCTGTTCACCCTGCTTTGGCAGAGCTGTGGCTGTCAGACGAATATTGCCCTCTAGTGGATTACTATAAATAGTTAAAAATAAAAACCAACACAAGGTTTTTGTTACCCTTATCTGTCGAGTCTTATAGGGCAGCAACATGCATTTGAAGAAATGTAAAAATTAAGACAAAAATGTTTCAGCCTTACATGAAATGTAACTTGCTTAATTAAATACATTTAAATGAATTTTAAAAAGTCCTGAGTAAGTACTGAAAATGAAAGGACACTAACAGATTCATGTGGTTTTTCATATGGAACCACAGGTGCAGAGTGGTGTAGTACTAGAGAATCAAGGCAAATAGGGCAATAATGAGTTGTAGTTTGTTTCTGTAATTTACATGTAAGTTGGTGGCACCTATTGTCTGTCCAAAGTAATATAGAAATGAGGCACAATAACGGAGGCCATGTGAGTGCCCTATAAACATAATGCACCCTCAGTAACAAGGACAAAAGAACACAAATAGTTGGATGGGCAATATATATTATGGTACTCAGCCCTGACTCAGGCCTTGGTCCTGTTTTCAGACATGCTGGTTGTGTGTGGCTTATCCTGTTTAACAGGGCCCTGTTTCAGAAATCAGCTTTATAAACCTGTGAGTGTCACAGGTTCACACGGGTAAGCTCAGGTGCAGAAGAACTGTCCGACTCCAGGCTTGAGGAACAAATGTTTTTACTTAAAACCAGACTGGTCATGAGCGAATTGACAAAACACAACAATCTGGCAGGGAACAAAGCAAAGACTGGGAGAATATATAAGGTGGGGAAACACAGGTGTGGGACATCAGGGATCAGCGAGACGGGAGTGGCTGGGGCAGGTGACGGGAATGACACAATCAGGAGAGGCTGAGGGCAGGTGCAGGGAATGACCAATTCCTGGGGAGACAGACACAACATTAACAGGGTGTTACAGTGAGCCTAATCCTGAACTCTGAGTTGACTAACCTCTGAGTTTTTGGTTCACGAACAGCTTATAAATTTGTTCATCATCATCATCATCATCTAATCTAATAATAATACATATATGATAATCACCATTTGCTTTTTCAAATAGAATAAATACAATTGCGATCACTTTCAAGTAAACCAGATTGCTCCATCAGAACAACAAAAAAACTCAATGTTGAGCTTTTGTTTTGAAGAGCAACAGCAGAAAAGCCGAACTCACGGAGGTAGACCTGGCAAGTCGCCAAGAATCTCGGCCATGGCGCATGCGCAGGAGTAACTTGTTAATGCCGTAACGTAAACATGTATACAAAGGTGCAGGCATTTCAACATTTATTTATTGATGACGTAGTTTTATGTCGGTGTACTTTGAACTTGTGTAATATGTGAAGTTATCAATAAAGGTCTTTCTGCATTTTCCCAAGCCCCACCTGTAGTACCACTGCGCCCCACTGGAGGGGCACGCCCCACCTGTAGTCCTACGTTTTCAGGCATTCCCGTTTTCAGGCATTCATGAATCAGGCGAGATCTTTTCTGACGTCGATCTTCCAGTCAGGAAGAAAACATTTCAGAAGACACTTCAGAAAATGTTCGAGAATGAGGAACATTTCTGAATTTATTTTCATTTTATCTTGGAGAGCGACAGGGAACATCTCCGAGATCGACCGGTCGATCGCGATCGACGGGTTGGCGACCACTGGTTTAAAGGCTTCGGAAACCTTTGCTGGTGTTTTGAGTTCATTTGCTGATGAGAGTGTGACACCGTTACTATAAAATATTCAACTTATTCACATTTTTTGAGATACAAAATTTGGGGTCCTCATTGTAAGCCATAATCATCAACAATTTAAAAACTAAACACTTGAAATACATCACCGTGCATGTACTGAATCTATAAAGCATGAGTTTCACTTTTTGAATTTAATTACTGAAATAAATTAACTTTTCAACAATATTCAAATTCATTGAGATCCAACCGTATAGGTAAAAATCTAAGTCTTAGTGATTTATGAATACTGAGAACGATCTGACCCCATATCAAATCACTAGAGTTCATTTGATTCTTAAACAAATGCCACATAATGAAGACAAGAAATTATGAAATGTTAGGAACGAGTATATTATGAGTACAGGGTTATACATTTTTGACGCGTACTGAGACGATGTTATGTTAGAAATCTGCAAAGTTTTACTTGAGCAAAATATTAAACAATAAAACTGTTTAATCCATTTGCGTTTTCTGGCTGCATGGGCATCTTACGCCACTTCACATTAAAGTAAATGCACGTCGTCACTTTTTTTTTATTCAATGGCAGCTGACTGCTTATTATTGGTGGAAGACAGAATTCAGCTGAATAAAATTGAGGAATTCTCCACTGATGCATGTCGAAAGAGTAACTCACCAGTGTACTCTCCATCAATATTTAGACATTATTAAAGAAACAGCATATTTGTTAGTCAGTTTTGTATATTTAGGTTATATCTCTAGTTATATTTTAGTCTTAATTTCTAAAGTTTGTAGGTATTCACCAATGAGATTTCTGACACCAACCAGTGTGCAATTTTCATTAATTAAGATGTTAAAATCTATGGATTATCGAGTAGGCATTATTTATAGAGAGAAAACAAAACATTTCAAATATATATATAACATTTTATTGGAGATACATTGAGGGGGTGAATGAGATCTAAATATGTTTCTGATTTGGGTTAACTCTTTAAACTAAGCATCTCTAGGGAGATAATCCAAAATTAAAATGATTTGTATCTATGCAGAAATAAAGAGGGTCCACTTCCAAAACCACTGCCTTGACATTTAGAACATTTCACTTCTTAATATTGTCCATGTTTAACCATCCCAATTCTTTCTGCAGCTATCTTAAATGTTGAGTCAAAGTCTAAATCAGCCCTCCTCCTCCGACACTCTTTTTAGAAACTGATAACTTTGGTCAAATCTGAAACATTGGGAGTGAGCTGCGACCCGCCTTTTTCATGAGAATGTAGTTCCAGTGTCTCTGCTGATCTTAAAATCCTTGTTGAGTTACTAGTGTTACTGCTAACTGGTCCATCTGCAAATATGATACTTTCTGCTTGGTAAAATTACTCCAAGCTCTTGATTAAGCAGAGCAAAATTACTTTGCCAGTTTTTACAAGTATGGAGATGCTTTGAATCGTCACTTTTTTCTGAGGAGAGATGATGATAAAAATCCTGCATTGAAAAGTGACAGAAATTCAGATCCTTGGTGGAGGTGGCAATGGAGGAGGATTTGTTTGACGTTATTTGATGACATCAATCAGTTGGAGGGGGATCCTGAGGTTCCCGATTGACTAAGTCGAGAAAAGAAAGAAGAGAACAGACTTATGCTTATCTTAATAGCATGGCAATCTAACCATATTTCATACACATCAATTCTAATATAAAAATAAAGTGCAATCAAATATGTTTCGCTCTTTATAAACAGAGAACATGTACTCTTGTGAAAATATAAATGCCCAGTTCTAGATATAATACAACACCCAAACATGCATTTTTCATGCAAGAACATTTTCAGATATTTATCTTAATTCTATCTTCCATTTTTCGTATGGTTAGCATAATTAATGATAATAATATAGCAAGGAATACTTGTCAAATAGGTGATGTTGAACTTTCAGGCTTTGACAACACATATGTTTGGATAACAGCAGACTAATAGCGCATGACTCCTACGACAGGTCTGACTTGTAAATTGTGTTATTTTTGAGAAATATGGAGAATGCGGCAAGTTCTCCTAAATCCCTTGTAAGCTACTTAAGAACAAATCTGTTTGTACGAGAGTACAATTGTCTTTCAGAACATAAATGGCAAATATATGCTGTTGAGCGTAAGCAGAATTCAATTTAAATTTCAACATAAACATTTGTGTATATACCTTCCTCTCGTGCCTTCATACGGGCGACAAAGTTGTAGCTCTTGTTCCTGCGATAGTTCTCATATGGGTCGTCCAGTGACACCCCCACACCTTTAAATTGGTCCCACTTATCCCTGACGTCTCCTCCTTTGATAGGGTCCTGGATGCCCTGTTCTTTGGCCCCCAAACCACCTGAACCACTCCAGCCTACAGAATACATAAGAACAGCTAGAATTCAGTACATACATTTATGGGGTTGATTTTACCATGCTGTTAAGTTCCCAAAGCCAGCCTTTAGGTTTCAGGACAGAATCAAACCATTCTAAAGCATACCCATCTTCATTAGCAGCTGGTGGCCCTTGTTCTCTTCCCCTAGCCTGTTATCTGCACATGGTTTGGTGGGAGGGGCAGCCACCACTGACGATGAGCTGTTGAGAGCAGGAGACGTGGTCATCTGCACTTCAGTCAGCAGAGGAAGACACTTTCAGGAAAACATCTTGACGAAGAACAGCAAAGGGGACTTACACAGGAGAAGAGCTCTGGACTTTGGGACCATGGCGTCTCTTTGCAGGCGAATGTGAATGTGATCTGGATCTGGAGCGAGAGCGACTCCGAGAAGATCTGGATCCACTTCTGGACCTAATAAGAGGTAGGTTAAGCATGGCCATAAGAAAAATACATATATATATATATATATACACACACACACACACACATATGTACACATACATATATATATATGTATATACATACATAATGTGTGTGTGTGTGTGTGTGTGTGTTTATAAACCTGGATCGCGAGTAGGAGCGAGAGCGGCTGCGGGAGTGGGAGCGGGATGAGCGAGACTGGGACCTGGAGGACTTTGAGGAGCGAGAGCTCGAGCGAGATGAAGATCTCCCTCTGCTGCGAGATTGACTGCTAGAGCGACTCCCTCCACGACCGCTGGAAGGAGGTGTGGACAGAGGGTGGGGAAAAGAGAGGATTAAATCATTGATTAGGTGGGCCCTTATTTCAGCAACAGTGACAAAGGATGTGGAAGGTAGGAACAAATCCAAACTTTGATCACAATGAACACAGACAGCAATTTGAAAGCTCATTTCAACAGACAAATGCAAAGTCAAAACAATAGAAACAAATATGAGAAAGAGAAGGAAGCTCACCTGTTGCGTTTCTCCTGGCCCTTTTTTCTCCTGGCTCTCATTTTGGCCCTGAAGAACTCATACAGGCCGTTCTGCTCCCAGCCTTCACTGGTGGAGACACAAACCACAGCCAGCTGTAGACTATGGACTACAGCAACGTCTAACAGAAGATATCAGCGCTACACAGATGCCACATGTGGGAACTACTGAAAATCATCGGACTTCATGGTGCGTCATTGCTATCAACTGATGTATTGTGTACATTTTCACAGCCACTTTATAATTAAATCATAAAATACAAACACATCGCTGAGAAAATACGGATTTCGGATTGGACATAACTAATACATGCACTGGAACTACAGACTGAAGAACTTTAGATCTGGTTCAATGTTGATCAAGTCTGTCACTTACAAATCAACAAGGTGTTTTACTGCAGTCACGGGATAACATTCCTCATCCACTCCGACATCAAACCATTAATTGAACCTGCCATCTCCTCGCCCCTCCCCACAGACTCTAGGATGGGTCAGCTCTTTCAGAGACAGAAAATCAGGAAAGCACTAAATCCTGCCTCAACTGTGACACTGCAGGGAAATATGTAGGTATTCCGTATGTGGACTTGGCATCCAACACCATCATCCCAGACATCCTAAACTCCAATCTCACTCTAAGACTTGAGGCAGCAGGTGAGCCTGGGGAAAATCACATCCAGCATCTGGACGATCAGCAGTGGCATCCCCAAGGGATGTGTGCTCGCTCCTCTCCTCGACACCAACATCTGCACCCTAGAGACCCTTCTGTTGAACCTCTGAAATGTTCAGATTGCACAACAGTCTCTTTTGAACAGCTGGTCTTCTGGTGTGGTCAACAACCTGGAGCTGAATAATCTTAAAACTGTGGCGATGACAATGAACTTAAGGGGGAGCCCCCCTATCACCACACTAAAAAACTCTCTAGTCTAGTGGACTTCCTACATAGACACCATCAGGAAAAAGGTCTAATCTAGTTTTACACTGCAATAATCCATTCCAATCTCTGCATATCCATGACTGTGTGGTCAGGACTGCAGAGAAAATCACTGGCAACAGCCTGCCCACCAACTGGGACTTGTACACCTTCACAGTCAGAAAGGTGGCTGGTAACATCCCTGCAGACTAGCAGTGTTATGATACTCCAAAACCATGATTCGAGTTTACCTTTGATTTAACGGTCATGATTCAATTAGATTTTAAAAAATTGACATTGACGTAGTGTGTGAGTACCTGTTCCTAGGCCGATCATGGGATGGAGGGCTGTAGAAAGCTTCCACAGCAGCAAGCAGGCGATCACTAGGTGGCATGGGAGGTGGCAGCCGGATGTCTTTAGGGTCCAGAGGTTTATAATCATAGTCCTCAAGCTGAGCAATGGACATATAACAAGGAGGATCATGAGATATGAACGTTTTAATGTTGTAGGTAAATTAGTCTAATGAGTCAATTCTAAAATAGAGTGGATCAGTCTTTTCCATTTATAAAATTCCAGCACTATGGCAATTTGGATTGACCTTTTCCATTATGAAAATCCATTTAGCTATTCAGACTAGTCTGTAATTTACTTCCACTGTGCTGTCTTGGACCTTGACCGTTCTGTAAGCCACTGTGACAGTTCTTAATCAGACTGTTATTTTCTCCAATTCAATCATGATGGCTTTCTTCTTTTATCTTGGAGCTGAACACGTTTTCGTGTACATCTCAGAAGCGTGGTTTGTTCCTCTCGGTCATTGTCAAGTATCTCCATTCTGTAAACCTTTAGACTGTCTGCCTGAATGAACACCATTAGAACATTTGTTTCATGTTCTAACGTGAAAAAGACATTGAAAAAAATTACGAACCCTAACATAATGACGATGGGCGCAGGCCCCACACTTTTGAGAACTACTGCTCTAATCAGAAGATGGTGACGTACTTTGACTAGCGGAGCCATGAGACCAGCTGGCAGGTCAAAGTAGGGTACATTAGGCACCAGACTGGGGTCATCTTGCACTGGCTGCTGACGATGACGCATTTGGGGTGAGTGGCCATTGAATCCATGTGGGGGTTGCGAAAACTCTGGGTGCTGGCTTCCACCCCAGGGAGGATGATCAGCCCCCATACCTGGGGGAGGGAGCCTCTGACTGGGATGGTGGTGGGGAGGACCTGGCATTTCTGGCAAATGGAGGTGGATATTGTTAAAATACATTAGATGAGTAAATTAATACAATTACAGGTCCAAAAAAAGTAGTTGTGGGAGGCTTCCTGCCTCTGCACTTACCTGCAGGATAATCTCCTTGAGCATAGTCAAAGTGGTGTGGGGTGTACGGTGGCCTGTCATAGTGGTGTCTGGGAGGAAAGTCATCCTGCATAAAGCGTGGCGGAAACCGTCCGAAACTATGAGGTGGTGGGGGCTGGTTGAAAGGAGGTGGCTGCTGGTGAGGAGGGAAGGGCCCTCTGAAATGGGGAGGTCTCTATAGAAATGCAAGTTGGACACACAGGATACCGTCATTCATGTCAATGACCGCCAAAATCTTTGACGCAACCGAAAAGTGCACCATGGATAGACTGTATTTAAATGTTGAGAATACAATGCAAAACAATCAAAATAAAATCAATAATAAATCTAATAAATCAAAGCAAAGCCAATCAAATGACAATGATCATCGACCACATGCCTGCATGCGTGGAGGAAATGGGGGCTCCCTCTGGCCCCATGGAGGCTGGTCGGGTTGGTTCCCCCATGGCGGCTGCTGGTCGTACGAGTTCCAAGATGGAGGGCCTTGGTCAGATCCACCAGGACCGCTCCAGGGACCTCCTTCTCTGGGTGGACCTCCACTCCAATTTCCCGGGTCCCTCTGCTCATTCCACATCCCCTCATGGCTGTTCCAAGGAGGGCAGGGAGGGGGAGGCTGGTTTGGATCAAAGGGAGGCTAGGGAAGGACAAGTATGAAAAAGGGCCTGAATCATCTGCTGCCTGAGGTCACACATACACCGCTCAAACCAAAAGCAAGGAATTCGGAAGGCAAGGCAAGCACTATCACAAGAGGGTGGGACCCAGGCGCAGCCAGTGGGTGGGACATGCTGCAAATACAAGGGGCGGGGATAGAACCACTGTTAGGGACTGTATCCACCACCGAGGCAGAATCTGCTGCAGACAAAGAGATAGAGTGCTGCCTCCTAAATGTTGATGATTTTAATCATCATCAGTCGAGAAGCTCCCCCAGCCGACTTGCATTTTGTCTGTGGAATCACTGTTAATTTAGTTTAGCTGTAACATTGTACAGAGAGGAACACAGGATAACAGCATGGCAGGCTATACGTTACTGTATAGAACTGTGATAGAAAACAAGATGGAAATGTGGGGATGCATGACCATTTCCCTCAAGCGCTCTGCTGCGCTCCACGCCGCTGAATGTTGCGTTTTGAACCAGACTTAGGTACAACCTCTACTAGTTTAGTTTGACCCTTAGGCTGACTGTTCTCAGCAGCTATGCAAAAGTGACACTCGGTGGTATGCAATGCTTTTATGACTGAACTTTGACCAGGACAAACACTTTTTGTCTTTGAAATTATATCTTTATATTTCAGATTAACAAAGTGATTCAAACATACAGCTGTCCTGCAGGTGTGCTGGCCTGTATTGTAACTGTACAAATATCATAAATAGCATTACAACTGGTAGTGCAATACAACTTACCTACTCTTATGATTATTATGCAGTTTCATGATTGGTGGAAAACACTTGCAGGATTCAGAAAGAAAAGCCTGTTAAATTAATTGTCAGGCAAGCAAAAATGTAACTCAAAGAGCTTGAAGCGGAAGGTTGACATGCAAAAATGCAGTCACTGTTGTCAGTGGACTCGTCAATAACCAAGCACATTAGACATCACATCACACACATTGTAGAACTGGCTGTGGAGGTAACCGATTTGAAACGGCTAGGTTGGGTTGTTTTATTCTTTGTGGAACATGAAACTGAGTGTTGACTTTGCCATGATCTACTTTTTCTATTTTTCTTTGAGCACAAGCCCCTGCCAACTAAATCAATGTAAATGTGTGCGATGGATAGAGAGGATAAACCACCGCCTTTCTGTCTGTTCTGCATCACATTTTAAGTTAACCCCCCCCCCCCCCCACACACACACACACACACACATACTCACCCACACACACACACACACACACTTACTGGCTGGTTGGGGTTCCAGGGGCCCAAGTGTTGAGTTTCATACCACGCAGGCTTGTTAGAGGTGATATCTGAAGGTCCACTGGGGTTGCTCGGGTCCTGGGGCCTGGATGAAGCCCCATCAAACTCCCCTGGAAGAAGTACTGACATGGTAGGCTTCACATCCCCTGCACACACACACCAACACATTACAGCACAAAGATACATGTACCTGCCATTGTAGAGCTGATCACGAACCAGCAAAACCTTTTAACAAGATACAAAAACACTTCCAGAAAACTGTTAGAAGTAACTTGATGTAATGGAAACAAATTGCCTATGTGTGTACATGCGTGCGTAAGTGAGTGCACGTGTGTTCTCTCACCAGCTTTTGTGGTCATAGGCATGGCCTTTTCATGCTCAGCTACGGGAGCTAGCTGCGCTACAGGGGCCAGCTGCGGCTGCTGCTGCTGTTTCAGGCTGGCAATAAACTCTTCGTGCTGGGTATCCAAAGCCTGGCTCTGCTGCTGGAAGGCCAGCTGGATTGGTTGCACCACCGCAGCATACTCTGTTATCAAAGACGCCTGAGAGAGAGAGAGAGAGAGAGAGAGAGAGAGAGAGAGAGAGAGATTTAGATCTGAATTATCAAGTTAGAAAACTGGTAAGGTTATTATTGTAGCAAATTGTAATATTCATGTGGATGTTGATAACGATTGCCTATGTGCTGCATTCATCTCATTGTTGGACTTGATTGGCTTCTGTCAGAGTACAGAAACCCACTCACAGCTTTGGCCACACCCTCGACCGTGTTCTTACATATGACGTTGACATTGAGCATTTGAAGGTCTTCCCACAGAACCCTCTTCTGTCACCGGAGTGTACAGTGTAAAAAAGTATCAAGTGTAAAAAAGTTTCTACACCAGATGTCTACGGGACGGGAGAATAATGGCAAAGCTATTGTCCCTGATGAACCACACCTCCCACCCCATGCATGACACTCTCGCAGCTCTGCACAGCTCCTTCAGCCACCGGCTGATTCATCCCCGGTGTCTTGACCAGATGATACTCAATTATATCTATCGATCAAACCAGAAGAGACATAAAAACATGGATGACCTGCAACTTCGTGATGTTAAACTCAGAAAAAACTGAAGTTATTTTACAATTATCTAATTGGTCCATTATTATAGATGGTGATGTGGTTTCTGTAGATGGCATTGCCCTGCCATCCAACACCACTGTGAAGAATCTAGGCATTATCTTTGATCAAAACGTGTCCATTAACTCCCATGTGAAGCAAATTTCAAGGACTGCATTTTTTCAATCATGTAATATTTCAAAAATCAGACACATCTGGTCTCACAAAGATGCAGAAAAATTGGTTCACGCGTTCGTTACTTCGAGACTGGATTACTGCAACTCCTTATTATCAGGCTGCTCTAATAAGTCTCTTAGGTCCCTCCAGTTGATCCAGAATGCTGCAGCTTGTGTACTATAAAAAACTAAGAAAAGAGATCACATTACTCCTGTATTAGCTGCTCTCAATCACTCAATGAGTGGTTATCTGATGGATGCAGTGTACTTTCCTCTTCTGTGACAAGAATGTCTGGATGACGCAATAAGTTGTTTAATTTTCTCATTAACTTCCTTCACACCATATTGCCACTGATTTGAAAAGCAGCACTACAATCTACAACAAGCACTGCTTGCGAAGCACCACTTTGTGATGCTGGCCCAGAGAGCAAGAAAAATGGTGTTGGTGTCAATGCTGTCATGTGACTCATCCCTTAAATCTTACTGGTACCCAAACTACAAACAGACAGACAGACAGAGAGAGAGAAAATGCTGGAGCAATGTCCTTGCTTATGGCACCACACTATCAGAATGCTGATATGAAATGATTGAATCAGGTCAAGAATTTTAAATAATGAATTACATTGCTACTGCTGTGTCATACTGTAAAATTACACACAGCCCCTCTCTCAAATCAGACGTATCAGATTACTCTTATATGGAATCTAAAGAATCTCCGAGTTATCTTCTATCAGGATTTGTCCTTCAACCCCAACGTAAAAAGAAATCTCAAGGACACCTAAGAAACATTAAAAAAATCAGGCACGATGCAGAAAAATGTGTTCATGTTACTTCTAGACTAGTCTACTGCAATTCCTTACTATCGGGCTGCTCTAATAAGTCTCTTAGATCTCTCCAGTTTATCCAGAATGCTGCAGCATGTGTACTAACTATACAATGTACTCCGATATTACTTTCTTTGAACTGGCTCCCAGTAGGATCAAGAGGCGCAATATCTGGACCGTGCTGGCTTTGCCCAGGCAAGAGCCTTACATTGTGTTGCACTCACTTGGTACTGGCCAAGGCCCAGGGCTGGATTCTGGAGCTGCTGAATAGTCTCCTCATCAAAGTACCCATTCTTCTCCCACAGCTGCAACAACTGGAAAGGAAGTGGGTGGGTATAATCAGAGAAAGCCAACTGTAGACTCAGTGATAACAATTTAACTATAAGGACGTTTCATGTGAAAGGTTGACACTGTCCAATTAAACACAAGACACACTCCAATCAATGGAACTGTCATGCTGCTACTTATTTCAATATACTCATACACCACTACCAAATTAACTGATCTGACTATTATTTTATAGTGTTATATTATAATTATTCTGGAAAAACGGGAGAGTAGTAGCCCATGATGTTAATGTTACTACTTAGATTAGTCGTACTTTAATCTGAGAAGAGGTAGAGATGTTGAAAGTGTGTTTACCCGAGTTATCTTCTGCTGCTTCTCTTCCTCTACGGCCAGAAAGCTGGTGCAGTAGATGGGAACCACAACTTTCTGCAGTGCCGCCAGCAAATCCTTCTGCTGCTTCCGTTGACTGTGAAGACACATTTCAACACACGTTACAAAGTGGAATATAATGAAAGCTATTGAGCAATTTTCTTCACACTAAATCGTTTTTTAATTCCCAAATAAGCTCATTTATACAAGATTTGTTTTAGTACCAGATCAAGACTGTAACTAATCGCTATCATCATTATTGGTTTGAGATGCACGGATTGACCGGCTGCTAGACAGTTTTCAGCTGCTCAGCCATGACCAGTGGCTGACCAGTCACATTAATGTTTTCGTGCAGTATAATAGTTCAAGTCAGCATTAGGAAGCAAAGACCCTCATATCATAACCTTGCTGTCAATAATATTTCTTAGAAAGAAAAAGGGAATCAGTTTCCCAGAGCACGAGCTGCTCCCTAAAAATGTCACTGCAAAACTTAGTTATTCAGTTTGGAATTATATAAAAAAGGGAATGCTGCAAATCGGTAAATTTGCTTCAAACCCACCCACCACACAGAAGGACTGTTCAGACCCACCACACAGGACAGCCAAGACCGGTATCTGAACCCCTCTTGCTGTGAGGAGACAGTGCTAGACTACACCACCGTGCAGCCTACATTCCATTTTATGAAATATAATGTAAAAAGTGAATTAAACAGGAACGGGTAAGCAATACCCAAAATGCATGCTTGACCAATGTTTGATAAACACAGTAAGTGGTCTTAATACTTGTATCATCATGATTATGTTATTGAAAGTATTATTACCTTCGCAGAATGCGGAAGGTTATGTTTTGATCGCTGTGTATTTATTTGTATGTGTGTGTGCTTGTGTGTTATTCGCATAACTCAAAAAGTATTAAACCGAATCGCATGAAATTTGGTGGGATGATTGGTTATTATCCGGGGACCATTTGATTAGATTTTGGGATCGATCGGGTCAAAGTCATGAAAAGGTACCAAAAAAGTGGCTACGGCGAAGATATGCGCTCTACCGAGTGCCCGTTCTAGTTAGGGCTATGTAACAATCCAAAAAGTGTAGGAGTAAAGTAAATCTATTTTAGTTTGCATACCAGTGATGGAGAACATCATTGGTTAAATAGATGAGATGTAGGCGGAGCTCAAAATGCGCTCCATCAGCAGTGATGCGGTTGCGAAGATGTGATGTCATCAGTTCACAGTGCTGTGGAGTCTTGGCATTGTTGAACATCCAGTTCTTACCAGCCTGACAGGGAAACAACATGCGTGAGATATAAATATTATTGGAAACAGTATTTTAGGAATCTACGAACATAAGCGTCCTTAAAAGAATCTCAGTTACGGCATGCTTACAGAGATGGCGTCTTTGGTGCAGGTGTCTATAATGGGCTGCAGCAGGTTGTCAAACTCTGTGATGTCCAACTGACTTTCTAAAAGCATTTTCTGGGTCTGCTGCTCCATAGCCAGAGCTATGGCTGCAGTCACTTGTTCCTTTAGAGGGGGAAAAAGCATCAGAAAATGATATCAACCATTGTTCTTCAGCCTGCCACTGCATGTCATGAAGTGGAACAGGAGCTAACAAGTAGGATATAAAATAGTAAAAGATGCCAAACAAAAGTTGTTTATTGTCAAAGAAGACCAGCCGCTGTGGCTTAGGAGTTGGAACCAGATCCAAGAATCACAAGGCTGTTCTTGATCATTGAACCCCAAAATGCATCCAATAGGCAGGCTTTTTGTTCGTGGTCTGTATCCCTCCAGTTATGTGGTATATTGTCATTTTGAAATAAATCACAGCTGATTCATTAAGTACTCATCTTTTCCCAAACTTCCAGCTTTGTTACTCAGTAATATTCATACAGAAGTAATATTATCATAGGTACCTGTTAGTTCAAATAATTCTACCTGGAGAAAGTTATTTTTAATTTCCAAGATTGTTACCCCCTTATTTAAAAGAATAGTGTGTAAGATTTAGTGGCATCTCGAGCTGTGTTGCAGATTGCAACCAACTACATATCTCTTTCTAAGTGTGTTGGAGAACTATGGTGACCTTTATTTAGGCAGAGATAGTTATTTATCTTTGGGATTTTAGTAAAACTAGAATCTATTCTTATCAATACTCTGCTCTTCTAAATGAATAAATAATTGATTTAAAAAAACACATGGAATAAAAAATAAAAGCATGTATTCACACTTTGGAATTCATTTATATCCTAAATATAAGTAATAATTGTTTATAGAGCAGCAAAAAGTAATATTTCAGCAGCAAAGTCAATAAAGCTTTTAATATCTCACTGGAAACAAATTGTTCATAAAATAACATTTGAGTGGCATTTATAAAGACACAGACATCAAGTAATTCCTCCTGTTCCTCTCACAGCCTCTGCTTCGATTGTGTGTGTGTGTTTGTGTATGTGTGAGTGTCTGTGTGCGCATGCATGCAGGCGTGTGTAGTTGGAGGTCAGCCCGACAGAGCATAGGAAATGTCTGCTGCAGGGCGACAATAAATTACACCACTACATTAAGGGGGGGAAAACCACCAGTTAAATTGGGGCTTATTAATACTCTGATCGTTAATAATTGAGCACCAGGACCCTTTTATTACTGAGTTTTGGTAACCAATCCCCATCTTCAGCTAATGTAAAATTGTGAAAGTCTCTCTAGAGCCAGTGTTCAGTTTTATCTGTTCTGGGCTTCATGGAAGATAACCTTCTCCCCATGTAGATATAAATGGCTTTTCTAAGCTAACGAAAACACTACATTTCTTGGTTTCAGGTGAATATGAACATATATAAACAATTCATCATATTCTTTTTCTGCCCATTCATTACCCTAAATGTTACTGTTCCTTTAACACTGTGTTCCCTTTTTCCTGTTGTCAGTGTACCGCTACATCGGCAGTGAGAAAAGAATTCACCATAAATTATAAAGAATTGCACTGTCTATTGCAGAGTGTATGCAATACCAAATGTACCTAACAAAAATAATATATCTTGACACTGCAAAAATCTCTTAGTTGGCCTCTGGTTACTAGCACTTCTTAAAGGAGCTCTTAAGTAAAAAACAAACAAAAAGGAAACGGAGGATCTACACTGCCAGATTTATTCATTTCTTTCTTGCTCTATACCTGTCTGAGTGTGTGCAGATGCTGCTCTTGCTGCTGCAAATTCCATTGGCTCTGTTGGATGAGCTCATCTAAAGACGGCGCTGCAGGCGAAGGAATCGGGGGCGGCGCAGTCATCGACATCGATGGAGTAGGGATGTCAACGACGTCTTTGGCGCCTGGATTGTACATTTCTAGAAAAAAACACCCGCAGGAAACATGAAAATGTGAAGTCTGGTAAAGCTCTGATTTTGGTGTTTAGGCTGGGAGGGTTGATATTGTGCCACGGCTAATGTGATGCAGATGCCCAAGAGGATGCAGTCCATAAATCATACACATTTACACAAAAGTATAAAAATCAAAGTGACAACTAATCACTTAAATAAAATGTATCGGCTTACATGATGAAACATTTTAAGTACAAGCAGAAGAGTGAACAAAATTTAAATAACATTTGCACAATGTGGAAATATTTTAAAACCAATACAACTATTTGATATTAGAGAGAATCCCTGGCCTAAAAATCAAGATGAAAGTAAAAAATGCTTTATCATCTATTCTTGCTCATAATTCTAACCAGGGATGTGCTGAGCCGATAAATAGATCATTTATCATACCAGTCACATAGAAACTGTCAATGTTTAAGGATTTGTTAAATGTCATTCATTAAGGGTATGAAAGCTGTCCAAAATACCGCACTGCATTCAGTTACGCAGCATATACTGTATGGTAAGGTGTTGAGACTTCACAGTGAGCTTGACATAAGATATATTCTGACCTATCACTTTTTTTAAGTCTCATGAAATCCATTAATTCCACACCGTGTGATTTGGTCAACATGTATTGTTACTTTATCATTCTTTTGTGATGGTGAATAGTGGTTTATAAACTTTATCTGGACAGTTTAACCAAGAACAAATTATTCAGATACAACTGAACACTAAAAGCATGCAGATCTTGTACTACACATGTCCTGAATCATAAGAAAAAGCATTCCGAGACAAACAGATTGAACAAGTCAAGTAATTGAGCACTGTACAATGAAGCCAGTTCAACATCCAAGATATCGCTCGGTTATCTGGTTTGGCCATCAACTCAGAATATCAACCTAGGGTTTCGCAATCTGGTTCTGAGCGTGTTCACAAGAGGAGTTTGCAGCATTGATCGCCATGGTTACTTATGCTGAACACCTAACCTGCTGTTGATGTTTAAGATTAAGATTAAGAGATACATTTGGATAAAAGCACCCCCTACTGACTATTCAAAATTTGGTTTATGGATCTTTAGATAATATTACACAAATACAAAGTAAAAGTCAGAATCCAGACTAAAAACTGTTTAAACAGACACCCCAAAAAGGACTGCTGACAATAAATCACTGCCTGTGTGAATGTGTAAATTAATAGATGTATAACCTCACCACTTCATCTAGCGCCCGATAGCTCCAAATATAACAAGTAAATGTATTCTATTGGCGTGGAACAATATTTGCGCCTTATTTTTTTAGCTGCATCCCTAGAGGTGTAAAACAGACTTAGGAGCAAATAGAATGACAATTACCAGTTAAATATGTTGCTCGTACGCTTCTTGAACCGTGTTTTAAAGTGTGACATTTCAGAGTTGTGTTACAGTCACAGATTGGATGCAGAGTTACTTTTCTCAGTTTTTAATTATGTTTTTATAATTTTTTATTTGCCCTCAACTCCCGTTCCACACTGGAAATGGTTTGCAGCTGAAAGAATAAAAACACATCTAAGGAGCACAATAATTTAATAGAATACACACAAGTATTTATTTAACCAGATTGAGAAACCCTAGTTTGATTCACCAAGTCCATAACCTACTTTGTGGGGCCGCTTTGCGAGATGGCGATTGATCTGAAACCCTCAAAATGGAGGATTAAGCTGAATTTGATCAGCACCATCAACAAAATATAGTCTACTTTAAAACAATAGAGCACACTTAAAAAGAAAAAGACATACAAGAAAAAATGTAACTGAAAACAAGAAGCTTTCCAACTGAAATTTGAATTTGTTTGACGAATCTGGTTTCCAATAAATACCTTCAGATGTATACTCCTCCCCATCCTGGGTAGAAGGATCTAAGTGAGAAAAAGCAAATGGTAATACAGTAGTGCATATCGTGGTATTACATGACTGATAGAAGAACTCCATGCAACCCTGCTCAACATTGTGCTATTATCTATGAATCAGACAGTGACAAAAAAGTAATATAAATTCAGTAAGACGCTTCGACTTTCTCTACTTCAGCAAGACGGGGCAATAAAAGTCTAATGAGTAAGTACGTAATACTACAGTTAAATAACTTTGCTGATAATTAGAGATTGGTTTTACAGTTTTTAAGTACTGGCAGAAACAAAACAGTATATTGCATATTTGGATTCTGCCACTAATTTTGTGGGAAATGTTGTTCTGGTTAGTCGAATATTTCAGATCAGCATAAACAGAACATGTACAGCTTTCACATTAGTCAAACAAGAAAACTGTGTTGGGCAGGTTTCGGAGCACATCAAGCATTCAGCATCAGTGGGAATTACAAATAGCAATACCAAAGAAGTGCATTGCAAATAAGAGGCCGAGATCAAAACATTAAAGTTGCATATCTAGCCTAACTATGGTTTCAAATAAAGAGCAAATTCAAAGATCTATTTAGTTTAGAACTGGTGAGCTCCACATGGCTTAGCTGCGAAAATATGGACCAGAAGATGAAGGCAGCTTATAGTTTTACTGCGAATCCACTGTAAAACACAGCTGATATGGCAGCAAACAAAGTATGACTTCTGCTAGAAGTAAGCTTGATGAAAGAGGTAGGTGTAAGGAGGTACAATATTTGCATGATAGGCGTTGTATGATTATAAAACCATAAGACACAACTACTTGAAAAACAGAACACCCATTAGGAATATAATGTTGTTCAATCAGTAGTTTACCTTATTTGTAAAATATGTTCCAATTGGATTATGTCCCCTAAATGCAAGTTCCCATGTTTTAATTCCATAACATAAATGACGTGTTTAGCACTTATTGGCCTATATGACTGCATAAGAGGGTCGTGGGTTTGATCCTTGGCCCCTGCAGTCTACAAGTCCAAGTGACCTTGAACAACAAACTGAACCTCAAATTGCACCAGATGACTGTGCCATCTGCCACCAGTATACAAGTGAATGCAAGCTTTGAGTTGTGCAGTCTATTTGGCATTTAAAACTGAAAGTATTGAACACCAAACACTCAAACATTACAAAAATATCTAGGTGCAAATTGTGGTTTTATCGTGGACTGTTCTTTTAACCCTTGTGTTGCCTTAGGGTCATTTTGACCCGAATCAATATTACACCCTCCCCCCGCCTTTGGGTCATTTTGACCCGATTCAATGTTTCACCCTCCTGTTACCTTTATATTTACTAACATATTTTACCCTTTGGGTTCAATTTGACGCCAGCAATTAAAACCTCCAGAAAATTATTAGAATTAATATTGTTTTCCAAGTTTAAGCGTGAGGCACTTTATGTTTGTTCGTTGACTACCGAAAGAACACCGACATTAAACATTGAATGGGGTCAAATTAATCCTAAGGCGGGGGGAGGGTGTAATATTGAGTCGGGTCAAAATGACCCTAAGGCAACACAAGGGTTAACTACATACGCTGCTGGTGCTCCATAGTAAGCTTGCACTTGTAGTAGCTGAAGTATTCTCCCCCAAAGAGGAAGGAGAACTTAGGGTTGTCCTTCTGTTTCTCCATCGTCATCTTTTCAAACTCTGGCCCGTTCCGAGCGACAAACTGGGCCAGCTTGTCAATGACATTCCTCAGTTCTTGATCTGCAACAGAAAAAAAAGAAGAGGGAACAAATACAGTCAGAGCTGATGCAGTGGCTGATCAGTCCTAAAGTCGTGACAAACAAACAAAGCAAAAAGACAGCAAAAAATGACCATCACTTGTGCTTTTCTGACAACATTCTACCAATCTGAATCAATGAAGAATTCCAACTACTTCAAAATAAAAGTACTCAGTTTCCGATGTGACGCTTAGTTTAACTAGCTTCTGGGTTTTCAAATTGTGTTCAGAAACACTGAATGGGCTCGAACCATTATTGTGAAAATGGAGCTTTAACATATGAACATTTCATCTGATCTTGTGCTTGTAAACACCCAAAATACATGTTAAAGATGCACACATTTGGACACGCATCTAACTATTTCAATGATACGAGAGTTTCCATTGACAAATAGTCTGCACTGGAACTCCATGCGTTTTAGACCGCTTTACTGACTGAAGGATGCGCGCCCACCGTGGCACATTTACGTAGCGCTACACATTAAAAAATGAAAAGTAAAACTTGAACAACTCGCTTTAGTTAAATGGATGTACCCGTGCAAGTTAGCTTACGTTAACTTTAAAAAAACTAACGTTAGCGTAATGAACGCTTAACCTAGCTAACGCTAGCTGATCTGCTACAATTATAAAGTATATCATTGTTCATCCTCCACCTGTTCATTGGTGCACAAATTAACGTTACAAACACATTTCTTAGAATTGCATGTAGCTAGCTACTGACGTTAGAAAGTTGGCCGAAAGGCTAAACGCAGCGGAATCGTATTGTGTTGAAGAACGTTAGCTCCAGGTAGCATGGTAGCTAACATTAGCTAACATACAATGGAAATCATATAGTTAGCGTTAACGCTAACGAGCCAGCGTAACGTTACTGCTCACCTTCGGGGGCATTAGGGATATCCATGATCTGTTTCAGTTACAGCACATCCGCTGAACCTTACTAGATCAGACCATTCGCTGTATATTGCACTCATTGATTTATAAAATGGACCAAAAGGACAGCATGTGACATCCTGTGACATAGGCCGGAAACCAGATGTATTTCTTTGGGTAACGTGAACCACCCTACTCTACTTCTGATTGGCTAATACTCGTTGCTCTTCTTCTTCTTTTTGATGTTTTTTGGCGGATGGCATCCAACAAAAGGTGCATTACCGCCACCTACGGCACTGGGGTATGACCAGAGCTTACTATCCCTCAACAAAAAAAAGAATTAAAAAAACAACAACCCACACCCTTCCACTCAACCCGGTTTCTTTCAGATACTGCAGTACCTTTCCTGCCCCCACGGTTAATGCATCCCCCACCTGTATCTCCTGCACGCCAGCCTCCTCCTCAGCCTCTCTCTTTCAACTATGTATTTTATGGCAATGGCAAATTATATGTTCCACTGTTTCTGGGATACTGCAGTGTTCACAGAGTTCTGTTGGATGTTTAGTTATTTATTGCATCGTTTTATCCAGTCCTGTGGGTCCAATCCTTAATCTGGTCAGAATATTCTCTTCTGTCATGCTTCCTCTAGTAATCCTCCCTCTGCCAACTTCACTCTGAATATTATAAAGTTGTCTCCCTGCATATGCCTCCTGTGTCCCAACTGTGCTGCCATTTCTGCACAATGCTTCTTTTGATTATTAACTTGGTTTATGTTTTGTTGAATAACATATCTGTCTTGTTCTGACATTCCAATGCTTGTTTTGCTAATTTGTCTGCCACTTTGTTTCCCTTTACGCCTTTATGTGCTGGCACCCACATAAATACCACTAAAATACCCACCGTAAAAAAAATTGCGAAAGAAAATATTAATAATTAATAATTCAATTCAATTCAGTTTATTTGTACAGCTGATTTTCACAAACTACAAATTTGTCTCAGAGTGCTTTACAATCTGTACATAAAGACATCCCTGTCCCAAAACCTCACATCGGATCAGGAAAAACTCCCAAACAACCCTTCTACCCTCTCATTCCCATTCACCCCTACATGTGCTGGAACCCACAGGAATTTAACCTGTCCTCCCTGACTGGTTATTCGTGTGACTGACTGAAGGACTTCATAAAGTATGTCTTAAAGACTGTTTGAATGAAAAGATCTTAAGCTTGCTAGGACTGAACATTCAGAGTCAGAGCATATTATCACCTTTGTCTGTGCCACCCCAAATGGGTAAACAACAGAGGGGCCTATATAATTTCTCCCTTTTCTAGCTGCAGGGCAGGTATTGGCGATTGAAGCAGGTGTGAGTGTCAGGCGGGCACAAATGAGGAAAGACAAGGAAGCTGGGCAGTGTAAGTATTTTTATTATCTTGCTTTTCTCTTCCTGTCTGCTCCCTGCGCTCTCTCCCGTTTCCCATACGCTCTTATATGGGAGACAAACAAAAAAAACAAGCTGAGGCCACTTACCCACTTATTATATGATATATATATATATACATATATACATATTATATGGAATTTTATGAATAAGATGTCCTTATTATGTCAGTGTTAAAAGGTTAAATATTTAACTACAAAGTAGAAATGCGTGTTTGATATGGACCTCATGGCCAGTGCAGTATAACAAATAGAATTGGCTGTAATGTTTTCCCGGTTGGAGGTGAAAGACTAAGAACAAGGCTTTCAAATCAATTGTAATCCAATTTAGGTTCAGCATTTATTAATAGGCTTGAGTCAAAGATGACTGCAACTCCACCTCCTCGGCCAGTGCCTCGAGGAATGTGAGTGTTAAGATGGCTTGGAGGAGTTGATTCATTTAGGCTGATATATTCTTCATAACTCAGCCAGGTTCAGTAAGACAAAATAAATCAATGTGATTGTCTGATATTAAATGATTTACTAATACAGCTTTAGATGACAGAGATCTAATATGTATGAGTCCACATGTACTTCTCCTGTTTGGTTGCACTGCTGAAATAGTGGTGTTAATCTGTATGAGGTTATTTTGTATGACTCTTCTTCTACAATCCATGGAAACCTGTGAGAAAGCACAAAGGTTTGGGTAAAAAAGTCAGCAAGGTGCATTAATGCCACAACCCACAAACTCACAACATTTAATTTTTTTTAATTAAGCATGTTGGCAAATAGTTCTGAGATGCATTTATTTGTTCTTCTCTTTTGTGGAAGCCTGCCGGTTTCAGGGATCCTCCATCTCCCAGGACGGTAGTTGGACTTCTAACTAGCCACCATCATATAAAAAGGCCCAGCAGAGGATATACTTCCTTGGTCAGTTTAGGAATCAACAGGGACAGATCCAGCAGGGACAGGTAGCTGATACAATTCTACATCTTAATAATCCAGTCTGTTCTCTGCACACATTGCATGGTTTGGATCCGCCACCGAACAGGAATATAATTCATTGTCAGAACATCATTCGTAACCATCTACCAAGCATCCGTCATGTTAGGGAGAAGAGGAGGCTGCGTAGACTTGTGGGATATTAAAAGACAAAACTAACACCCAGACACTTCTTGTTTACCCTGCTGCCCTCTCGACACATATAGTATCAGCTGCCTAACCACAAGGCTTCAAAACTGATTCTTTCTTCTGGCTGTGAGACTCCTTAATTCATACTCCAACCTAAATATATGGTGTGTGTGCTTTTGTTGTGAAGCAATATGGGACTGAAATCTGCATTTTGTTGTCCAACCTTGTTGTACAATGAGATCACTTTGTATTCATGTATCATCAACCAAACTGCAGAGAAAACCATTGATGCCTGCCCTTCATTCAGGACTTACACCTTCAGAGTCATGAGATGGGCAGGAAACATCCCTGCAGATCCTTTATATTTACACCCTGGACACAACCTGTTTCAGTTTCTCCCCTCTTGGAGGCGCTAAACACTGTATGCCAAAACACTGCAGACATAACAGTTTCTTCTCACAGGCTTTAACTCTGGTGAACACTTGGCACCAGTCATACACTGGCAACAATCCTCTACAGCTAATGCTACCATTATAGATTATAATCAGTTTTGTATGCACAATTGTTGAATGTTCAATTCAATGTAGTTTATTTTGTATAGCCCAAAATCAGCCTCAGAGGGCTTTACAATCTGTACACATATGACATCCGTCCCAGGACCTCACATCAGATCAGGAAAAACTCCCGAAAAAACTGAAAAGGAAAGATGGGAAGAAACCTTCAGGAGAGCCCTCTCCCCTATGTATGTGTATGTATATATATATACACATATGTTTATATATATATATATGTCGGTATATATACATACATATGTGTATAATATGTATACATATATGTGTGTATATATGTATATATATATTTTTGTAGATATATATATATCTGTATATATCTATCAATATATACTTATATATATATATTTACACATACAAACATGTATATAATACACTTAATTGTCACTTCAAACATACACTTACATTACACTGTTTAAAGTACTATTACCTCTTAGTGTGTGCACTTTATTTAATATGTTATATGTCATTCTTGCATTTTTGTTATTGTTGATTGTTTAATGTTACTGTCCAATGTTGTAGCACCCCCCATGACACATTCCTTTTATATGAAAACATAATTGGCAATAAAAGGTTCTGATTCTGATGTATGTACTGTATATATATATATATATATATATATATATATAAATATCATATAATAAGTACTGTATATGTATATATATATATATAATTGTATATATGTGTGTGTGTATGTATGTATGCATACAAACATATTTATACATATATGTATATATATCCATACATCAGAATCAGAACCTTTTATTATATACACTCACAGTATATCTACAACTTTCACAAATGTTGTGCACATGTCCTATCTATTCTTCACCTTTATTTGTCCAGCTTTGTTGGCTTTGTCCCTATAGCTTCTATTTCTATGTAAGAGATGCAAAAACACAAGAAAAAACATTATACGTGCACGGATACTCCGCCAATAAAGCTGTTTAGGATTCTGGTCACATAATCGTCTTTAACTTGTATTGGGTAGTTAGCAGCAGGATGTACATTTTATGTATTAAGATTTGGTTGCTCGCCCAAAAGGTCTCTGCGTAACTGAGATAATTGCAAAAAGTATTGCAACTCCAGCCTCCCCTACACGTTGGCCCTGTTCAGTCTGATCAGTGTGTACGGCGTTGCCCCTGGTGACGCGTCTCTATCCAATATTGTCCCACCCATGCTTCTTATTCTCGGCCTGTGATTGGCTGTTAGGAGCTATCGTGTGCCGTTGACTGGCTAGGCTATCTGTCTGTTTGTAAGCTGTATATATTTAGCTGATTGCCTTATTGGATCAGATTTAACCTGCAGTCCAACAATATAGAGTTAAGTACACATAGTTCATGCTGGTTTCATACACACATTAGCAGGACGACTTGTTCGTTAACTAGCAAAGCGTACTTCAACAGCAGCTTTGTTATTTCAATAGATCCTGGATTTTCTGTGAGTAACGAAAACAAACGATTTGAGAAATGTCTATAGACGAAGACAGGGCCAAGGACATTTTGAAGGGCTTCAAACTGTATCCTTTTTAATGACGTTCTGCGAAGTTAGACACGTAAGTTAGCACTGTCGGTTCCTTTTGATTCGAGATAACGTCATCTGACAAAAGCACGACGCTAATGACTTGTTGTGACTGACTTGGATTGTACAGTCAGGTTAGCTGCTGTGGCTAACCTGTCAGTTTAACCTCCCATTGGATCACGTCAGATAACGTTGCACAGTCGATGTCTGTCCTAATGTGATATGTGCAGTTACGAACCAGCTAGTTCCCATTTGAAGGACCTGCTCGCTGAAATGACTGGCGTTGGCTCTGAATAATTAGCCTGACTAGCTGCTCAGTGCGCTCGGTGTGATGGCTGCACGGTGCCCCAACGTAGTGTGTTGTGGCAACATGCGACGGAGGCAATGTTGACGTTGACGTAGCTGATAGATAGCGACTGATGTCTGTCCAACTTTGTACTTAGCTGGCATGTCTTGTTTAAAGCGTGTTCGCTTTTTGATAGGAACGCAACTTTACAATTGGGAAGATGTGTAACGTTAGGGAGGTGAAGCAAAACTGCATCAGTCATTTTCAATGTGGCATTACCGCTCATACCAGTGTATTTTGCGTTTGACTAGATAGCATATTGTGGAGCCACCAACAGAAAACATGGAAAGAGAGTGCGAGGTATGAAAAATGTCCTTGGCTGGAATCGGACCTAGGAGTTTATATAGTATGTGTCTAGAATGCCTGGGAACTTGTCTCTTAGGCTACTGTGCTGTAAGTTTGATGATGTTATTATTATTTCCTGCTGATTAGTAATGCTTTGGTAACTATTTGACTTGTGTGGTTGTGTTTTGACAATTGGGTAAGGTCATCTACAAAATACATTAATTATACAGTTATGCATTGTTGAACGTGATTCTGTTCACATTAGTTGAGGTAATGTGTTGTAAATTGGTAGATTTCTATATTTAAGTGTGTACATGGTTAGATAAGATAATGTTTTTTTAAAACATGGATGCTACTCTCACAGTTTTAGTAAAGGGGTTTCTAAACACAAGCTGCCAACTGTAAATCAATTGAATACAAAAACAACAACATTGCAAAACACAACATACATTTTGAAGGAAAAGAAGTAGGGGCTGAAGCTACTTTATATATATATATATATATATATATATATAGTGAGAGAGTGACTCTGCCATGCCTCCTTTTGCTAAATAATACAAAAGGCGTGTAATCTAAAATAACCAGCTGAATTTACTGCAAAATGTTCTTAATTACATCTCGAACATTGCATCCTGTTATTAGTGTTTAGTACTGTTAGAGTTTGACAGAAACCCTGCCTGTCAGAAGATCAATGGCTTGGAGATCACAGGTTCAACACTTTGGACAGCGGCTCCGTTTTGCCACCCTTGAACTGAAATTATGCTTTTCACTTCTGCGTGGCTGCCTGGATCCACAAGGTCTGCATGACAATTTCTTTATGTCCAAATGTATGAATGTGCCGACCATTATGCACCGCTAAACATGAACACCTTAGGGAGTAGAAACAGAACTGTGTCCGCATCTGCTTTGGACCCGAGCTGAACAGGAAAGCAGGAGTATGGATGATACAGACTGTAGGCTGATCGATTGGTGGTATTAAACCTCCATCGCACTTGAACATCATTATTTTACATAATTTACGTTTTATCAGTCCACCTCAGATAGATAATCACTTAACTCTTCTGAAAATATAATCCTAAAACAAAATATTGTCCCAAGAGCTTGAAGTCAGTTTATCAATAATATTCTTTGAACTCCTTGTCATCTCTGCAAGGAGCATCATGTGATAGGTGTGTGTGGTTGCCATGAGTGAGCGAGTAAATGTGCACCTCTGTGTGAGTCCACGACTTAGTGAGTTTCATTTAGTCTAAAATGACAACTTTGAGTAGATTGCCTGATTACATTGTGTCTTTTTTAGTTTCACAGTATATGTACCAAATACCATCTGGCATTGCTGACCAAATTGCAATTTTTGCCCATTTTACAAATGTAAATTGTCGATGTGTATCTAGAATGTGAGGGTGTGTGTGGGTGGAGCCAACGTGGCAAATTGATGCTTTCCATGTGACCAAGTAAAACCGAATTAGCACCAGTAATTCCTTCTAGAATAAGAAGCAGAGCACTACAACTATCTACCCTTACTGAAACGGAGAACCAGTCTTCCAGCCAGTGGAAACATGATCTAACAGTTAGTTTAGGTATTTAAATAGGCATACTAATCTCAGTCTATACATTGGCGTGAGCTTGTATATGGTTCTTGGTTAGGTCAGGTCTCTTGCTGTAGTTTGGTAATGACTAAATCCATGATTTAGTGGAACAGGGATTTACAACCTTCTGTCTATACGCCCTATTACAGCCCACAAAGAGACTAAACGGCACATCATTTTCGTTTTATTTTCTAGACTGTAAAGGCAACATTGATACCATCATGTGCTATCCAAAAACCTTAGGAAGACTATGAATAAGAATATGAAACTACCCCTACAGCAAAGATAGCAGACCGTGTTGTGAAATTCTCAACTATGGTCTGCCATCTTTGCTAGATGCTCAAACAAGCAGGAGCTCCTGCCGTTGTCAGTTATTGGTAGTCTCACATAATAAAACCCAAAGACCGACTGAACTCATTATTATTCAAAATTCTTAAAATAATTTGTTTTGCCTCTGCTGTTAGAGAGGAATGCAAATCCCAAACTCTTTAAAACAAGAAACATCACAGCCAACGATTAGATATTCTGCACTGCTCTTTTTTGCTCCCAAAGACATTTTTCTTTTATTGTTGCAACAGTGAAAATAATCATACTTTTTCCTCCAAACATCTTCAAAAGACTAATTGTATGCCTTTAAACACAGTTTAACCTTTTGTCCCTCATTAGCATATAGCTTGTAAAATGATTGTTTGTCATTATTGTATCTTATTCAAAATGACATGGGAGAGAAGGAATTAAATTGCAATAGTCCAGCCATTGCATACTTCTCTGACTGCCATATCCAATTAATTTGTAGCAGCTGGTGTGTCCTGGACAGACTCACCTCGGTCCAAGTTAGTCTTGTAACAGGCCTGTGATCTGGCTCTGAACAGTATTGGGGATAGTAATAATTAGCTAACACAGCCATGTAGACGTGATGCTATTGGACTGTGTGTGAGTTGTGAAACACTACCTGTCTGTATTGTGGCGGAGTTGCCTTCAAATGAATGGATGGCAAGAATACATCTCACTCTCTCCATGTTTCCATAGACTGAGTATTGTGAAGGTGTGAATTGACTGAAGGGAAAACTGGTATCTGTGTAGTAGGAGTGTGGTGTGAGGTTGGGGTTAGGAAACTACATTTACTTTGAACTATTAAAACAAATGCAGACTAAATCATGGCAGCAGCTTTTCACTGGGGGCTCATTAGCTTGTGTGTGTTCTGATTTGTGCAGGGACCTTAGTGGTTTACACACACACAGAACTTGCAGTAGGCCCCAAGGAGGCACAACCTCATATGATGTTGTTGGAGCTTAAATCAGTTGCTGCACAATAGTTTCTTTAGTTTAGTTTGTGAGGAAGTGATTTCAGAGAGAATAAATGAAAAGGCATACATTTTCAGATATGAACAGGAAAAATACCACTTATTTCATTGCCATCCCTGTTCAACGACTTTCATTCTGGACATCCTGCTAAAATGATGCATGGGCTTCTGTTTACAGTGAAACGTTTAAAAATTAGACGTGCCACCAGGTGAAAGAGTGAGAAATCCATTGCAGTGTGGTCTGGATTATTATGGAAGGTGTGGAGGACGATGAGTTTGATGTAGGAGAATGGATTTAAAGGATTAGAGAAACCATTCAACTCAGCATACTTTACGAGAACGCCTGTAGGAGAGGTGGGGGATGGTGGAGGTGGTACAGCACTGATAACCATGGTTTAAAGATGCGTGTGCGTGTGCCTGTGCGTGTGCGTGTGTGTGCATACATCCACCAGGAAGAAGGCATCACGAAACATGCCGGACCAATGAGGTCGGCCTTTGAGGCACAAAGAAGGAGACAGGGCCAGAGGGAAGGAGGCCAGGTCCAGACCAGGGGCAAGATGCAGGAAGCAGGGGCAAGTAGTTGGGACCCAGGAGTCAGGATCGGCTGCAGACACAGCCAGGTCCAATGACCAATGAGGAGTGAAGTTACAAAGGCTCCGGGGAGGTTAAAGAGTTAATTTGTCCATTTGATATATATATATATTTATGTACGTGTGTGTGTATATCCTTGGAAATTCTTTTCCCAGTCGAACCATCCTCCTCGCGGTGCGCAGGATCATTGTACACACATGTCCTCTTCCAGGCTGATTCTTACATCTCCTGTCCCTATTAACTAGTGGAAATGGGAAGTTTTTTTGGTTTGTGCAGCTCGACAACTTTTCTTCACACATCTTCATTGTTCTCGGGTCTTTCCAATAGTGACTGAGGGAATTTGGCCTGTGTCACCAGATATGTATATCCCAATGAAACAAGAAGTCATAGCCACTTAAATGTTCCAGACAAAACTTGAACATTTTAAAATATGGCTGGGATTATACTTCAATTAGATTTTATTTTTTTCAATTAAGATTTTTAGGAATATTTTAAATGTGAAAGACCAAGAGGATGAACGGCAAACACATTTTCTCACATCCTGTTTTGCTCATAATCACTAAGGATGCCAATGATTCTGGACGGCACTGTACATACATGCACTATCAGAGCTAGATTTATTTTAAAGCAGGGGTGTAGAAACTGCTGTTTGTGGCTTGTTTCCCTTTTGTCTGTTGATTGATGAATGTGGGAAATAAAAGTAGGGTCAACAGTTATATTTACAACCAGGAAAAGCAAGCTGGATAATTGTGTTTAGATCTCACATCCATAACCATGACAAAAAAAACCATGAATTGACGTACAGTCAACTATAAACCCAACTTGACCAAATCAAATTTTACTGTGTCGATTCTGAGTCGTGGAAACCCCTAATGGATAAATACACATCAGAAAAGCCCTTAAAGAAGTTAATAGTCACTAATCAAGTATTTTAGGGGTTCAATGAATCTCCGCTATCAATAGTATTGTGTCTTAACTGGCACAATTAATGATAATTAAGCGTGAAAAGAGTGAAGACATTTTAATAACTGATCTATATCTTGCAGAAAGAAAGACAAATTAATCCAATCCGTAGCCCAACTATTGATCTATATGACACAGAGGTGAAGATGCTGGTCATCATCACGGTGGAGCAAACCTTTCTTAAACACGTGTTTTTTCTACTGAATCTTTTTATAATGTCATCATGACCAACTGGATTTATGACTCGCATTGTCATATGAGATTAGGGTGAATCTGAATGCTTCAGCGAAATGGTGCCCTTTTCAGATTGCTGTTTGCATGTGTAATGTTACTATGTTTTCATCACTCCTGGAACAATATGCTAACATGGCAGGCCCTGGAGCTCCAGAACCTTTGTGTTTGAGGTAGTTAGGATGGGGAGCTTCACAGATGGCGAGGAGTCAAGTGTATGTGACACTAAGTAGTTTGAGTGTGACAGGATGCTGAGTGGAGAATCTTCGAGAACAGAAGGCTGTGGGATGATGGTTCTGATATCCAAAGATAAAATGTGGCAGCATCAGTGTCTGCGACAGTGTCTTGTGTCCTGTGTACCGACCTGCCTGTCTACCAACTAGACCGCGTCATCGTTTAATCAAAGAATCAGTGGTTTGATCCCAGACTCCACTAGTCCATATCGCTGTATCCTTGGGCAAGACACTTAACCCCAATGGGCAGGTGGCACCTTGCATTGTTAGCAATCAGTGTAAAAATGGCTGAATGACATGTAGTGTTTTGAGTGGTTGAGAGACTCGAGAAGCTCTATACAAGTCCAGTCCATTTATCATTTGTTACCTTCCTGTCAACCGACTGGGAGTTACCAATTGACTTCACTCTAAATGTTATGTATGTTTTCACAGTTGAAAAGGTACATTGATAGGTGGGTAAGTAGATGGGTAGATTTAATGCTTGCTGATTCATTGGGGCGCCCTCAGACTCTTGTTGAAATGATCGTTGCATCAGAAGCTGTAAGATACAGTGTAATCACGTACTGTGTCCTTCCAGGCTCTGTGACAGACAGCCGTATTGTGTTTATATTGAATGTGGAAGTCAGGAACAGCTGACCAACTGACAGACTGATGGGACAGCTATAGCCAGCATCATCCAGACAAAGACTTCTTCAGCTTCCTGTCACTTGCCTCCACATGGCTTATCTTCTTCCTCAGATTAATTTTGACCAATATGATTTTAGCCTGATATTATATGCTTGAATTTCACCAAAATTAAATACCAGTGCCTTGGTGCCAATGTTTATGCTCAGTTTTTCTCTGCATGCCTCTGTCCTTTTTTAATTAGGAGATCACAAGATCAAATTCATGAGAATTAATGATTCCATTATGGTCCTAGTTAGCTAATGTTACTGAAGGATAATGTACAGCCCCAAGTCTGTCTATATGTCAGTCCAGACCATTACCTAATAACCTTTGAGTTTATACTACCGGAGTGTACACCATTAGTTAACGGTTTCTACACCAGATGTCTAACTGACAGTGCTGTAGCTAAATTTAAAGAAGTGATTCCTTCTGCATTTGTTTCAATATTTTTTTGGTGCGCTTTCTCAAGCATCTTGGAGAGAAAGGGTAAGGTTAGAGATGGGTAGAATCAAGAGAAGGCTTCTTAAGAAGAGGTTTAATTTCAGCTACTTTAACTGTGTAGATAATATAAATCTGTCTTTACTAACAGGCCTACATGGCCTGTTAGTAAAGACAGATTGATATTATCTAGTAGAGGGGTGCTAACTAAGATTACAACTTCTTGAAGCAGCCTAGTCAGGATGGGGTGGAAGGTTTAGAATTTAAATTGTTGATGTCAATGGTAAAAAAGCAGTCAAAATATTTATCGGGGTTAACATATATATTTAAAGTTACTGTGTTTGAGGATGGATCGGTACTGGTAGAGGGGCAAGAGATTATTAATCTTTTCTCTAGTAGTAATGACTTTATAAATGACTTGAATGGTAAGATTATGAGATATATATGTATATATGTATATATATATATATACAGGACTGTCTCAGAAAATTAGAATATTGTGATAAAGTTCTTTATTTTCTGTAATGCAATTAAAAAAACAAAAATGTCATGCATTCTGGATTCATTACAAATCAACTGAAATATTGCAAGCCTTTTATTCTTTTAATATAGCTGATTATGGTTTACAGCTTAAGAAAACTCTAAAATCCTATCTCATAAAATTTTAATATTTCCTCAGACCAAGTAAAAAAAAAGATTTATAACAGCTGAGTGTTTGTCAAGGCTCAGGAAACCCTTGCAGGTGTTTCGAGTTAATTAGACAATTCAAGTGATTTGTTTAATACCCTACTAGTATACTTTTTCATGATATTCTAATATTTAGAGATAGGATATTTGAGTTTTCTTAAGCTGTAAGCCATAATCAGCAATAAATCAGAATAAAAGGCTTGCAATATTTCAGTTGATTTGTAATGAATCCAGAATGCATGACATTTTTTTTAATTGCATTACAGAAAATAAAGAACTTCATCACAATATTCTAATTTTCTGAGACAGTCCTGTATATACACATATACATATACACATATATACATACACATATATATATATATATATATATACAGGACTGTCTCAGAAAATTAGAATATTGTGATAAAGTTCTTTATTTTCTGTAATGCAATTAAAAAAACTAAAATGTCATGCATTCTGGATTCATTACAAATCAACTGAAATATTGCAAGCCTTTTATTCTTTTAATATTGCTGATTATGGCTTACAGCTTAAGAAAACTCTAAAATCCTATCTCATAAAATTTTAATATTTCCTCAGACCAAGTAAAAAAAGATTTATAACAGCTGAGTGTTTGTCAAGGCTCAGGAAACCCTTGCAGGTGTTTCGAGTTAATTAGACAATTCAAGTGATTTGTTTAATACCCTACTAGTATACTTTTTCATGATATTCTAATATTTAGAGATAGGATATTTGAGTTTTCTTAAGCTGTAAGCCATAATCAGCAATATTAAAAGAATAAAAGGCTTGCAATATTTCAGTTGATTTGTAATGAATCCAGAATGCATGACATTTTTGTTTTTTTAATTGCATTACAGAAAATAAAGAACTTCATCACAATATTCTAATTTTCTGAGACAGTCCTGTATATAGGAATACACAAGTTGTGAATCTGGCTCCAGTGCTGAAGAGAAACCTGGGGTTGTTCTTATTTCTTATATTGATGCTTAATAGGCTCCTCTGACATTCCGGAAGGGACTTTTTTTTTTTAAATCTTTGAAGATTATTTTGCCAAACTTGCTCTGAGCTGCAGCAAAATAAATGATGAAGCTGATGTATCTAAAAAGACTGGGCAGAGATAAGGAGGTGGAGGGGCGCCTAACGGCAACATGAACGTACTGAAGGGAGAGATTCAATCATATTTAAAAAGAGAGGCATATGATAATAGGCTGACCATGTAATAGTTTCGTTGTGCTTTTGAATGGCAGAAACAAGCTGATCAGAACCGCTGATATCAGGATTGACAGTCCTGAAAAATTACAGCGAGGAAATTATGTGTGAAAGGAGTGAATGACTGTTGTATAAGAAATAAACCAAGCATGCAACGTATAGTCTTCCTGACTGAATTGATGCTAGTAATTAATGCAATAACTAATTTGTCAACATGACAATGAATGACCTAGACACATAGTGGGATGTAAACTATTAAAATGTAATTAAAGTTATAGTTTCTGAGTGGATTATTTGGTTCCTACATAGGCCACAGAGTTTTTCAGAGCTACATGACAGTGAAAAGGAACATATTCTGTTAGGGGAGAGCCATTTAGCACTTAAGTGTACAATATGTGAGCATGCAATAAAGCCATTGAATTGAAGAAACTTTAAGAGAGAGACAAATAACATGGACAGCTGTCGGCAGGTCCACGTTATCCAAGTGTTTTTTCACTGTGCCGCCTTTTTATAATCCAGATGAAAACTGGTCATAGGTCATCACTTGCTGCATTCAGGCGCCTTCTTACTCCCTCTAGCTCTCATCGCAGTTCTCATTTGTTTGACGTTTAAGTATATTAACTTAAAATGTCAATTGATGGATGTCTGCATGTAATAAATGTTCAAAAACTGTTACTTTCTGTTTATTTTGTCTATTCTTTAGATTTGTTGTTGCCACTTAATCTTTTCCTGACAGAAACTGGATGAATCTTCGAGATGCAGAGACGGGCAAAGTGCTGTGGCAGGGAACTGAGGACCTCTCTGTTCCAGGAGTAGAGCATGAAGGTACATTAGACATGCATGTATTGTAGCACAGTGTGTTAATTTGAGCTATTTTTTGTTCGCCAGTTTGCCGGTATGCTTTTCAAGCCATCAGACAGGTAGATGAGACCGTTAACCTATTCTTAATAATTAGATTCTGCATTCATATGAATGAGTCTTGAGGCAATGGAACAAGATTATTGCATTGGAAGCTTTCTTTCGGGTTTGTAGTGCAATCACGTTGGACCAGGCTTTGGTTGAATATAGGTAAACAGTCAATGTGGACTGATCATCATTTAGCATTTTATTGGTTTAAAATAAGCTTATAAACTGACAACATGGTAAATAACCTTGGTCGTGCATGTCGTCTCTCAACTCCCAACTCCAGTCTCCCATCTCAAGTCGCTAATTAGACTAAACACACAGTACAGAAATGGAAGTCTTGGCACAGATATTTGCTGGCTACACCGAAACTTCATGTATTATGTGCCACATAATAATCTCAGGTCACGCCCACAGTTTTACAATGCAATTCGATTTGTTAGTGCTTGCATGTCTTTTTGGTTGACTAAACATTAGACAGACATACATTTCCGCTTAAAAGTTTGGAGCCAACTGTTATATTAAAGTTTTTGTTATTATGACTATTTTTAAAAAGACAACGACAAAATTAAAATCAGACAACATGAGCATTTTAACTTTATCATTTTAGAATAACAAAACAAATCATGATCAACTACACAACTGTCCCCAATTGGCTGTAAGAACACAGTATAAATGTAATTGTGTTTAGAAATACAATAAAACAAGTTGTTGGTGGCATCTTAAATTATGCACATTTGTATGTATGTTTAGCATTTGGTCTGGGGTTAAGTAGGGCTAGCATTGATACTATACAGTCCCTTGCCTCTTTCAGCTGGTAGCAGTCAGCCAGTGCCACACACTTTCTCAGTCTAATGTAAGCCTGCAAAAGGTCACCTACAAACAGTGTTTAATTTTCAAATGTCTGGTTTCCATGGGTCACATTTATGAAATTAACATGTTTCAGTTATTGAATCCGTAGCTCAGTTAATCAGTTTTATTTGACCAAGTATGCATGTACATACAAGGAGGAATGACAGGTTTTTATTTTGTTCTGATTAATTGTAGTTTCATTGTCTCTGCAGCTCGTGTTCCGAAGAAGATCCTAAAGTGTAAAGCAGTGTCCAGAGAATTAAACTTTTCTTCTTCAGAGAAACTGGAAAAGTTCAGACTGGAGCAGAAAGTTTTCTTCAAAGGACAGTGTCTAGAAGGTAATCTGAACTGTTTAGAAATGCAAATCCGTTTACCACTCTGCTTCCTATTTCTCCTTGACCTCATGATGTTTTCCCATCAAGGAAGAATTGGTTAGGAACGTTTGGGCTATTCAACTGCAGCTTAGGACCGGCTTCAGAGTCTGAAGGCATCTGGTGGAAGGTTGGAGGATGGCAGGTCCAGGCAGTGCGAGACCACTACAAGGCCTGAGTGAAGTGAGCAGGGGCTTGAGATGGGGACAGAGTGCCAGCCAGGCAAAACAACCAACCCACATGTCCCAATGACACACACACTCGCAGAACAAATCTTTTTCACGGCCAACCATAGTCAGTCGCAGCTGTTCTGAGGTGGGGCAATAGAAATTGATTGAACAGCTAAACTGAAGAGACTGATAGCATTTATATTGCAAAGTGCTCTTTCGTCCAAGCCCTTCCTTCCATTCAAAATGTGCCTTTCATAATAGTGTATGATAATAAAAATGTGAATAATGTTATCAAATGAAACTCCAACCTGATGAAGCCATTGCTACCATGCCACACTAGCTTGTCGGGAAAGGGGCTAATTACCGCTCCAAATTTAGGCTCAAGATTTGTGAATGGAAATAGTTTCTATGGGTACGAGTCTCCACCAACACACGGCCACTTTATGATAATCTAATTTCTGCATACTGGGGTCCCTAAACAGTCTTGAATTGCATACATTTGGTATAACTGGAACGCTGAGACTCTTTTGGATCCAATGAACCAAATGATATTCATCTGTTTAATATAGTAGCAGATAGTGAGACTATTTTTTTCCCTTCATTTTAATACTTTAATTTTGTCACAAATTAATCATCAGGTTCCCATCTTTCACATGATCTGCAAAATGTTTATGTGGCACCTAATATTGACCTGCTATCTCCCCAAAAGATCCCCTGTCACCACTAAAAAACAGGTCGATAGGGCTTTAGAAATGTATTCTCATTTGTAAATAATAACAATCATTTTTACAACACTACCTGCAAATATTGTTTTAACAAATGAAGGCTTTCTGGCAAACGAAAAGGCGTGGGTACTTTTATGTAGTTATATAAGTTTAAATGAATATTCACCTTTTTCATGTACAGGACTGTCTCAGAAAATTAGAATATTGTGATGAAGTTCTTTATTTTCTGTAATGCAATTAAAAAAACAAAAATGTCATGCATTCTGGATTCATTACAAATCAACTGAAATATTGCAAGCCTTTTATTCTGATTTATTGCTGATTATGGCTTACAGCTTAAGAAAACTCAAATATCCTATCTCTAAATATTAGAATATCATGAAAAAGTATACTAGTAGGGTATTAAACAAATCACTTGAATTGTCTAATTAACTCGAAACACCTGCAAGGGTTTCCTGAGCCTTGACAAACACTCAGCTGTTATAAATCTTTTTTTTTACTTGGTCTGAGGAAATATTAAAATTTTATGAGATAGGATTTTAGAGTTTTCTTAAGCTGTAAGCCATAATCAGCAATATAAAAAAAAATAAAAGGCTTGCAATATTTCAGTTGATTTGTAATGAATCCAGAATGCATGACATTTTTGTTTTTTTAATTGCATTACAGAAAATAAAGAACTTTATCACAATATTCTAATTTTCTGAGACAGTCCTGTATATGTTTTACAGATGCATATATAGCAAAACGGTGGTATTATTGCTGGTATGATGTCAATGAACTTACAAAAGATCCTTTTAACTGTGTATTTTTGCTGTGAACCCGAGGTACAGAGGAAAAAATTGATGAGACCTTGAATCTCTCAAAAATCCATGCAGCCGAGCCACACCTAAGCCGAGGTTTTCACGTGGTTGACATGTTCGTCAAAATAAAAAGCAAGAGGTTCCGCGCTGCTCACGCAGGCAGTGTGGTTATGCTTTATGTAGCAAAATAGGACGACAAACTGCGTGAACCCAAATTACATTAAATGAAACTTGTGTTTTGCCTATTTTTCTGTGCAAAAAATAGACGAAAACAATTATTTGTGGAGTTTTGGCAAAGGCGGAACAGCACCGACTCCATGCTCATGAGGGCTGTTTCCGCTCCAACCTGTTAACATGGGCACTCATAGATGGTATTAACTGTGTATGAGAGACATAATTAAGTGTGTGTGTGCTAAAACCAAAATGTGTATGTATTTATTATGGTAAAGTAAAGGCAGTATTAATAAATCCATGTCGTGGCCAAACGTGACACCTGTGACCGGGATGAAACCGGTATACTACCCCTTGACTAAGCGGCGGAGTTTCTACGGGACGATGTCTGCTGAGAAATGGCTTGTCTAAATATTTGTGTTTTGTGCTTGGTTTCTTAAAATATGTCATAAGATACAGAAGTTACTTTACTTAAAGTTAATGAACTTACTGTTCATGTGTTAAGAATCAAATCTGATCACTTTAACAGACAGCCATAAACCTTACCAGTATGGCCCCCCCAGAGATGATGCTTTACTGCTGCAGCCTGGGTTTGATCCGGCCTAAGGTCTTTGACTACAGTACATGTCATCCACTGATCTGCCTCTCCTGTTTGTCTCTCACTATCAAATAATGCAGAAATGGACAATTATATCTTTAAAAAAACAATACGGACAACGCTTAGCCGTTGTCACTTATTTGTTACTGTGTTTGCAGTGCTTTCCCTGGGGCCCTGCTGTAAGAAGGTGAGGTTACAGAGAGCCCCAGGGGACAACACACAATACACACCAACATAACATGTTTATGTTGCTTGTTTCTAAGTCTGACAATGTCTTTCGGTCATTATGGTAAACTGACTACTTTATCAAGATTCTTGGTAAGGATATATTGTATGTTGTGATGGAAACACTGAACTCTTTGTCTGTCCATGTCCCTATCCAGAATGGTTCTTTGAGTTTGGTTTTGTTATCCCCAACTCCACCAACACATGGCAGTCTCTGATAGAAGCAGCTCCAGAGTCCCAGATGATGCCAGCTAATGTTTTAACGTGAGTCTCCAATCAGCACATCCTCATTTCTCTCTTTTCTCATCTTGACTATTTAACTTTGTACAGCTATGAGACTTCTAACCAAACTCAAATAGATGCCAAAAAACAGTGGGCAAGTAAGTGACTTGGATTTTTTTTTTTTTAACTGAACACGTTAGAAACAACTTGTTTTTAATTTGAACTTCATGCACCAGTCTCTGGCAATGCAATTGGATTTCTAATGAACTGAAGATTTGAAGGATTGGGCGAATTTGTACAATCTTACAAATGAGCAGGGAATGTTAAGGATACTTTTTACAATATGGGTTTATTTTGATAGTTTTGTTCATCTTTTTTATCAGTACTGATAACATTATATATATCAAGTGAAGTATTATGGGTCAGAAACACAAACCTTTGGTTCAAAAAGAGAAAACGAAGGCTAACTGACTCACTTCCTGCTTTAACTTTGACCATCTGTTGTTGCTGGAGTGTTGTGCACCATTTGCGATGCTATTCTCACTACGGGAAGCGACAAAGGCAACAAAACCGACTTTATAATGTTATTACTTGACATCGTGGCAATATTGTCCTTGCTCATGCCAATAAAGCATATTGAATTGAAATGAATACGCTTAAAGGGGTTTAGATCAGTTTTCCCAAGAACTGGGTCACATACGATTTTATTCAGGTCGCCAAACATATTTGCAGATAATTTTACCAGTCTTTTTCATTTACATGTGCAGTATACCTCTGAGCATAATGAGGGAGCCTGAATGTTCACTGATTGTAGTCTCCTTCTAACTTTGAATCGAATAAGAAAAGGCTGGTATACATTTTGTCTGTTACTATTGAGAGAAAAAAACCAAAAACATATTAAGGCCACCTAAATGTATATTATTTAATTGAAAATGAAAAGAATTAGATTGCCTGTTAACTCTGCTTAAATGCCTTTTTTGTCATCAGTAAGCTTCATTTAACCCTTGTGTTGCCTTCGGGTCAATTTGACCCGATTCAATGTTTCACCCTCTTGTCGCCTTCGGGTCAATATGACCCGATTCAATGTTTAACCCTCCTGTTACCTTTATATTTACTAACATATTTTACCCTTGAGGTCAACATGACCCCAGCTATTAAAATCTCCAGAAAATTATTAGAATTAATATTGTTTTCCAAGTTTAAGTGTGAGGTACTTTATGTTTGTTTGTTGACTCCCGAAAGAACACCGACATTAAACATTGAATCGGGTCAAATTGACCCGAAGGCGACAGGAGGTTTAAATATTGAATCGGGTCAAAATGACCCGAAGGCAACACAAGGGTTAAGAATTAATTCGCTCTTATGATTAATAGATAAGACCTTTTGTGAATTTAATTATGATGTTGTTGTTTTTTTAAGTCGTTCCCCAGGAAAATAATTTGAAACGGTGGCTTAGATCATTTGGACAATCAACCAGTCTCCGCAAGTTTTTTCTGTGAGATTATCACAGATATATCATTAGACCTCTTAATGGACTTTGTGTCGTGTTTTTAATGTATAAGAATGAAAATGACTCTTTTAGGACCCAAATTGTAATCAGCTGAAATGTTCTTTTTTTTGTTACTTGCAGTCACATTTATGGATTCATGCTAATGTTATATACATGACACGATAGTAATCTTCAGTGCCTTAGTTAATGTTGCCCTGTATCATTGTTTTCCAGTGGTAATGTGATCATAGAGACCAAGTTCTACGATGATGACCTCCACGTCAGCACCTCCAGGGTACGACTTTTTTACGTCTGACTTCTCAACCCCTGGCTCTACCCTCCAAAATGCTGATGTCCTGCCAAGGTCTATACATTACCAATGTTAGCTATGATTTTCAGCAATAAACGGCTCATTGCTGACTTGGGATCAGCACATTTGGATGAAACCCAGCTGCGGTCCCACAATCAGTAAAGTGAGCTTTGTGTTTGGTTGTTCTCTTGTTTTGTGTCGACCTGAAAACTTCCTCTAGACCTTGGGAGAAGAGGTGAGAAGAGGTGAGCACTGTGCTGTTTCCTCTGTTCACGAGATCATCACTCTCAGCTTCTCCCCCTCAGACTTTTCCACTGTAAATAATATACCACTGATCACCATCCAGGAGCCACTCTCTGGTTTGGACTTTTTTTATTTTTATTCCGCTCTCTCACTCAAAGGTTGCATTTACTCAGGAACATCAGACGTGTAACTTGCCTGACGTGATCTTCTCTTTTCTGTTTAAAACTGCTCTCAATGTGTTCTATCGAGGGAGGAAGTTTAGTGCCTCATCTGAGATACGTTCCAATAGTTCCTCATCATAAAACACAGGATAACATTCCCCCTAGCTGTGTCCCACTCCAGAGGCTGCTGCCTGTGAAGTCCACATTACATGACAAAGTATATTCGCTGTCCTGTTCCAAAGTCCCATTGAAATGTAGTCTATTTTTGTATACACTTGAAGAACAAAACAGATACATTGTTTGTTGTCCTTAATATCCCAAAATCGCACTTGTTAGTTTTTGTCAAATTGGAATATTGTTGAGTGAAATGGAAGTTGTATGGATATATTTGAACGATGACGAATCATATATTCACTTTTACGAACTGACAAGGACTGCCTGAATGCATCGTTAATGGTGGTCTCTGTGAGGTCAAGAATTGTAACTGGTAATGTAGCCTTTGGTCCTCTGAAGGACACACTTCTGCAGGCAGTCTCTAAAGATGGACACAGCTTCTTCCAACCAAATCTTTCCTGTTTCCTGACCACATGAAACAACATTGTGTGATGGAGGACCAAGCACAGGTGCTGGTTTATCTCGATTGCTTCTTCCCTGTATTGTTTGGAATGAAAAGCTGCCCACTGTTGTCATGACACATGGTCGGAAAGCACTGTGTTTGGGGAACATTCATCAGCAGACGTAAAAGTAAATGCATCCACATGTATTTAAAGATTTCAACTATATTATCATCAGGTGTAAACGAAGTCCTCATCATTCATTCTCAGTAGTTCAGATGTCACCAGCGGCTAAACTCAGTTATTCCCTGTACATTTGATTTCCCATCCATTTCTTTTTTTTTTCTTAGCTGCTAACTGGGCAGTGTAAAATAGACTTGTGTTATAATATGACCGGAGTTGTGGATTAAAATCATCCAATGTTGTAATAACATGTGTTTATGGTCTTTATTGTTTTGGTTTCAGATAAGTTCCCCTCCCCTGTCCAAACATTTTGGGGATTGTTGCTTTGTCACATAATATTTGGTTTGCATAGCAGCAGTATAAAATGAGGATTTTAAACACATTTGAACTAATTAATGTAAGTAAGCACTCTTCGGGTTTAGCTAAATGTCTATTTAAAGAGTTTGTCAGTCAGGATGTATGTGTTTATATTTGTGTGCATGTGATGTTGACTTCTGAGTTTTTCAGTTCAGCTTTACTTTATCTTTTGCTCACCGTTTCAGAGGGATTTAAGGGGCAACTTTACCTACTTCCTAGCTGCAAGATAAAAAATATTATTTATGCAATTATTTTATAATCGATTATAAACAAATACAACTTTTTATTCAGGAAGGCGTTCATGTTAAATTCAGCTATTTACTTTTTTATTATTGTTGTGGTGGGGCAAAAACTCAGGAGCAGAGGAACAGACAAGGTGAGGTAAAGCAAAAAGATCTTTATTGGGCTGAGTACAAACAAGGGGAAATGTGGTTAGCAAGCTTCTTAACTTTTGAACTAAATATTGTTTTAACTATTAAAGTTAGCTCTGCTTTACTAGATTCAGTTAACAACATTAACATACTTTAAAAAAACTTTTAATTAGGAAAATTATCAATTTTTTATGGGTTGGTATAGAAAGAAAGTTAACATTAAGTACACTACCGGTGGATGTCATGCCTCCAGCAGACGAGGAACTGGATGAGGATGGTCTGGTCTCTGCAGGTTGGCAGGCTGTTATATAGAAAACAGAAAAAGCACAACCATGTTCATAACCAGTCTTCATCATGGCTAATGTCACCCTCATGTTATAATACGGAAGGTGGGGGTGTTCCTCTGCGGTGTTCAGGCATTTCTACTCTCCTCGACGACAGATTTTATGTTACGCATGATGCTACATTTTCATTGGCTAGATAAAAGTGTTAAAGCTAGCTATAAAATATAATCATATCCAACTCATTAGCAGTACAGTCTGCCGCGATCCATCTCCGACATGGCTTTGCATATCTTTAGTGCAGCATCGCTTCTGACATGCGCCGCCCGGGTTGGTAGAAACACAAGTATTGACTTGTAACATTTAGCAAGCTACTTTATAAGTGACTCTGCTCTGCCGGTTGCGTTTCTCCATCTCCATTGCAGCTATTTTAGGGGAGAGACACGAGCGTCCTTATTATAGTCAGTTTAGTCTATTACTGATTAAAGATATAAATGAGTGATAATACAATTTAGCCAATCAGCATCCTAAAATAGATTCAGTTCTGGGTCAATGTCGTCTGGCCCAAAGCTGCGCGTTCTTGTCAGGCGCTTATTTTAACGACATGAGAAGAAAACATGAGAACACCAGGACACACATGGATAACTCCGTCAAGCAGCCATATTGGGCCAAGTGAACGTCGCTACCAGCTGGATGATGGACACAGGCTTGCAGTGAAGAAACCCAATGAGGAGGTGGATAAAAACAGGCACACTTTAACGCTAACAAGGTTCATAGGGGCATCTTAATATATAAACATGTTCTATTATTTATATATATATATATATATACAGTGCATCCAGAAAGTATTCACAGCGCTTCACTTTTTCCACATTTTGTTATGTTACAGCCTTATTCCAAAATGGATTAAATTCATTATTTTCCTCAACATTCTACACACAACAACCCATAATAACAAAGTGAAAACTGTTTTTTGCAAATTTTTGCAAATCTGTTACAAATAAAGAACGAAAACATAACATGGACATGAGTATTCACAGCCTTTGCCATGACACTCAAAATTTAGCTCAGGTGCATCCTGTTTCCACTGATCATCCTTGAGATGTTTGATTGGAGTCCACCTGTGCTAAATTCAGTTGATTGGACATGATTGAGAAAGGCACACACCTGTCTATATAAGGTATCACAGTTGACAGTGTATATCAGAGCATAAACCAAGCCATGAAGTTCAAGGAATTATCTAGAGACCTCCGAGACAGAATTGTATCGAGGCACAGATCTGGCGAAGGGTACAGAAAGATTTCTGCAGCATTGAAAGTCCCAATGAGCACAGTGGCCTCCATCATCTGGAAATGGAAGAAGTTTGAAACCACCAGGACTCTTCCTAGAGTTGGCCGCCCAGCCAGAGTGAGCGATCGGGGGAGAAGGGCCTTAGTCAGGGAGGTGACCAGGAACTAGTGATGGTGAGATGAAGCCTCATGAGGCATCGAACCACTTCAGCCAATTGGTTCGAGAAAGGGTTCATTTCTCGAAGCTTCATGTGCTCACGAAACCACCTACTGGCCAAGTGCATAATCACAGGCAGCTGTATCTGAACCACATAATGTGATGCATTGCATTTTTGTGTCTGTTATGGCTGTTGGGAATGACCAAATCATTTCTGTACATAAATTATCACCTATGTGCATAATAACATATTTTATTAATGTATTCTGTGTGTGTAAATGTTCCCAAAATGGTAGTAGCCTATCATATGATATGGCAGGTTGTGTAATAATGTTATGTCACTTTAGGAAAATGGCATGGGCTTAAGCAGGCAGAGGACAGTGAACGTGTGTGTGTGTAACTAGGAAGAGGGGACTGAATATGCTTGTGTAACTTGGACAGTAATGTACAGGACAGGGAACATTTTATTCATTTTTATTCAGAAATAACAGTTTCTCAACAGTTCCATTTGATCACCTCTCCTTCTCTCCTCACTCGCCTAACTCTCCAAACTATCTCTCTCTCTAAACTCTCCAAACTCTCAACCAACAACCCACATTTTGAATGGAGCCTGAGGGGTTTATATTGCTGTCAAACCTCCTGGAAATATCTGAACCACTGGAGGAAACCAGGCATTGCAAATCACCTGGCCAATACCATCCCTACAGTGAAGCATGGTAGTGGCAGCATCATGCTGTGGTAATGTTTTTCAGCGGGAGGAACTGGGAGACTAGTCAGGATTGAGGGAAAGATGAATGCAGCAATGTACAGAGACATCCTCGATGAAAACATGCTCCAAAGCGCTCTGGACCTCAGACTGGGGCGACGGTTCATCTTCCAACAGGACAACGACCCGAAGCACACAGCCAAGATAACAAAGGAGTGGCTTCGGGACAACTTTATGAATGTCCTTGAGTGGCCCAGCCAGAGCCCTGACTTCAACCCGATTGAACATCTCTGGAGAGATCTGAAAATGGCTGTGCACTGACGCTCCCCATCCAACCTGATGGAACTTGAGAGGTTCTGCAAAGAAGAATGGGAGAAACTGCCCAGAAATAGGTGTGCCACGCTTGTGGAATCATACCCAAGAAGACTTGAGGCTGTAATTGCTGCCAAAGGTGGTTCAACAAAGTATTGAGCAAAGGCTGTGAATACTTATGTACATGTTATGTTTTCATTCTTTATTTTTAATAAATGTGCAAAAATGTGCAAAAAACAGTTTTCACTTTGTCATTATGAGTTTTTGTGTGTAGAATGTTGAGGAAAATAATGAATTTAATCCATTTTGGAATAAGGCTGTAAAATGAAGCGCTGTGAATACTTTCCGGATGCACTGTATATAGTGTGTGATTTATATCATACAATATTTATAGTTTATTGTTGAAGAATACATAGTTTCTTAATTTACTTCAAAGTCTCTTGAGGATAGCAGATCAAGTTGTATGATGTTTTTATGAATATCTGATGCTTTCTTTACTTAACTGCATTTAAGCTGCAATTTCACCTATTAAGTCCCGAAGGACGTTTCAGGCTAGGCAACGGCCCCTAATGGAGTTTCTTAAATATAGTTTGTGATTTTCTTAAATTAGTGTCTCTGAACAACATACTTTCATCACTTTACTGCCTCAATGCTGTATTAACACCTTTTATGCTCCCGAATGACGTTTCAGGCTGGGCAGAAGCCACAAATTGATTTTCTTAAAGATTGCATAGTTTCTTGATTTTCCCCAATAAAGTGTCTCAGTGTTATGTTGGAGGCAAGGTTTGGACCCAAAAGCAGCAGGCAGAGTTCTCAAAAAACAAGGTTTATTGATTAACGTCAAGCAGGAACACAGACAAAAAACAGACTGGAACAAAAACGAACAGACACTGAACAAGCAGCAAGACACAGACTAAATACACTGGGGAAACGAGACACAGGTGGAGACACAGGTGGAAACAATCAGGACCGAAACAGACAAGCACAGGGAAGGAAGAGCAGGGAAACAGGAAAACGAGACAGGGACTTCAAAACAAAACAGGAAACACACCAGATCCTAACACTCAGAACACCAGAAGACAAGTTTTATCACAAAGTGTTTTTGTTGAAAAATACCTAGTTTGTAATTTTCTTTAATAAAGTGTCTCTGAACACCAACATTTTATGATATTTTAATGAATACCTGATGCTTTCATCATTTAACTCCCTCAAAGCTGCATTTCCACCTTTTTATGCTCGCAAATGTAGTTTCAGGCTGGGCAGAGGCCAAAAGTGGATTTTTATAAAGAATGGTTCTTAAAGTTTTTTCAATAAAGTGTCACAGAAGCCAGACTTACAAGTTTCATGAAACAAGTAGTTTCAATAACGTATTAGTCCATGCACACACATTTTATAGGAACAATATAATTTTGTGGCTTTTTTTATTTTACATTACTAGACACCTGAATGAACTGAATTTTAAAGTAGCTGTAATTAAACCTCTCCGAAAGAAGCCCACTCTGGATCCAGGGGTGTTGGCTAACTACAGACCGATCTCTAACCTCCCCTTCCTCTCCAAGATCCTTGAGAAAGTGGTCGCAAATTAGTTGTGTGACTTTCTACAACATAATAGTTCATTTGAGGAGTTTCAGTCAGGATTTAGAAAACACCACAGCATAGAGACAGCACTGGTGAAAATTACAAATGACCTCTTAATGGCAGCAGATAAAGGACTCATCTCTGTACTGGTCTTGTTAGACCTTAGTGCTGCATTCGACACCATTGACCATGACATCCTATTACAGAGACTGGAGCAGTCGATTGGCATTTCAGGCACCGCACTAAGTTGGTTTAAATCCTATTCATCAGATCGATCTCAGTTTGTATTTGTAAACGATGAAACCTCGATAACCACCAACGTTAGTCACGGAGTTCCACAAGGTTCTGTGCTTGGACCAATTTTATTTACCTTATACATGCTTCCTCTGGGCAATATTATCAGGAAACACTCCATGAACTTTCATTGTTATGCAGATGATACTCAACTATATCTATCGATAGAACCAGAGGAGACCAACCAACTCAGTAAAATTCAAGCATGTCTTAAAGACATAAAAACATGGATGACCTGCAACTTATTGATGTTAAACTCAGACAAAACCGAAGTAATTTTGCTCGGCCCTGAGCATCTCAGATCAATTATCTGGTGATGTGGTTTCTGTAGATGGCATTGCTCTAGCATCCAACACCACTGTAAAGAATCTCGGCGTTATCTTTGATCGGGACTTGTCCTTTAACGACCACGTAAAGCAAATCTCAAGGACTGCATTCTTTCATCTACGTAATATTTCAAAAATCAGGCACATCTTGTCTCAAAAAGATGCAGAAAAATTGGTTCACGTGTTCGTTACTTCGAGACTGGATTACTGTAACTCCTTATTAGCAGGCTGCTCTAATAAGTCTCTTAGGTCCCTCCAGTTGATCCAGAATGCTGCAGCTTGTGTTCTCACTAAAACTAAGAAAAGAGATCACATCACTCCTGCACTAGCTGCTCTGCACTGGCTCCCTGTAAAATCAAGAATCACTTTTCAAATTCTTCTCTTAACCTACAAAGCCTTGATTGGTGATGCACCATCATATCTTAAGGAGCTTGTAGTACCATATTGCCCCACTAGAGAGCTGCGCTCACTAAATGCGGGGCTACTTGTAGTTCCTAGTCTTAAAAAGTAGAATGGGAGCCAGAGCCTTTAGTTATCAAGCTCCTCTTTTATGGAACCAGCTTCCAATTTCAGTCCAGGAGGCAGACACAGTCACCTCGTTTAAGAGTAGACTTAAGACTTTCCTCTGTGACAGAGCTTATAGTTAGGGCTGAATCAGGTTTGCCCTGGTCCAGCCCCTTTATATGCTACTATAGGCTTATAGCTGCTGGGGGACGTTTTAGGATGCACTGAGCACCTATCTCCTCTTTTCTCTCTCCTTATGGATGAATTTTCATCTCTCCATCACACATTACTAACTCTGCTTTCTCCCCGGAGTCCTTTTGACTTCACGTCTCATAGGGTCATCGGACCCTATGAGACGGCATAGATCCTATCTGCCTGATGGATCATCGAGGTCTGGATCGTGGAATTCCTGCTACCAACTACGCCACTTCCCTGTTGAGACTCCGCCCACTGTTGAGACTCCGCCCACTCCTCCTCTCTACCTCCATCTGCCTGATGGATCGTAGAGGTCTCCATCGTGGAATATGCTTACTACGAACTATTCATACACTCTGTCATATTCATTGAATGTATTTTAACTCTAAATCTGTCCTTCTGTACACATTACATCTATTGCACCTGTCCATCCTGGAGAGGGATCCTCCTGAAGGTTTCTTTCCTTTTTTTCCCCCTAAAGGGTTATTTGGGAGTTTTTCCTGATCCGATGTAAGGTTTTGGGACAGGGATGTTTATGTGTACAGATTGTAAAGCACTCTGAGACAAATTTGTAATTTGTGGAATTTGGCTATACAAATGAACTGAATTGAATTGAATTTAAAGCTACATAGCATAGACAATTATGTAAAATCAATTTTTCCTAAAATTACTGTTATTTTAAGACGAACATTTTTCAAAACCGTTCTTTTCAATTTGAAAACTGAAAATAAATATTGTTGAAATACATTGTCTTTCTTTCTACTTCAATACATATGGGACTAAATCATAGCAGAATTTAGACATTGCAGCAACGTTTCTGACCTTTGCATGAGAACATTTCTTCGAACTGGATCTTGTTGAACATTAGTTGAATACCCTTGCTTTGGATATGTCTGAGGAATTAGCCAATAGATTCCTAGACAACATTATTTTGACTAATCCTTAAAGTACAACAGAATTTATAATTATTTTACTTTTGATATTCGATGTTGATACCATTTGTTTTAGGCAGGTATTAGATGAAAACAATCTTAAAATGGTCAGTCTCCCATAGATGTCCTTATTAGTGGGATAAAAACTTAAGTGACTTTAACGTATGTTACTTTTGGAAAAATACCTTTCCATAACAATTGCTCAGCACAAAAACTAAACTAGATTAGATTATGTCCATTACAAATTAGACACCTTATTCATCTCGCAGCTGAAGTCAGGGTAGCTGTCATAATGGACTAACAGCTGCTGCACACACAATATGGGCCACAGCTCATCTCTGAAAGCCTTAAATCAAAGTAAAGTCAATAATAATTTATTTCCACAGGAAACATGAGGAACGACCAGATGAGCATTCCTCAAATATGTGGTAAGGTACTTCTGAATTTCCTTCTGGTGGACATTAATTGTCTCTGCGAAGGTGAGAGACCACGGTTGGCCTCTGACCATCCTGAAACATAACATTTGAAAATGTACCTTCATAGGCAGTAAAGTGGTGAAAATATCAGGTGATCATGAATATATGATGACACTTGTTTTACTACTTGTTTCAATATTCTCTCAGGCTAAATAATAGGCAGTGGTGTAAAAAGTACCAAAAAACCATACTTGAGTAAAAGTAAAGGTACCTTACTGGAAAATGACTCCAGTAAAAGTAATCTATGAGAATAATACTTGAGTAAATGTATTAAAGTATCTGATAATTACTTTACTTAAGTATCAAAAATAATTTTCTGATGAACTTAAGTATTGAAAGTAAAAGTAAATGCTCTTAATAAAAAAGCAAAGGGTCAGCATTTTGAGAATTATAAAATGTATTCTTTTAAGTGCTGTGGCCACCATGACCAAGGACAAGGAATTGTGTTGAAAATAATTAGATTGACTGTGATCCATCCAGGAGCAACAATGTTTAACATAATATATTGTACATAACTATACTTTTGCATCTACTATGGATTTATCATCATACTTTTCAGAAAAGCAATATGACACTATGAAGGAGTTGTAACAGTGCGTTTATATGTATGCTCGATCCGACTAGACTGGATGTAGAGGGGAAATGAATAATATTGTGTGAATAAAATATCAACTTGATGCATCAGCTCAGTGTTTTAAGAAAGGACACCTGCCTTGTGCCTTCTCTGGGCCTGATTTGAACACAAGAGGCAAAGGTTTTGCTGAAGCTGAATCTGCAATTGGGCGACTGTTACCATTATAACTCGATCTGATCATCCACAAAATATCTCAAATATCAAAACATGATCAATACGAAAGCAGCACCGAGAGTAACAAAACAGTCATTACTTGAAACTGACAAATGTCCCGTTCATCTTCAAAAGACGTTTTTTTTCTTCACGAATTCAGTTTCGCTAACGCTCGTATTGCAGTGCTAGTTGGCTAATGTTAAGTTAGCTAACGTTAGCCAACTAGTGCTGCAATGATTATAGCTAAGATGTCTCAAATCAATAATCTTACAAGTGTCAACACTTCCTTAGCTAAATAACTCACAATCGATCTGTCTACTAATGACTCATTTGATGTACGATAGCTAGGGAACGTCAGCCAAACATACACCATGTATAGCTAACGCTACATATACACTACCGTTCAAATGTTTGGGGTCATCCAGACAATTTTGTGTCTTCCATGAAAACTCACTTTTATTCATCAAATGAATTGAAAATTGAAAAGAAAATATAGTCAAGACATTGACAAGGTTAGAAATAATGATTAATATTTGAAGTATTAATTTTGTTCTTCAAACCTCAAGCTCAAAGGAAGGCCATTTGTATAGCTTATATCACCAGCATAACTGTTTTCAGCTGTGCTAACATAATTGCACAAGGGTTTTCTAATCAGATATTAGTCTTCTAAGGCGATTAGAAAACACAATGTACCATTAGAACACTGGAGTGATAGTTGATGGAAATGGGCCTCTATACACCTATGGAGATATTTCATTAGAAACCAGACGTTTCCACCTAGAATAGTTATTTACCACATTAACAATGTAGAGTGTGTATTTTTGATTAATGTTATTTTTATTGAAAAAACAGTGCTTTTCTTTGAAAAATAAAGACATTTCTAAATGACCCCAAACTTTTGAACGGTAGTGTATATACACCTGTCTCGCCCCTACCCTGCCAGAGATATACTCCAATCCGGTGGGAAACACTTGTTTGCAATTGCGCAATAACATGATAACCAATGATTTAACTTGCACCTAGGACCATTGATTCACCAAACCTGCTAGCTTGCAGTCTGTGTTTCACCACAGTCCCCGACAACAGTCACATGATTATTTTTTCCTAAAGATAGATTTGATTTTGTAGAGTAACGAAGGCTTTAGGGGAAATTTATTAGAGTAAAAGTATCAGTTTTTTTTACAAAATGTAGTGAAGTAAAAGTGAAAGTAAAAAAAAAAAGTAGAGTAATAAAGTATTTCTACTTCGTTACGATACACCACTGATGATAGGTAACATTGTAGCAACCAGTCGGACCAAGTGTAACGTTTACTATGATAATTTTCATTCACAGACACAATATTAGTATATTAGACACACAGTTTAGCACCTGTCAAGTAGAATTGACATTCTAGAGGTATGAATGAAAAGGCCTAAAGAGTGGACAAAAAGATCAGGCCGAAGAACACCTAAAAGTCAATTTGAGTGGTTTTAATTAAATACTTAATGCTCTTACTAATACTGTAACCACTGCTGCTAATATGTCTAGTATTACCACTACTGCTACTAATACTACTGCTACTAATACCTATAGCCTACTACTACTACTACTACTTTTTCTTCTCTTACAACTACCACTTATACTACTTTGACTTCTCCAAATACTAATACTATACTACTGCAACCAATTCTACTATTTATAAGATTACTATTACTGCTATTACCATTGCTACCAATACTACTATCACTAGTACAGCAAATCAGTATGACTACTTTTACTACTTACTGCTGCTTTTCAGCAGGAAGTTTACCTTTGTTTTATTTTCCACTATATTCTATATTTTCAGCTATTTTTTTCATTTTTTAAATATATTTCAGCTTTCAGCAGTCCAACGCATTTTCAGCAGGAAATACAAAGAGACAAAACAACTACAAAGAGAAACAACATTACCACAGAGAGCTGCACAGTGACTACAAAACAAAAACAAAAAGGCTAAACATACATAAAGTTTTGTGTGGAAAGGTGGTGGGCCTTTTTATGTGTGCCATCAAAAGCATCAAAACATAGAAAGTAAAGAAAACTCGTCCCAGACTAGGTTAGGGGTTGGCATGGTTCATGTAACTGTCACACATACTTTAGGGCCCCTCTGTGGCCGCTGGTGTCACTACAACTATTTGGACAAACTTCTAAAGCTTCAGTATTATTTGACCTCAAACCATTGCATTGTTAATATGATGAAATATATGGTGTGCACTAACACATATTATTTTTTAGATTGAAACAGATTTCTTTTATTTTTACTCGATTCTGATATTATTGCAGATGCATAATGTTGAGCAGCCTGTTGCCTATTATTAGCTATTTAAATCTACAGGATAATGGTATGTTTGCTGGGTATTAGTATACATTAGCTAATAGTTGCTTTGTCAACAAAAGACAATATGACATGCTAACTTTGCTAGCTGCAGTTGAGTCAAGTCCCTTATTTTGTTTATAGTGACCCAGTTGCCGATGAAAAAAGATCACTGTAGTTGCTTGGAGGTTAAGTTTCGATCCGTCCAATAAACAGATGAAATGTCCAGTTTGTAATGTTAAAGATTATTTATTTAAAAAGTTGTATGGCTTCCAACACAAACCACAATATGCGTTCTTTGTCCAAACCCAGTTGTCTGTTCCCAATAAATGAAATAAATCAAAACACATTGACACCTGTTCTCCCACGGTGAAAAATCTGTGTGCTCCTACCAATCTAGCAACACCGGACCCTAGTGCTCCCCCGATTATATTGTCTTCTGTTTTAATTGAAAGTGGGCTTACGCCCCCTACTGGTGGGAGGTCCAACAAAGTAAAAACAAACAAAATGGCTCTTACATTTTATTTTGAAACTGCAGGAGTAGACCCAAAGTGCTTTCCAGTAGAGGCAAATGAATGGGTTAGATTCAGAATCTGCCTCTGTAATACATACAATTTGCATAAAAGGCAACAATATACAATACAATTCAATAAAATAAAAAGTAAAAATGAAATAAGAAGTTGGGATAAATTGAATAAAACAAACAGCATATTAAAACCAGAAAGAGAATGGAGGAGGGGGGGGGGGGGTCTTACAATTGTGTTTCAAATGATCAACGGTCAAGCAGGGCTTTTTTGGAGATATTGGTTGGAGGGGCAGCTGCTCTCTGTGGAGCTTGGAGGAGACGCAGGCGTGGGAAGCGCGCTGGAGCGCTGGTTAGACTGCGAGAGCGGGGGTTCCGAACTCCGCTCCCCTCGTTACACCTGGCAAATGTCCGCTCTCTGCCCAACAAAATGGACGAACTGCTGCTCCTCAACAAAATAAACAGGGATTTATCAGGATCTTCTGCCCTGTGTTTCACTGAAACATGGCTCGGTGAGTACATCCCAGACAGCACCCTCCACCTGCCCGGCTTCCAACTCCACCGCGCGGACCGCGTTAAGGAATTAACGGGGAAAACAAGGGGAGGAGGAGTCTGCTTTTATATCAACGAAAGTTGGTGTACAGATGCCACAGCGCTATGGAAAATATGCACTCCTCACCTAGAATCCATATCCATAAACTGCAAGCCATTTTATTCACCGCGGGAGTTTTCCTCCTTTATTCTTGTCGGTGTCTACATACCACCTCAAGCCTGCGTTAGCGAGGCACTACGGCACCTCGCTGACCAGATAACCAGCACGGAGCGAAAACACCCAGACTCTCTTCTGATTATCCTTGGGGATTTCAACCAAGCAAAACTCAGCCGCGAACTTCCGAAATACAGGCAGCACATTAAGTGTCCCACCAGGGACAAAAACACACTCGACCATTGCTACACAATACTGAAGAACGGATACCGCTCGGTTTCCCGTGCAGCTTTGGGACTCTCTGATCACTGCCTGGTTCATCTCCTCCCAAGCTACAGGCAGAAACTTAAATCTGCAAAGCCTGTGGTGAAAACTGTGAGGAAATGGACCAACGAGTCGAAGCTGGAGCTACAGGCCTGCTTTGACTGCACTGACTGGAGTGTCTTTGAGGCTGCATCCACATCACTTGACGAACTCACTGAAACTGTGACGTCATATATCAGTTTTTGTGAAGACATGTGTGTACCCACCAAAACGTACTGCATCTTTAATAACAATAAACCGTGGTTCACAGCAGGGCTCAGGCGGCTTCGTTAAGCCAAAGAGGAGGCCTTCATAAGTGGGGACAGGATCCTGTACAACCAGGCCAGAAACACATTGACTAAGGAGATCAGAGTAGCAAAGAGAAGCTACTCTGAAAAGCTGAAAAACAGGTTTTCAGCTAACGACCCTGCTTCAGTGTGGAGAGGCCTGCGGGACATCACCAACTATAGGAAACCCTCCCCCCACTCCATGGAGAACCCTCAACTGGCTGACGATCTGAATGTGTTTTACTGCAGGTTTGATCACCCCACATTCACACCCCTCACCCGCTCCAATTCAGACCTCACACAGTCATCTGCATCCCCTGTTATCACCTCCCTCCTGAGCCCCCACCGGCACTGACGGTCTGTGAAGAGGATGTGCCGGCTCTTTCAGAGACAGAAGACGAGGAAGGCAGCAGGCCCAGACGGTGTGTCACCCTCCTGTCTGAAAGCCTGCGCTGATCAGCTGGCCCCCATCTTCACACGGATCTTCAACAGATCTCTGGAGCTGTGTGACGTCCCCTCCTGCTTCAAACGCTCCACCATCATCCCGGTTCCCAAAACATCCTCCATCACTGGACTGAATGACTACAGGCCCGTCGCCCTGACGTCTGTGGTCATGAAGTCCTTTGAGAGACTGGTATTGACCCATCTGAAGGGCATCACAGGCCCCCTGCTGGACCCTCTGCAGTTTGCCTACCGGGCAAACAGGTCAGTGGATGATGCAGTCAACATGGGGCTGCACTACATCCTGCAACACCTCGACTCCCCAGGGACCTATGCAAGGATGCTGTTCGTGGACTTCAGCTCAGCGTTCAACACCATCATCCCAGAAGTCCTCCTCACCAAACTCACCCAGCTCACTGTGCCTGCCTCCACCTGTCAGTGGATCACAAACTTCCTGATGGACAGGAAGCAGCAGGTGAGGCTGGGAGAAACAATATCCAGCACCCGGTCAGTCAGCACTGGTGCACCTCAGGGATGCGTGCTCTCCCCACTGCTCTTCTCCCTCTACACCAACGACTGCACCTTAGGAGACCCATCTGTTCAACTCCTAAAATTTGCAGACGACACATCAGTCATCAGCCTCATCCGTGATGATGACGAGTCTGCATATAGGCGGGAAGTTGAACAGCTGGTCCTGTGGTGCGGTCGCAACAACCTAGAGCTGAACACGCTTAAGACTGTGGAGATGACAGTGGACTTCAGGAGGAGCCCCCCAGCACTGCCCCCCCTCACCATACTCAATAACACTGTGTTGGCTGTGGAATCCTTCAGGTTTCTGGGATCCACAATCTCCCGGAACCTGAAGTGGGAACCTAATGTCAACAAAATCATCAAGAAGGCCCAGCAGAGGCTGTACTTCCTGCGCCAGCTTAGGAAGTACAACCTGCCTCAGGAGCTGCTGATCATGTTTTACACCGCAGTTATAGAGTCTGTTCTGTGCACTTCAATCACTGTCTGGTTTGGATCGGCCACCAAACTAGACCAGAACAGACTCCAACGGACAGTCAGGTCTGCAGAGAAGATCATCGGTGACAACCTGCCCACCATCCAAGACCTGTACACCTCCAGAGTCAGGAAACGGGCAGGAAAAATCACTGCAGACTCCTCCCACCCCGGACACAAACTATTCAAACTCCTCCCCTCTGGTAGACGCTACAGATCACTGCTCGCGAAAACCTCGAGACACAAAAACAGTTTCTTCCCCCTCGCCGTCTCACTACTAAACAATAACCCACTGTAGCATATATATTTATCCCTTCTCTTCTCGCACTCTCCACTTCTTCTTGTATATACTTAAGTCACTTTACTTCTTAGACCGTTGCACTGTTTTGCACTGTTTGTTCTGTTCTGCACTACTTGTTTTGTTTGTTCTGTGTTGTAATGTACATTTTGTGTAAGCACAGAGACACTTTACCAAGACAAATTCCTTGTTGTGCAAACTACTTGGCCAATAAAACTGATTCTGATTCTGATTCTGAAGAGGGTAACTTAATTATACTATAATTGTACGAACCATTATTACTATCACGGTAAAACTACTTTGTAAAACGAAAGAGTAAACAGCCATTGAATAATTTAATAGCAATCCAAAATCCAAACGATAAATAAGGTCAAAAAAAATGTAATACACAGCGCTTTGACATCCGGGTCTGATTTAATATAGAATACATAACATTATATTATGAACTTACACTCTATTTTATTACATATTTATTAAAACATTTGTTGAAAGGATTTTTGAATGGATGCTAATTTTAAATTTTTTTTTTTTACAAATCGCACATACCCCCTTGGAGGGTCTTTACGTACACCAAAACCACTGGACTCGAGCAAACGATTTAATATCTCTAAAGCTTATTTGCTGAAAGCCAAGTCGTCTCCTGCCTCCGCCCCCTTTTCGATCCTCCTCCGCGTCGGACAAGGATCTCCGAAAAGTAACTCGTGGTCTCATTTCATTGGCGAGACGCTCGTCCAATGAGCCGCGGCCATCTGTGCAGGGTTTGTCGCTGTTGAAATACTCAGGTTACATATCCTCCAGCCTTTATTAGCCGTTTTCACCCTCAAGCTTGCTCTCTTCAACCTCCTGGGCGCCGGTGAGAAGCTGCCAACATGAAGCTGCCAGCGGCCATTCTCGCTGTTTTTGCATCGTTAGCTGTCACTGCTGATGCTACCGTGTACTTCAAGGAGCAGTTTTTGGACGGAGGTGCGTTAACTCAACAATTCCATGGTCTTTCTTGTTCTATGTGTGGATGGTCGTGTTGTGGAAGTGGCTGCTCCAACTGCCCTTTTAAACGGCGTCGCTCGGCATCGTTTATCTATTATTATCTTCCCTTTTTAAACTAACATTTTGAAAATAATTTGGCTGCATTCATTTTACTAAAGGCTAGGCCACGATATGTCTAACAGTCAACCGACAGGTAATGTTGGCGAAAAGTAAACTAACGTTAGCGAAAGTGACGTTAGGCAGTAAGGTAAGTGCTATAATATTATAGTCCAAATGGAATAACAACACCAGATGAGTGCGTTAGCTGTCGCCCTCGTATGCGAGTCAACATTCGTTCACTTTTGATATTGCACTGAGCCGTCTTGAGGGCTCCCATATGGAATTCAATTAGGTCGTTGTACTGGTTGAATGAACGACACGTTACTTGGTTAATTTCCTCAAGTAATGTCCTCAAGGTGAAACACGTTTTGTTTTTTTAAAGAGCCAGGAGTCCCTGGTATATACTTCGAACATATGAGTATTCTAAACTATTCAAATGTGCACCATGACGGTATCAGTTGAAAATTTGTGTTTTCATTATGAAGTCCTCTTCAAACTCAGTAGAGTGTCTGGACCCAGCAGGATAATGGATGTGTGTTGTGGTATTGCAATGTATTGGCCAACAGGAAGAGACAGTCACTAACTAGTTGAGTTGTATTGCTGCTTTTCAGATGGATGGCAGAGCCGGTGGGCCGAGTCCAAGCACAAGTCAGACTATGGTCAGTGGAAACTGACCGCTGGGAAGTTCTATGGAGACGCAGAGGCTGACAAAGGTAATTATTTAAGTTTTTTTTATACTGTCATGCAGACAATTGATGCATTGCTTTCGATAGTGACAGATGATGGGGTGTTATCATGCACATGTCGGCAAAAGAGTTTTGTGTATTTGACCTGCTCCAGGTCATCATATCATATGGCTGTCGGTCGCAGAGTGACAAAGACTGCTTTCCATGCATCTCTCTGTTGCGCAAGAGATGTCCATGAGTTGGTTTCAATTTCCCTTTTCTGAAGATTTCTCTTTATCGTAACGAAGCCGAGGGCGGCCACGGTGTCTCTCTCCAGATGGTAGCTGCGAGTAGAGAATCTGCCTCGGCAGACGATCGGTTGGCATGCTCCAGGTACAGCCACGGCAAAGACATGGAATTTGTTTCTAAAGTATGTGTTGAGAATATATCCAAAACTGGAATAACCTGCCTGTGGCAAAAGTAACACCCCCGACTCTTCATGCATTTGGTACTTTTTTCTGTGCTGGAATGCTGCGTCGCTGAAGCTTTACTCATTTAGATTTGAGCTCCTTAATAGCTGGCATACAAAAATTCCTGATTTTAGAATATAACTATTTTATAATGACTTAAAAACCTGGTCAAGAATACAAAAGACATGAAAAGCATTGAGCGTATGCCTCTATTTGTCCAGGTCTCCAGACAAGCCAGGACGCCCACTTTTATGCCCTGTCGGCTCGCTTTGAGCCCTTTAGCAACGAGGGAAAACCTTTGGTCATCCAGTTTACCATCAAGCACGAGCAGAAGATCGACTGCGGAGGGGGCTACGTCAAAATCTTCCCCTCTGACCTCGACCAGAGCAACATGCACGGAGACTCTCAGTATTACATCATGTTCGGTGAGTCATCCTGGTCCTGTAGAGGCCCTGACCACAGAACTGTCTGAGGGGAGGGCACTTGAAAGATGTTTTTTCAATTTAGCTGTGACTGAGCTAGTGTTGAATAAAGGTATTAAATAAATACCATATGTTTCCAGGGCCTGACATCTGTGGATACAGCACAAAGAAGGTTCATGTGATCTTCAACTACAAGGGCCAAAACCACCTCGTCACGAAAGACATAAAATGCAAGGTAGCTACTGCGTAAAGCCTGTTTTTGAAAACTTTAGATTCTTGTAAACAACATTTTTTTTCTGTCCTAAATGCTTTTTACCTCCCTTTCTCCAGGATGACGAGCTCACCCACATGTACACGCTGATCCTGAATCCAGACCAAACATACGAAGTGAGGATCAACAACGAAAAGGTGGAATCCGGCTCTCTGGAGGACGACTGGGACATGCTGCCCGTCAAGAAGATCAAGGACCCAGAGGCCAAGAAACCCAGTGACTGGGACAACAGGGCCAAGATCGACGACCCCAATGACGCCAAGTCTGAGGTAGGAGATCAGGCCCCCGTGGGCATTGCTCAAAAGTTATCCCAATAACTACACAAACAGGATTCTTATTACAGACCTCTTGGTTTCTTTCCAGACCAAGCTAATGTTTACAGATGGAGAGAAACATCTTTGAAATCTAACCCAAATGGACAGAAAAATGTTATAGTTGTTGTCATTATCAAGTCAGATTCTTGGCTTGAGGGAAACACAAATGACCTCGTAGTGGGCTCAAGTTGCACATCAAAACATATATTTTTGTTGTTGAGTGGCCAAATCGATATTGCTGTAATTTGAGATAAACTTCATTTGAGAACATTTTGCGAATAGTTTAGCTTGGCCTTCTGCTAACCTCCTCAGCTGCATGGCTAATGCAAAACGCTATTCAAGAGATGGAAAGATGGCCCACTGTTGGGCTTATTTTTTGAACCCATGTAGTATCTAAGCATAGTAGAATTACCACGATAACTAGCAGACGGCTGACTACTAACACTGGTTCCAGGATATGATCGGAACAAAGTTGTCACTCATCTGGCTTTCCTAAACTGTCACAAGACTGAATGAAGCATTAGGTTGTTAATTTAGATTTATTTTGCGGCTTGCTTGCTATAAGCAACATCCCTGACCTTCAAATGCTCAATGTCAATGCCATAAGTAAGAACAAGATCAAGCGTGTGGCCAAAGCTTTGAGTGGGTTTCTGTACTCTCTGACAGAAGCCGATCGAGTCCAACAAGGAGATGAATGCAGCACCTAGGCAATCATTATCAACATCCACATGAATATTAAAATCTCCTACAATAATAACTATCAGTTTTAAGAACCAAACTTGATATAAATTCAGATATAAACTCTGAATATGGACCTGGTGGCTGGTACAGAATCACAAATAGAATTGGCTGTAGTGTTTTCCAGGTTGGATGTGAAAGACAAAGAACAAGACTTTCAAATGAGTTGTAGTTTAATTTAGGTTTAGGATTTATTAATAGGCTCGTGTCAAAGATGGCTGCTACTCCACCTCCTCGACCGGTGCCTCGAGGAACGTGAGTATTAATATGACTTTGAGGAGTCGATTCATTTGGGCAGACATATTCTTCATGGCTAAGCCAGGTTTCAGTTAGACAACATAAATCAATGTGATTATCTGATATTAAATCATTTAGTAACACAGCTTTAGATGACAGATCTAATATTTAGGAGACCACATTTAATAGTCCTGTTTTGTTGCACTGCTGAAATAATGGTGTTAACGTGAATAAGGTTATTGTGTACGACGACTCTTCTGTTTACTTTTGATTTATTTAATTGAAGTGGCCGTGGGACAGACACAGTCTCTACTCTAGAGTTAACTGCTCGAATGGAAGAGCCGAGAAGGGTGTTAAACTACAACTCTGTTCCTGATCTGAACCCTGGGTTGTCATGGATTAAGTCCGGTGATCAACTTGGTCATATTCGCAGAAATGAGACGCGCTCCGTCCAACGTGGGATGGATGCCGTCTCTCTTCATCAGATCAGGCTTTCCCCAGAAAGTCTTCCAGTTGTCTACGTAGCCCACATTATTCGCCGGCCACCACCTCGACAGCCAGCGGTTGAAAGACGACATTCGGCTAAACAATTCGTCAGTCAGCAAATTTGGGAGAGGGCCAGAGAAAACTACGACAATGTCTTGGCATAAGCACACACCGATTCCACATTAATTTTAGTGACTTCCGACCGACGGGCTCGGGCGTCATTACCACCGGCGTGTATTACAATCTGATTGTATCTCTGCTTGTCCTTAGCCAGCAGTTTCAAATAAGACTCCACGTCGCCCGCTCTGGCCCCCGGGAGGCACACGACGGTGGTCCGCGGCTTCGCTATTTTCACGTTCCTGACTATAGAGCTCCCGATAACCAGGGTGTGTTCCTCAGCGGGTGTGTCGCTGAGCAGGGAAAACTGGTTGGAAACGTGAAGTGGTTGGTGCACAGCGGGCTTCTGTGTAGACTTACTACTCCTGCGAACAGTTACCCACGATCCCGGCTGCTCGGGGACTGCCGGAGAACATCTAGCAGCTGACTGCAGCTCCGCGCCGACTACGGGAGAGGGCGGGCTAACTAGCATAGCTGTCTGAGCTTCGATGGCGCGGAGCCGTGCATCTAACCCACTTAGACCTGCCTCCAACCTAGCATATATGGCTCTTCCGGTGACGGCATATGGCTCCCAGACAATTTTGAGTAAAAAAAAAAAAATATCTCCACCCGCCCCCCTTCTTCTTCTTCTTCTTCTCGTTTCACTGAAGCGTGATAGTTATATGGCAGTTTCCCATTTCTTTACACAGTCCTTTGCATTTTTGTTGAATACTGCAAGGTCTTTTGTGCTGCAAGGGTTAGGTAGTAGAGGGCAGACAAGGCAGTGCTCCATTGTATGGTCTGCTTGTCCACATTCACAGGTGGTTGGGCCAGTCTTGTAGCCCCATCTCGCCCCCTGTAATTGTCTCTATAGCCCAGATGACAGCAGCAGTAATGTCAGGTCCTTTTCTTAAAGACGTCTTTGTTCTTTTATTAAACTAAACATCTGTTATTGATCGTCTCTACAGCAGCATGTCACTCTGTCTCTAGTGTGGCGTTAACACTTCTCGGCTCGCCGTCTTGCAGAGCTCCGATGCTGGCGTGTGCGCGCGCATCGGGGCGGAGCAAAGAAAGTCACCTGCACCCCACCCCCACCCGTAGCATCATGCAGCACCAGAAGTTGCATTAAAATCAAGACATATTTAATTTATTTTACGTTAAAAATACTATATGGCTCTCAATGAAATATATTTAAAAATATTTGGCTTTTATGGCTCTCCCAGTCAAAAAGGTTCCTGACCTCTGCTATAAGGCCACCATGCTGTCTTGCCAATTGTTACACTGGTTCTGAAAAATGAGCCCAACAGCGGGATTCCTCACTGATAGACTACTTTGCTGGTAGGGAAAGAATGTGCGAGCTCAGGAGACTAGCTTGCTAACTAGCCAGCTCTGGAGCTTGACAAGCTAGACCAAGCTTGCCTATTGTCTATTGAGAGACCTTTTTTAAGTGACAAATTAAGTATCAATATTGTAGAAGTGCTTATTTTTCTTACCTTGTTTTCTTTAACATAGTTGCCGTTTTTAATTTTCTTAATCGGTGTGCCCTTATATAAAAAAGGCAACTTTAGTAGAAGGGCAAAACAATGATCAGCACTCAAATCATTGGATGAGGGATGGCAGTAGTTCTAAATGCGTTTGAACCCAGCTTTAAGTAATTGAGAAATCTTGTGTCCTATAATCGACAATCAAATCATGCCACTTGAGCTTTTCATGTTCAGGACTCGGGTCACAGCCCTGCTTAATGATGTGCACAGAGTTGTGGCATTGTGTTTTTACAATTTAAGACTTGAGTGGTAACTCTATTTCTGCTCTATTTCCAGGAATGGGACAAGCCAGAGACTATCCCTGACCCTGATGCCACGAAGCCTGATGACTGGGATGTGGACATGGACGGGGAGTGGGAACCGCCCATGATCACCAACCCAGAGTACAAGGTGCGGCTCTCATAGCTAAGGGCAGGGCTGGAGCTCTTTATAGAAAAAATTATTGATCTCCATTTCAAATCCTTTTTTTAGCAGTGTTTGTATATATTTGTTTAGACTTGGGTTAAGTGATATAATTAGTCTTATCTTTACCTTCACTAGTCCTAACCTCTCATTTTGCTTTTGCAGGGAGAGTGGAAACCCAGGCAGATTGACAATCCGGACTACAAAGGAGCCTGGATCCACCCTGAGATTGATAACCCAGAGTACACTCAGGATGCCACGATGTACAAATTTGATAACATTGGAGTATTGGGCCTGGATCTGTGGCAGGTAAGGATTATTACTCGCCCAATGAGAGTTGTAATAATGCAGTCACCAAACTCATGTATACACAAAGACTTGTTTTATATATGAACTTATTGAGGAATTAACGCTCATGTGATTGTCTTTGTTCAGGTTAAATCTGGCACCATCTTTGACAACTTACTGATCACCGACGACGTCAAAGAGGCAGAAGAGTTTGGGAAGGATACCTGGGGAGCTACTATGGTAGGACTGTAGATCAATGCTGTATGTAGAGCCTATTATACACTATGTATTATAGACTGAACAACGAAACATTTTTATAAACAATTCATCTTTTCGTTTTGTTTACTTAAATCCTATACGTTTTAAATGATATACATAAGGACACATGCTTATACAACCAATGATTCATTTTAAGTACCTGGAGCTATTCTGTTAAAAGTGAAGAAAAGCAGCCTGAATTATTGCACACCACTCCATACTCGATACCGCTATACTGTTTAGTATGTTTAATGTAGCATGCCAAAAATTAGCCGGATGTCCAACTGCATCCATCTGGCTTTTCTGGCTATTCTACCCAACATTCAAGGTGTGTAAGGAAGTAGTTTGTCCAAATTTAACAGCGTGTGGATTTTTAAGGACAGCTGCCGTATGTACAAAAGGATATGCATTTTAGAATGCAGTATGGGTTTCATTCCCTGTAGCACTACTTCCTGCTTGGTTTGTTTTGCGCGACCAACTTGTACCTGTTGATCAGGGTTGCCTGGTAAAGCACAATGGGAACCAGTAATTGTTAGGTGTGACAGAGAGCCATGTGTAAGGAACTGGCGTTCCAGATTTCATTTTCCCAAAAGCGATTTTATATATACAACGAATACAAAATTGCCATCTTAAATGGCTTTGATTTCAGAGATGGGATTAAGTCCTAGTGTAACATGATGAGCTAGTACTAGCTCATGGTCAAGCCCCTGGCGGATTGAGATAATCAGTCACAAACTAGAACATAGAATGTTGAGGTAGTCCTAGTTTGCAGGCTAGCTACTAGAGTGTGAAGCCACGCTAACTTGCAGACTAGCTCGTAGAGCAGTGGTCACTAACAGGCGGTCCGGGTCTCTGGACCAAAAACCGATGGATAATTCGGTCCACAGATCACAGATTATGGTTCCATACCTAGTATAGTGACCCCTGTCATAGAGGAGGGTTTAAGCTAGGCTTAGCTCACAGAATAGCTCTTAGAAGTGTAAGCTAGGCTCGCAGGCTAGACAAAAGAGTATTTTTGAGTGAAAGAAATGCATTATGTTGGACTTGAAGAATTTCTTCATTGAATCTCAGATAAATTGGACACTGACTTGAATTAAGTGTTTTGACATCAAATTACCTGCACTTGTTTTGAGAGAAGCCATCAAAGAGTATTCAGCACCGTCAACTCAAACCCAACTTGTCTTCTTCGCCCACCAGGGACCAGAGAAGAAGATGAAGGAGGAGCAGGAGGATATGGAGAGGAAACTGAGGGAGGAGGAGGACGACAAGAGCAAGAAGGACACAGAAGAAGGTGGTGCTGAGGAGGAGGAAGATGAGGAGGAGGAGGAAGAAGAAGAGGAGGAGGAGGATGATGATGAGGCGGAGGGTGAGCACAATGAGGAGACAGACGAGGACGTCAGGACGGAAGGAGAGGACAGCGACGACAAAAAGAGGGACGAGTTGTAAAAGAGTGGATACCGGTTGGCGGACTCCTGAGTGCTTCTAAACCGACAGAAAATCAGCAAACGCCCTTTGGACTCTGGCCTTTAATACAGCAGCCTTTTATTCAGGTGTAGGGGTGGGGGAGTGGTGGAAGGTGGTCGGGTCAGATTTGTTTTTTAGTTTTCAAATTGGAGAAGGGCATTTGTGTTAATTTCCCTTTTTTATTTGTGTCAGCTTTGGTTGAATGTTCAAATTGTTTGTTTGTTGTGATGTCCAGTAAATCGAGGGTCTGTGATGCTTGGTTCATGCACTTTTTATTCCTCCTGTGTGATTTAGTCACATTTTCTTTCTTTTTTTTATTGACCCCTTCATAATTTATTCAATCATTACATTGAACCCTGAAAACACGTCAGTTTCTAAAGCTCTGATTTTGGGGCTTATGTTCTTCCTACAATGTGGTGTATGTGTGAGAGAGTAAGAATGAGACTGCATTAAACAAACTGTGATTCTTACTATTGCCATTTTCTTCATTGTTCTGAATGAGTGACTGTCCTATGGGCTCACACTGCTCAGTTTCAGTGAATAAAATTGAAGTCTCTACAAGCTGAAGCCTGTTTTCAATGGTTTTGGTCATTTAAATTATTTATTTTTTAATGTAAAGGAGTCTTTTACAGGCAAATGTGCAGTGTCCACCCTTGTTTCTACATTTTCAGTATCCGTACAACCAGGCCCTTTGCCCTGGATGAGAAAAGTGCCCTTTTTGCTGGAGACAAATTTTTTTATGAATCTGTATTGTAGCGTCTCGGACATTATGGCACTGATGAGACGGGACGACGTTATTACTCCTCATTTATTGGGCATCCACCAACACAGACAGCGTGCTCCTCTCAGCTCAGCAGCTCGAACGTCAACAACAACGGTTCCCGTCAACCACCCTTAACTCCCCTTTTCCGACAGGTTAACCCCGCCTCCCCTCTACTCCGCCAATCACAGGCACGCCCCCTCGACCAGCATGCACGGTGACACACTGTGATTGACAGCCACTTCACAGGGTCGCTACAGTATTTAAGAATAGGCTAAAAGTTACTCTTTCTGTCATCAAGTCCCCCAAAATGTGTTTTAATATCCGACGGGGCATTTATTTGAGTTCTTGTGAGAATTTCGCCCCGACATGCTCCGCGGCGCATGAGCGGCAGAGCTCCGATGCTGGCTCGCGCACTGGTGAGCAAGTTATGTGCACCCCTGTGTATAAATGTTTATATGTGATTAATCATGATTAATCCACAGAAACCTGTGATTAACCTGATTAACATTTTTAATCGTTTCACAGCCCTAATATATATATATATACACACATATAAATACACATATATAGCTGAATTCTAAAATGAAAAAAATAAATAATATAAAACAAATGAAATGAATAAAAAACTAATTAAATACAGTATATATATATATGCATATATATATATGCATATGCCTATGTATATGCATATATATATATATATATCCATGCATATATATATGTATCCATATATATATGCATATACTGTATATCCATATACATGCATACATAATTATTACATTATTATATATATAATAAAACAACCATATATATATAGACATATACATACACATATATACATACACACATACATCCACAAACACACACATAGAGTAGTGTATTCAAAAACATATTTATAATATAAGTGCCTTCCCCCGCCGCGCCCCTCCCTCCTCCACTTAGTGCTCGCGCAGGTCTCCTCGCGCCACCAAGCGGGTGCACCTCCTTCTCCTCTGACCCGCAGCATCAGACACACAGGTCATGACGTGTTTGTCCCCTGATGTTGTTTTGTGATAAATCAACCACAACATTACGCTGCTGAAAACATGACGTCACAACTGGTCCGACGTTTCCTAAAAAATAAACAAACAAAAACTTCGTGATTTCAAAGCCTCGTCCAGCTGTTTACTGATGTTAGTTATGTTTAGAGAGAGAAGAGAGAGAGAATTCTTATTCCGCTCTATTCAACAGGGGCTAGTCTAGGATTTGCATGGCCAGAGAATCATACGGCCTCTCTTGTTCAGAGGGCCGGGCCATGTGGCAGTAGTTTGAGGACCACTGCTCTTGGCTGTTGATGTATATCAATATCTCTCATTTTGAAAATGACGTAAGAGGGCAATACGGATCCGTATCAGACCAGCGAGGAGGGCAATACGTGGCTGGCAAGACGACCCATTAGCCAATCAGAACGCTTGTACTGTTGTTGCTATATAATAATTCATCTTTATTCATAAAGAAAATGTAAGCTAGTGGTCTGATGCTGCCAGAGGAGATGCAGGCCGAGGACAGCATCATCTGTGTATTGCTGCTTATGCTTCAACTCTGTCACAATTTTTTTTGGGCATTGGGTGCCCTTTTTTTTGGTTTGAGCACCTGCCCTCCAAAATGTCTGTGCACGTGCCTACGTACAACACCCGAGTTTCAGTGCAACGAAACAACCCAAACAATATATTTTTTAATATAACAGTTTTCGTCACATGATCCAAGTATGGGATGTCAGTCACATAACGGCTGTTTTTTGTATGGGGGGCGAAGGTGGTCACCTCTCTTTCAGTATGAAGATGGTCTCTCCCTGTGGATGTCTTGATATTTCTCCAACTGTCCACCCACTTAAACCTGATACCTAATTTAAAGGTGCAATATACAAGTTGATACAGCAGGAAACAACTATTACTGTTGTGAAGCTGTAGTGTAGTGGAGTATGCAGACAATGAAGCCCCCTTCCCCTTTCAGCACGGTTAGCTGCTAGCCTCTGGTAGATATGCTCTGAATTCTGTGTGATGCTCATTTAAAAAAACTGCTGAAGAAAACCTTTCACAATCAAGCCATGATGTGCATCCCAAGTCTCTTAATTGCATGCCTGTTTCCCTCACTAGCATCTTTTCCTCTCGTCTTAGTCCCTCCCACAAGGGATGAATGGAGAGATGCAAGGAAACCATATGAGAAGAGGGGAAACGAGGAAATAGCAGTTTCTCAATCTGTGTTCTTGTGCGTACTTCTCTGTACTTGTGGACTCGTGAAACGTCATCAGTCGCAGCCCGAGTACATGTTTCAATTCAAAGTCTGCTTCTCGCAAAGCACGGTCAAAATACCCGGATGTGACTTGATCCTCCCACCTTCCGGAGGATGCATCAGAGAAGACTTGTGCATACTCTGGCCAGCCGATATCCCAGAATGCATTTCACACCAGCAACCGGAAACAATAGCGGACGAGAAAAATAACTGACAGTTGACTTTTTCTAAATACTACTGTTGTTGTGTGTCGGAATGTAATTTTATGATGTTTAGAGAAGTAGTTTAAAAGTCATATCTGTGGTCGGTTTGTTATGATTCAGCCTCATAAAGATCTGCGCCGTATCGTGGGGCAGATAGTAGAATAATCGTGCAAATTCTGATAAAAGCATGAAATTTGGTGGAGTTGTTCTCCAGAGGTATTTGGTCAAATCTGCCCGATTGGCCATTCAAAAATCTAAGATAGTGGCCATCTTAAAAAATGGAAAAATAAAAACATATATATATTAGGTCTGTCAATCGATTAAAAAAAAGTAACTAATTAATCGCACATTTTGAAATTGCGATTGATTAATCGCGCTTAAAAGTTGTTTCCTTCTTTTTAAAGACAAAACTTCACACAGAGCTGTGTTTTCAAAGAGGCTCCTACATATACAGTGCCAGCGAGGTATTTAATATCGTGGATGATAAATGGTTTCTTCAGTGAAACATCAGATGAGTAAAACAAAAAGAAGTATATTGAGATCCCATTGGTCCTGTCATCTTTAACATTGAACAGCAGAACCAGTGGCCTTGGTAACTGACTGACATTCACATATGTCACGTTAACCCTCTGGAGGCTGGGGGCATTTTATACATTTTACAAAATAAATTAAATTCACCGTTTAAAGTCTTTTGCATGTGACACACCCCCACGTGTTATACATCAAACATTCCAGAACAATCTCAGCTCTGAAATAAGGCTCATTGTCCTCGCGCCGTGTTCTCTGGTTCTCTGACTGACAGGCTGCTAAATGAGCCTAACCTGTGAGGTGGGAGGTCCTTTGTGATTTACTGAGTGTTCATTGGTTGTTCTTTCCCCGAAATGTTGACAGACAAACGGATTGACAAATCATGTTGAAGGTTTCGTGTGACGAGTTCTTTACGCGCCGCGTCACCCGACACGTCGCCCCTCGGTTCCTCTGTGTCTCAGAGGGGGAGACGGGAGGAAGGAGGAGCAGGAGGAAACCCGACTGATTCATCCACGAGTTAAACTGATTTCTGCTCCTTATTTTCGCGGAGAAATAATTGTTTTAAAAACGGAAACAGTGTCAAACCGTAGCCTACTGCCGCGGTTAAAAAAAAAAATTGCGTTAATTACGTTAAAATATTTTAGTGCGTTAACGCGGCCAAATTAATCGCATAGATTAACGCGTTAACGCTGACAGCCCTATTTAAAACGCATCGGATTCACATGTAATTTACATGAGTTGGTCTAGACTTCGTAGAGACACATGATGCATGTACAGTATATGTTCACACTGTTACAACACCACCTACTGGCTCCACTGGACTTCCTTGAATTTGTCCCAAACTTGTCATGTTTGATAAAAGTCACGGCCTGAGGATATTAACAAGCCTATTTTCACTCATAATCAAAATAGCATCTTCTGGCCAAAGCAAAACAGTGTTACGTGAAAAACGGAAAAACGGTAAAACGTCACAAATGAGCGGGAACCCGTTCACCTTTGCTCGCAGCTTCAATTTGCATATTGAAATACAACATTTCAGAAAACACTTAATACAAAAAATAACAACTAATAATCAACATGGGGAATTTTTCTAAGTCTATCTATTAATAACCATTTTTAAAAACCATATTAACAAAAACGTGAATTGGTATTTCACTGTGTGTGTTGTTTTGCTTTAGGGAGGCAAAACAACACATTTGATGAAGTGTTTAACAATTTTTCCTGAGTATGAAAGAAAATAAAGTCTTGTTTTACGTTTATTATTACGTTTTTTAAATTATTATTACGTTTTGTTGATCTTTATTATTCCGTTTTTTGTTGATCTTTATTATTCCGTTTTTTTGTTGATCTTTAAATTAAAAAAAGAGGCATAAATGGGCTTTCAAACACAAATTGATTCTAAGTTTGGTAAACAACACGGTGCACCACCCAATGACTTAGTTGTGAAGTGAAACATTATGTATTGTGATCCCGTGGTGTCAGGATTCTCTGCTCTGATGTTCTATTTTTTCGAAGATTTATTCTGCAGAAATGAAACAATTTGAAGGGTGATTATGAAGTACCACATAATGCTTCGTAACTCAACAACTTTTCCAGATACTTTATCTGCTGGAATGATCAAACTTCCGACTGTCAGCAGAAAAGTCCATTTGTGTTCCATTTGTCTTGTTACATCTTCTATGCATCCTAAAGCTACAGACTTTGAGCTGTTTCATAACACAAATGTACTTCTCTTTAATGTGTTTGAACTGGAAACAAAGTAAGTTTGGTATTATAATGTAGACGTGGTATACACACTTTGTGGTGAAAAAGGTCACTCTACTGTTACAAATGCTATTATTTAGCTGTGAGGGGTTGGTTGTTGGTTGCATGCAATGGTTACATAGTTATTTATAGCATGGCAGTGGGTTAGAATAACGAAAGCACCAGTCAGGATGTTGTGTTATTTTACCCATGTTTTTCTTTTAGATTTATATAAAGCATATAATACAATTTTGAATAGTTAAGGTTTTGCCAAATTGTTGTGAACAAACTTTTGTTAAAGCATTGTATGAAAATAAATTTGCTTTTTCAAAGTGGGTGATAAAAATGTGATGTTTCATCATGACTGATCTAACTGAATGCAGCCCTCCTTTTCACTGTTGGGTGCAGGTACGGTTAGCATAACACTAAAAACGTAGTGAAGCAATGGAAGAGTGCCATATTTACTGGTGTAGATTACAGATTTATTATCATTAACATCAGACATATTTACAGCAGTTGTACAATCAAGGAATACACTTTTGAAATGTTAAATTAATATTATATATTTTGTAATTCTATAAATTATCTTTCTTTCTTGACAACTCTTGCAACATTATGAAAACAATTTTCCATTTTGATGTATCCTATTAATTATTATTTACACATAATTTCGCGCCAAACAGGGATTTGTTATTCTACAACTTGGTCCCAAACATAAGCTGCGATTGTTCGTTTGTTTGCACGCAACTATATCTGCCGAATTAAAGAGCTTGCACTGACGACAAAACAAAAGTCACAATGTTGCAGAACAACGCAGTCAACATAGAATGAGCGGTTCTTTAAACTAGTGGAATGTGAAGCATGGGTTTGTCCGCTAAGGGGAGTGTTGCATTGGAGAGAGCGAAGCTGGGTGGGCGCGTTCCCGCAGCAACAGGGAAGATGGCAGCTCTCACATCTCTCACCCAGGTAAAGATACAGCGATTTACGACTGCTTACTTAATTTCGAGGCTAAGCTCTTGTAATAGCACAACACGGCGTATCTTACAAGTGACATTGTATTTTAAATTGAAAACACGAGCATTGAAATGTAGCTAGAAATAAGACAGCCAGCCGGTCGACCAGGGCCTTCTAGCGGTACCGTTAGGTAGCGGGCTTGTTAGCCTCAGCTGGAGGAAAGCTAGCCGTGTATGCTATTTACCTACGAGTAACGTTCTCATGTCCATTTAATTATACATTTAACTTAAACAGCGCCGTGGTAACTGTATCTAAAGTTAGGGACTCGCTGGCACGCGCGCGTGTATTTAAGAAAGCACAACACACGATTATAACGCTCAGCCCGTTAGCTAGCAAACCCGTAGCTCGTCTAGCCGTGATGCCAGACAGAGCGAGGATGGAGATAAACACGCTCGTGAGCTTCTTTTAGTGTGCTCGTGAGGCTGGAAGGCAGGCTAACCTGGGCTAAGCCTCTATTAACGCCGATGTGGTGCGTTGACTCCCTCGGCTTTCATGTTCACCGGAGACTCACGTCTTCCAAGACATTAAAGGCTGAAAAGCACCCACGGTTTTGTCGTCTGTGTCTACGCAACCGACACTAATGTGGTAATGCGGCTGGCTGCGGTGCCTTGCTATGAGTTGAGGGGCGCTTTCAGCGGAACCGACATTAGCGTGAAACGAGCATTTGAACGAAGAACCGTAATAAGGTTCTGCTTCGCCCGAGGTTTGAGCCGGTGCAGCTCGCCTGGGACTTATTTTGATGAAGGAGGCGAGTTATTTTGAGCTAACGTGCTCTTAGTAATCTCGTTTGTTGAGAGAAGTGGACGGGGGGTTGATTTATAGTGCAATGACATCCTCTCTCTGCCACAGCTGTCGAGTGGGAACCCTTTATATGATAACTATTACAGACAGGTATGTTCCTTTTTATTGCTTATTACGACACGGAAGGATGAATTGTGAAACTATTCTAGCTTAATACACTATGTGTGTGATTGTGTGTGTGCTCCAAGGTGGATCCTGGGAATACAGGGAGAGTTGGACCAACGGAAGCTGCCTTGTTCTTAAAGAAGTCTGGACTCCCTGACATTACATTGGGAAAGGTATGTAGTGGCACAAGTTATTAGTTTGTTTACAACTAATATATATATATATATATATATATGTTTGTTTTAAACTATATTTTCTGGACTGGCTGATGATGGTTTCTTACTTCACATTGAGCTGGAGAGGTGCATTTTCTTCCTACAGCAGTTTGGTTGCAGTTTGTGTATTTTAATTGGGCGCACTGCATTTATATTGGACTGAAGGTCAATCTCTGGTTTGTGGTTATGTTATGGTTTATAAACTGCTAATACGTTTTTTTTACTGTACCAATGAAAGCATTTTATCCGCACAATAAAGGGGTGTGTGGACCATTTTTTCTTCCTTTTTTCTTCTTCCACAGAGCTCATCTTTGATTTATTGGCAGACCTGAAATGCATTAGGAAAATCATATTTTTGGGACGCTGAGCGATAATTTTAAGCTTCATCAGTATTTCTACAATAAATCAACTGAGTTTGTTTTTTACAGCTTGTTTGGCTGCCCAAAGTGGCAGAATAATCACTTATTGCAGCTTTAAACGGCGATGTTTATATACATAACTTCACTTATTGAACCCAGCCAGACTGGCTTCATTCAAATGAATGATGGGCCCATGTGTTTTCACACTGAACTTGGTCTGAACCCATCCAGCCTATTAATTGGTAGTAATTAATATATCAGTCTTAACCCTTGTGTTATCTTAGGGTCATTTTGACCCGAATCAATATTACACCCTCCCCCCGCCTTAGGATTAATTTGACCCCATTCAATATTTAATGTCGGTGTTCTTTCGGTAGTCAACAAACAAACATAAAGTGCCTCACACTTAAACTTGGAAAACAATATTAATTCTAATAATTTTCTGGACGTTTTAATTGCTGGCATCAAATTGAACCCAAAGGGTAAAATATGTTAGTAAATATAAAGGTAACAGGAGGGTGAAACATTGAATCGGGTCAAAATGACCCAAAGGCGGGGGGAGGGTGTAATATTGATTCGGGTCAAAATGACCCTAAGGCAACACAAGGGTTAAAACATCCACTCTGGATCAACCTTTCCTTGTTAGGCCTTTAACATACCTGCAAACTTGTCACCTTTCGGGGAAATTCGCCGTTTTGAAATCAAAATAGGTCATCCACGTGAATAGTGTAGATCCGAAGAGTTTTTCTTTTAGGAGGGGAGGGGCTGTCAACTGGCCGGCCGGCGTTTATGAGATTGAAGTGATGCTGTCTGCACGCAATGCGCTGCGCAGAGCTCTCACAGCGAGTGGCGTTAAGTTGCAGAGCTTTTGAGACCGTCTTCGGCTTTAAACATTTCATTTTATTTTATTACTGACTGTAGGTAAGTATACCAGAATCGTATTTATGGTATATCGTATTTATGGTATTGTATTGAATTCTGGTATCGGGTGTCATGATATTTATGGCAGGTATCGTTTAGAATTTTAGGATCGTGACAACCAGGTAGAGGAAGGAACAGAATCATGGAACAGGTTCATGGAACAGGTTCATGGAACAGGTTCATGGAACAGACTCATGGAACAGAATCATGGAACGGACTCAAAGCTCAGCAGAGCACACAAGTAAAAAAAAAAAGGAAGTTGGTTCATGAACACAGCCACATGAATCGCTTCATAGCTTTACAGCCAGCAAATGCAACTTACTTTTGTTGTTTAGAAAGAAGAACAAATGTGGTTGCAGAGGCTACACCCTTTTTAGTTTGGGTATGTTATTTCGAGCAGAAACTTTTAAAAAATCGGTTGTTTTTTAAATGGTTAAAGCATACCTGCAAATTCATGAGGGGTGAAAAAGGTGACAACAGGGGGGGGGGGTGCAGGTGACTTTTTTGTCGCCACATCACATCCACGTTGTTTGATGACACCGCAAAGCTTTTATAACTACGGTCTTGATTGTTCTGACCGCAAATCTAAATAATAATAACAAACATTTTAAGAAAAAAGGTTCTCTGAATAATTCAGTGATCGGACCCTAATAATAGTAATAACAACTTTACATTGTTATTATATATAATATGGTTAAGTCATTCATGAACCAACTTCCTTTTTTTTTTTTTTACTTGTGTGCTCTGCTGAGCTTTGAGTCTGTTCCATGATTCTGTTCCATGAACCTGTTCCATGAGTCTGTTCCATGAGTCTGTTCCATGATTCTGTTCCATGATTCTGTTCTATGAACCTGTTCCATGATTCTGTTCCTTCCTCTACCTGGTTGTCACGATCCTAAAATTCTAACTTCTAAACGATACCTGCCATAAATATCATGACACCCGATACCAGAATTCAATACAATACCATAAATACGATATACCATAAATACGATTCTGGTATACTTATCTACAGTCAGTAATAAAATAAAATGAAATGTTTAAAGCCGAAGACGGTCTCAAAAGCTCTGCAACTTAACGCCACTCGCTGTGAGAGCTCTGCGCAGCGCATTGCGTGCAGACAGCATCACTTCAATCTCATAAACGCCGGCCGGCCAGTTGACAGCCCCCCCCCCCCCTCCTAAAAGAAAAACTCTTCGGATCTACACTATTCACGTGGATGACCTATTTTGATTTCAAAACGGCGAATTTCGCCGAAAGGTGACAAGTTTGCAGGTATGTTAAAGGCCTAATAAGGAAAGGTTGATCCAGAGTGGATGTTTTAAGACTGATATATTAATTACTACCAATTAATAGGCTGCAGGGCTCCAGACTGCGACCAAATGGTCGCATTTTGCGCCTAAAATTAGACACAGTGCGAGAAAATTTTTCATCAACTCGCGCATGCGCGACCAGTAAATTAGCAGATTTCTTTTTTTGTTATTAAATATTTGTGTTGCTTACAAACTTGTTCTACACTTCAGCCCACTATAGTTAGCGGTAATGCCTGAATGACTGGTTTGCTAACCGACATTAACTCCAGAAGAAGAAGAAAGGAGACGAAAACCGAAGAAGAAGGCTGGCCTGTGTGCGAGAGCGGGGGGGGGGGGGGGGGCTAATGTGTGAAAAGAGGCGCACCGCAGCGGAGACACAACGAGGGCGAGGGCCGCAGAGTGAGAGGTCCACGAGGGGATCCTCACGCACCGAGCGGCGTCCCCGTCCCCCGAGTTGAATCTCTGGGTCAACTCAGCCGACACTCACATGTCTGCCCCTACAGACTGATGTTGACGGTAAACGCATTCGATCGGGAGCGCGCGAGGATTTTGATAAAGTTAGCGGAAGGATTTAAGTGACAACATCCGGTTTTGCAAAGTTAGCGGAAAGAACCACGTGAAACAACATCCGTTTTTCAAAATAAGATGTCGACAAATCATACACGAACATATAAAAGTAAACAATGAACTGATTTTGTATCTTTATAGATCATTTCTGAGATTTAGCTTAAATTATGCTAACATTAAAACATTTTTACTGGACCAAGGAAGAGTTTATCAAAATTAGTCAGTCTTTTGTATGTTAAGAAAAGTCCTGTATATAGATTTCCCCAAGAGTTCCAGGAAATGAATAATGCAGATGTGTTCCATACATATCTGAAATCCCCTACAATAGCAATCAAACAATTTTAATGTATCAATTAGGACATTTTTCAAAGTAAAAGTCCTAAATGTTTAAAGAAATCGGTAATTTCTTTAATGTTTGAGTTGCTTTATATATGTATTTCCTCATAGTCCTAGGCAATAATGCTACACAATAAATAGAATGCTTCAATCGACTCGGTGATCGGTATTATCGGTGATCGGCAGATACTGATTTCAGTGATCGGTGATCGGCACCAAAAACCTGATCGGTGCATCTCTAATCATAACATCATCAAACCCTAGATGGTATTGAAAGAGAACGTGCTGCATAGTAATATTTCTTTTTGATTCCGTTTCCTAAGAGAAACTGCTTTCTATGAATGCATTCAATCAATGGGTGGGGGTGGTGAGAGTGTGCTCACCCGTGTGCGCGCATCACGGCAGAACTTCGATGTCGGCGCGCGCATCGCTCTGTCACGCGAGCCGAGAATTGTTGACCGGGGGGGGGGTGGAGATTTCACCCTGTTATAATGGTAGGGGAACCACTGGAGTTGATAAGCGTGTCTTCTTGTCTGATCAATACACAACTGTGAGGTGCGTGAATGGACAGATCGGCCAGCTGCTGATCACTCACTCAATAGCTCGACTTGGGGAGCACCGAAGACCCAGGAAAAACCCTGTGTGCGCCCCTACATTTTCTGCTTGCGCCCCTAAAATTTTAAGTTAGGGGCCACTGTGCTCCTAGTAAAAAAAGTTAGTCTGGAGCCCTGGGCTGGATGGGTTCAGACCAAGTTCAGTGTGAAAACACATGGGCCCATCATTCATTTGAATGAAGCCAGTCTGGCTGGGTTCAATAAGTGAAGTTATGAATATAAACATCGCCGTTTAAAGCTGTATTTTGTATAGCCCATTCTCACAAATTACGAATTTCCCTCAGAGGGCTTTACAATCTGTACACATAGACATCCCTGTCCCAGAACCTCACATCGGATCAGGAAGAACTCCCAAACAACCGGGTAAAAAAGGGAAGACACCTTCAGGAGAGCAACAGAGGAGAATCCCTCTCCAAGATGGACAGGTGCAATAGATGTAATGTGTACAGAAGGACAGATTAGAGTAACAACACATTCAATGAAAAAGACAGAGAGTATGAATAGTTGGTAGTAGGCATGGACCACGATCCAGACCTCCATGATCCATCAGGCAGATGGAGGTAGAGGGAGGAGTGCGCAGAGCATAAACAGGGCCATGGCATCAGACCCAGCCAGGTCCAATGGACCCGATGAAATGTGAAGTCACAAGGACTCCGGAGAGAAAGCATAGTTAATAATGTGCAATGGAGAGATGAAAATTCATCCATAAGTAGAGAAAGAAGAGGAGATAGGTGCTCAGTGCATCCTAAAACGTCCCTTGGCAGCCTATAAGCCTATAGCAGCATATCAAGGGCCCGGACCAGGGCAAACCTGATTCAGCCCTAAATATAAGCTCTGTCAAAGAGGAAAGTCTTAAGTCGACTCTTAAATGAGGTCACTCTGTAAAGTGGCCATGGGAGTTGAAATTGGCCTACTGAGGTGCTGGTTTGTTATCTTTTTTGCCTTTCTTTACCAAGTGTTTGATGTTATGTGTGTGGGTTATCAGAGCAGAACTTCCTGGCATGCTTTCAGAGAGAGAACCGTTTACCTTTGGATGTTATTTAGTTTGTTGTGTTACTGCTGTTCTTGACTTAAGATGACGGCGTTGACGTGCGGCTTTAGTCAGATTTATTTTGTCCTTTTTAAACTGAAAACAAAAACAGTCGTAGACCTTGGATTTAACCTGAGTGGGTGCTGTATGAAGTTGAACGCATCTCATCTTTGTTTTCTTTTATCGCCAGTCTTGTGTGCCTGATAATTGTCAGCTGTGCAATTTCACTGTCGTTTTTACTACCTGTAGACAGACCTGTGTTGCATCTTCATAAACGACTTCCTCAGTGGTGAGCAGGGTCGTCCTTCAATCAGGATCGGCGATTCGATCCGCAGTTCCGCTAGCCCATGTCGGTGTGTTCTTGGGCAAGGCACATAACCCCAAATTGCTCCCGTAGCTGTTCTACGTTGTGTGTATGAATGTTAGCTAGTCCTGATGGGCAGGTGGAAGCTCAGCTCCTAGCATCAGTGTGATGAGTGTGAATGATGACAAGTAGTGTGAAAGAGCTTTGAGTGGTCGGAAAATTAGAAAAGCGCCATACAAGTACAGGTCCAATTACCATAACTTGGATTGTAAAAACTATACGCGCTACTGCTTCTGTTGTTGCGATTGATCTGGGGAGAAGCTGGACAGATTACTGATAATGCAGTTACAGTGACATTATGACCAATGCACTATACAAGGCTCGACAGTGAAGGTTGCCATTGTGCCATTAAAATTTTTTGAAATTTGCAACCAATTCTTGACTTTGGTTTGCTATCAGTGACTTTTTTCTTTTAAATATTTTCTCTTTTCTTTGAACAGTAACTTAGGTTACAGTGTACATCATTACACATTTAGTATTCAATATATATAGTCCAGTTAAAAAAATTGGGAACTTTGTACAATTTGGGGCAGTGTGTACAAAAACGAAGAAAAACATCGGATGGGGGATTGAAGGGGTGGGGAGGGGACTTGAGAGAGTGAGGTAGAGGTCAATGTTGATAGACTAAAGCAGTGTTACTTTATCTCCACAAAATCTGCTCTGATTGGTTTAACATATCTTACCCACTTGTCCCAAAGTTGAATAAAACTACTTTGATATGACAAGTACAATAAGATATAATTCACATCTATCAAAAGACCTCAATATTTTTATTAAAGAGATGAGTATGTTTGATGTTTGGAGGAACATCCATGCATTAGAAAAAGGTGTTACTCCCTATTCAGCCACTCATCAGCAACTCTGAAGCTGGTTCTCCTCTGATATCTCTCCATTTAAAGACACACGCGTGCGCACACGCAGCCATACACGCACGCACACCGTTTGTCTGTGTGGCTCACAATAACATAAACAAGAGTGTGTGAGATCCGCCTCTGATTAGCCGAACATGAAACACCTGTGTGACTAAGAGACAGACAGCTCTAAATCTGATGAAAGCAACCTGTCAAAACCTTTGGATTTGACAGAGAACCATAACTCTGATCCTAAAGGTGTCTACATTAGGAAATGCTCAAGGCGTTTGTGAACGTTTACATGTGAACGTAAATGTTTTTTAGGTTTAGAATTGAAAGTTTAATCGCAGTTCAGAAAGTTTTCCTGTTTGCTTCAAAAAAGTTAAAAAGGTGTTCACAATTTCAATGGAGATGACTGAGCAGAAAGGTGGACTTTTTCCCTTGTTAAGGCTTCTCTCGAAAAATCTGGGAAACTGTTGGATTCCATAGTCATACGTCTATGACAAGCACAAGATTCCCTACTACTTTACCAGAAAATAATGCCTAAAGAGTAAGAATTGTGGCCGTAGTGACGATATACACAAATTATTTCTGCTCAATCATGACGCAGCTGTCCCCTCTGGCGATGATGTCACAGCTCTAGTCTTCCCCACACACACCCATTGAAAACTCCAAGAGGAGCTGAAAAACACACAAAACTAAAACGGGGACAATTAAATAACTATGAGAGCTATAAAAGAAGCTCAATTATAATGTTATAGCTAATGATTTTCTCAACATTTTAAAGGTCAAATGGTGTCGGTAGCTAAACGTATGCCGACATTGTTAGCCTTTAAAGTTGAAAAAGTTTAAGCGGATTTTAAGCTTTGCTCCATAGGAACCCATTCATTATTTATTCCATACAAATATTAATCATTTAATAATGTGGAAAGATAAAAAATATCTGAAAATATACAGTAAAAGTTGAAGGTTGTCAACATTTCAAAAAATAAATGATTGAATTCGCTGAAAGTATGAAGATCTTAGAAGCTTTTAAAGTTGAAGACTTTCTCCATTGTGATCCCATTCAAAATAATAACCATAAAATATTTATAATATGAACAGTTGAAGAGCTAGAAATATGAAAATAATAGCAATCATGAGCTGAAGAAGCTGAATATTTTAATATTTGAACAGTTTCTGTAGCTTAATATATGAAGGAGGAGAAAGGGTCCAAAATACGTATGGAAGAAATAGAAGAATAAGTTCAAGTAAAGATTTCAAGAACAATAGTTGGACTGCTGAAGCATTCCAACTAATAAATGCCCAGGGAGCGACAGTTTTCCAAATGAGTGGTACAAAATCTTTAAAGAAGTCCTCACCCCGACATTGCTAGATTCCTTAAATTGGACACTCAGCAAAGCTGTGGCTCCACCATCATGGAAAGAGGCTGTCATATCAGTCATCGCGAAAGAAGGTAAAAATAAAGAATGTTGTAAATCCTATCGTCCAATCTCTATATTTAATGTAGATTACAAACTGTTTACATCTATAATCTAAAAAAAATTGAACACTTCGAAGTGATCGAAGTGTTGACTGGTGCATACAAAGAAACCCCCTCAAAGTTGGTCTCCAAACTGTACAGGAGTTTACAAAAATTAAATGGAAGAAACACACTATATATAAAACTGAACTGGGAAGTAGAACTGAACATTACACTGTCGAAGAGTGATTGGCATTTCATGTGTAGAACGCAACAAACTTCCACCAGCTCTAGAAGATAGAGGGAATTTGGTTAGAATAACTTATTCCGCTTTTTCATTACACGTGAAGAGCAGCCATGCTGGAGAGAGTGTGTACCTTGAGTGTTTAGTGGGCAGAAAGTGCATAAAGGACTGGTAATTACTTTCATGTGATGCATTTTCACAGGGGTGAGATATGTCCTATGAATGAAATTGTAGTGAATTTTCTGATGGTCTGGATTGCGTGATACTTCTGAGATGCTAGACCATACATAATGCCAGTCAAAATCAGTGACCAGGTCTGGGCAATCATGTTCCCAGACCCTCTCAATAGGAAGGCTGAGGCGGCCAGGTGTCACCAAAAACTGATAGAGCTTAGATACCATACCGCTGGTTTTTGCCTGCATTGTAAATCATTTCTGGATAGGATGGATGGGTAAAGATCTCCGCCAGGGGACACCATATGCCTTGAGTGCTGATCTTAATTGAAGGTAAAAGAAAAACGAGGAACGTGGTAGACTGAATGCATTTTGTAAGTCAACAAAAGGTATCAAGCCAGTCTCGTTAAAAATTTCTTTTAGATAATGAACCCCCCTCTGTTCCCAATGTGGAGCTGTTATAGGCCTCCCACCAATCAGGAGTGCTTTATTGTTGAATAGTGGAGAAAGTGTATGCCAATTGCATGGTACATGGCAATATGTTTCAACCAATCTCCAGGTTTTGATAAGATGAGAGACAATGGGGCCGAAGCGCAGCTGGCACTGTTTGTTAGAGATATTGGCAAAAAGAACGTCATGAAGTGACCATGGTTCTGTCATAGCACTTTCTAAAGCACGCCAGCACACTGAGGTATCTGGGTCAAACCATGTAAGAAGAGGCCTTAAGACAAAAGACCAAAAATAAAGTTTAAAGTTGGGAACTGAAAGGCCACCATTCTCCTTTCTCTGTAGAGTAGACTTTTTAAGTCGTGGCCGCTTGCCTTTCCAAATACATTTTGATACCGCTGCCTCTAATTTATGCCAGTAGTCAGAAGGAGGAGAAAGAGGTAGCATAGAGCTCACAAAATTAATCCTGGGTAAGATGTTCATTTTAACCACAGAGATACGGGCTTGAATAGACATAGGGAGACTCATCCATTTTTCCATATCTTTCAATATGTTGTTCAGCGCAATAGAGTAGTTATGCTTAATACTCTTGTTTAAACAAGGAAAAAACATCAACACCCAAGTATTTAAACTGTTTAACAATGGGGATGTTGGCAGAGATGATTGAATTGCAAGCAGAGTCGTTTAGATGGAGTAAAGCAGACTTTGACCAGTTAATTTTGAAGCCTGATAAGCTTCCATACTCCTCGCATAAGGATAGAAGATGTGGAAGAGACTGAGAGGCGTTTTCCAAAAAGACCATCACATCATCCGCAAGCAATGAGAGGTGATGCTGCGTATTTCGAATGCATATTGGTGACACCACGACAGATTGGCGAATGGCTTGAGCCAGAGACTCAAGGGAGAGGACAAATAATGCAGGACTCAGGGGGGCAACCTTGGCGTGAAGGTCTAGAAGCGGGGAATAAAGAGGAGAAGGTGCGTCCTGTTAAGACTTGGGCTGAAGGGTTAGAAAACATGAATTTAATCATGCCAATGAAAGTGTTACCAAAGCCTATCACCATAAGAATGCCCACTCAAGTCTGTCAAAAGCTTTCATTGCGTCAAGAGAGAGAAGTGACATTGGTGTCTTACTGTCTTCTGCAGCATCAATAATGTGGAGAAGGCGTCTAACATTATTTGCTGCCAATCTCGTTTTTATGAATCCTGTTTGGTCAGAATTTATTAATTTTGACATATGAGACTCCAGACGACGGGCTAGGAGTTTAGCAAATATTTTTAAATCAGAATTTAACAGGCTAAGAGGACAATAGCTAGAGCACTCTGTAGGATCCTTATCCTTTTTCAAGAGTAAGGATATCAGAGCTGTGTTAACATCCCTTGAGAATTCACCCTTTCCAATAGAGAAGTTAATCATGTCAAGAAGGAATGCACCCAACTGTTCCCAAAAAGTAACATACAATTCAGGGGGGATCCCATCAAAACCTGGTGATTTGTTCCTTTGCATATTCTGTACTGCCATTCTTAGTTCATCTATAGTGACCAAATTGTCTAAGTCAGCTGATTTAACCATCCGTCACAGTGGGTTTTATCCAAAGCAACCTCTGATTCATACAAATTAGAATAAAATGTCTGAAAAGATTTATTTATTTCAACAGGGTCAGTTCTGATATTGCTATCTGAATATTTAATAGCAGGAATATCTGAAAAATGGTCACTTGACCTGATTCTCATGGCAAGTAAATGACTAGGTCTAGCGCCCTGGAAGTAATAGCGCTGTCTCGTTCTATGAATTAGGAATTCAGATTTTTGTTTCAGAATGTTGTTTATTTCCTTCTTAACTAGTGATCGTTCTAAAGCTATTTGGTCAGTAAAGTTTGTTTGCATCAATGAGTCTAATCTGGTGAATTCAGATTCAAGGTTTCGCAGTTGGAGTGTCCTAGCTTTGCGTGCGTTAGAGCAGAATAGTATGGTATTGCTCCTAATAAAACCTTTCATTGCGTCCCACTGAATCCTTGGGTCTTCTACAGAGCCAACATTCATTTCTGCAAATGTCTGGAATTCTGCAATAAATTGTGTGACATAGGATTCATTATTTAATAAAGAGGTATTGAAACGCCATCTAGCAGCACGTTGAGACAGTCGGCCTAGGGTGGTGGAGCAAAAGACCCCTTTATGGTCAGATAGTGCCATTGGAAGTAACACCGCTTTATCAATTTAGTTAACTAAATGAGGGGATGCAAAAAGAAAATCTATTCTGGAAAAAGATTTGTCTACCTGAGAAGAAAGAGTAATCCTTACAGGTGGGGTTCCGAGCAAAGCAAAGCACGACTCGAAGTAGCTTTGCTGTCTCTCCAGCACTGCCTCTGCAATGGCATCAGTATCGTTGCGTTGAGATCTGCCTTTGCCTGTCATTCTACTTTAACTGTCTTTATCAAACATAAAAGTGTAAAATATCGAGGTTGGAACCAAATAAAACAACTATTTGACAAGGTTGGGCTAGGAGCTGAGTCTTATGCTGCCATCTCCATCCAGCCGATCACGTGACTCATGTAGTTTAATTATTGACGACATTTTCATATGCCCATTCCTGCATCTGCAGTCAGAAAACATGCATATGTGGTGTTGTGGTTTATGAGATACAGAATATTGGTGTACACCACCAGTAGCAATCCAAAACTCAACAAGATACTATTTACATTGCATTCAAATTTTCTTCTGTTTCTCTCCTTTTTGAATACATTTATTATTTGGAGCATTTACATGTGCTTGTCAGTGAAAACATTAATCGGCCAATTGTCAGATATGTATCCTTCTGTATGATGTGCCAGTGCCTTTTAGATTTTCTTCTGTAACTCTAAAATATGACACACACATGTTGTCTTGGGAAGTCAGAGTACGACATGATTATTTCAGACGATTGTAGAAAAAAAGCTTTTGTTGAGTTTGTTCAATCAGCAGGTAGATAGTTTCAAGAGTGCCTCACCATTGCCGGTCAGTGGGCTTAAATAACCCATAAAAGATAAATGCTCCACAGAAAATGGTTACAACTAAGTAACTCCTTGATGCCAGCGTTCGGTCTGCCCTGGCGATGCGGTATATGCTTCCTTGTCCCCTGACTTAAAGGCATCATTTTTTGGGGAGTTTTGAATAGTGTCCTCAACCCTCCATGTATGCAAGCTTTGTGATTCAGCATGATTGGATTGTCTTTGTGATTTCCACACGATCAACACGTCTGCTGATGTCACTGTTGATGTATGATCCTCAAGATGAATGTGGTTCCACCCCAATCATGTGCCAGTCTGTACATCCAAAACAGTGGTGTAGAGCTATCATCTGTCTGCACAATACCCCAAATAATATTTAATTGGACACATTTATGAAACCGCCCCTGAGTTGAAGATCTAAAATCTTTCTGCTGTTTTACAGGAAAAGAGGCATTTTGATATGAAAATACACACAAATTGATTTTTGGACATATTTGGCATGTACAAAATTGACAAATGATTAATTAACACCAGGGCACATGATTCGATCTCATTCTGTCTTTAATGCGGTTTGTTTCTGTCTTATGTTTCAGATCTGGGATTTGGCCGATCCTGATGGCAAAGGCTATCTGGACAAACAGGTAGGGATTGAAACAGTGCTCCATCTTTGACGATTTGCTGAATGTACTTTACAGAGATTAATGTGTAGAGTTGCATGTCTTTGGGGTGCAACATCAGTATTTGTTATCTCAAGTAGAGAATGAGAGACTGGATGGGTGATACTGTGTGCTTTTTCTCTCAGGGATTTTACGTAGCTCTGCGTCTGGTGGCTTGTGCCCAGAGCGGTCAGGAAGTTAGTCTGTCCAGCCTCAACCTCACAATCCCCCCCCCCAAGTTTGTGAGTATGACTTCATCATGAAAGCTCAAATCATTATGACATAAGAAGATGTGTGACAGCCATCTTTATTGGTCTGATTTCAGAAGGACACCAGCAGTCCATGTCTAAGCAGCACAGCAAGTGCCTCCAGTGAATTAAACTGGGCTGTCAGGGTGTGTTGGAGCATGCACGTCACGCACACACACACACACGCAGTAGGATGAAGCTGTCATTACAGATGTTTCTCACTGACTCAGAGAGACAGAGGAGAAATAAATTAAATTACCCAATCGCAGTTTGTTTTTTGAGAGTCAAAAAGATCAGACAACATCGGCCATTGATATTTATATTTATTAAAACACAAATGTATTTTATTTTGGTTGAGTTTGATGACAACATATAAACAGTGATATTGCATAACGGCTTAACAAGTCGTTTACATTTTTCTCTGATATATTTGTAACACTAACAAGTATATTTTTTACATATTTCTTATTGTTCGCTCTCCCAGATTGCAGTAGAGTAAACTGTTCAGTTTGTGAATAAGTTTGGGCCTTTTCATTAGGTCAAAAGACAGTCAGGCTCAGACCTACTATCATTTTAAAATCAGGCTTTTTACATTACTCCTGTGTGTTTTCCTTTGTAGCACGAGGAGAAGAGTAAGTTTGATGTGATTTTTGAGAGTTTGGCTCCAGTCAATGGCCTGCTGTCGGGAGAGAAGGTCAAACCAGTCCTCATTAACTCCAAGCTACCTCTGGATATCCTTGGGAAGGTATTGACTTCAATTTTGGTCTAGCTGGAAATAATCATGTTCTGTTTCACATGCATATAAAGTGACATGAATACAATTGTGGCAGGTAAAATATGTTTTTTCCAAAGTGGCTTTGTGGTGTTTAGTCACTCCTTTAATTTCTATGAATGGTCTCATGAGTATTTCTTACTGTTAGGTTTGGGACCTGAGTGACATAGATAAAGATGGCCATCTGGACAGAGACGAGTTTGCAGTGGTGAGTGTTATCTTCTTCCTTATTACCGTATATCTTTTTGATTCTCTATTGCCTGACATAACTGTACACTCTGTTGACAATTAACACTGGGTAGGCTGAGCCCTTTGCCCCCAGAACATCCTAACTTGTTTGTGGCATGGATTTCACAAGGTGCTGGAAACATTCCTGAGAGATTCTGCTCTATGTTTACATGATAGCATATTACAGTTGCTGCAGATTTGTCGGCTGAACACTCCACGTCCCAAAGGCGGTCTGATGGATTGACATCCGGTGACTGTCGAGGCCATTAGAGTTCACTGAACTCATTGTCATGTTGGTGGAACCAGCTTGACATGACTTGGGCATTTAAACCATGGAAGCAACAGGAAGTGCATGCTGCTATGGAGCTAAAGCCTCCAAGTTGATCAGTGGCCATTCGAAATCAAGTCCATTGTTGAGGCAATCCGCAAGGGGATCAGCAAAAGGTATATAGGGGTGACTATGGGTCAGTGCAGGGGTGGGCAAACTTTTTGACCTGCGGGCCACATTCGGTTCTAAAATGTGACAGAGGGGCAGGGCCAGGAGCATTTGGACACGCAATGTAATTTATTAAACCTGGAGATTGCGTCTGTTTTTTAAACATTTCAATTTAAGGTGCAAAGTTAAAGTCATCAACATTTACTGGAAAGAGATCAATGCTCACTTTCAACATTCAAAACAAATTATTACCCAACGAAATACTCAAGATCAATAATTTCTAATTGTTTTAAACCCCGCAAAATAATGGACGGATTGTCCTGAGAGATAGAATGTATTAAATATCCTGCCTGCAGCAGAAACTAGAAAGGGGTCTTTAAATTGAGGGCAATGTGCGGCGTCATCTGGTCAGCATGTGTAAGAACCGTCACAAACAGACTGACAGCGCTTTACTCGAGAAAATATGACCCTAAAGCTGACAATTGAAGTTCGATTTTTAAAAATTATTCATAGCTCTTCTGAAAACACACCTTTACTCATGTGGACGAACTGTTTTGGTGTTTGAAATTGGTTTACCAAAGGTCATAGGTTCACAAAAGCAGTGAAATATCTGAATACAATGCTAGATACATGTAATTGCACCTGTCCATCCTGGAGAGGGATCCTCCTCTGTTGTTCCTGATCCGATGTGAGGTCAAAGGTCAAAGGTCAGGGATGTCTATATGCACAGATTGTAAAGCACTCCGAGACAAATTTGTAATTTGTGAAATTGGGCTCTACAAATAAACTGAATTGAATAAATGAGGAAAACCAAATTTTGTATTAACGTTTTTTTAGTAAAAATGATGTGGTCTGTCACACATTCACCAAAATGATAAAGATGGGACTGAGAAATGACTTCATATTGCAGATAAAGTTTCATGGGGTGTGTGCAAATAAAAAATGACCATTAAATTTTTTTATTTTTATAAATATGTATTGTACCCGGTACATAAAAAAAAAAAAATTCTACATTAGATACATGTTGTGAAATAGAAAACAGAACACAACTATTGACAGACTATTTACAATATGGCTTCACTATAATAACATCATGTCATCGTGTCACGAGACCTCTCTGCTGGCCGGGCAGGTGGAGCTGCAGGCTGCGCTGCAGGCGCTGGTGAATCCTCTCTGTAAAATACAAGACTAGTCAGCACCGCGCACAAGTTACGGACACCGGGACGGACACCGTGACACGTAACGTGTAGTAAAGACTCGTACCCGGTCCAAGTGGATCTCTTGTGGCTGCGTGTTCCTCCTCGTGGCTCTGCAGCCCCTCCAGGCTCCGCGCTGCTCGCCAAAATCACTGCGGCTGTTTCTAAATGAGTCTCACCTGTGTGGTGGGCGGGTCCCTTGTGATTTACTGAGTGTTCATTGTTTTTTTTTTTTTTTCACAAAATGTTGACAGACAAACGGATTGACAAATCATGGTGAAGGGTTTTGTGTGACGAGTACTTTCCGCGCCAACGCACACCGGAAGTAAACAAAGTCGCGATTTGGACAAGTTCGGCGGGCCGGATTAAAAAGCCTAACGGGCCGGATGTGGCCCGCGGGCCGTAGTTTGCCCATGTCTGGGTCAGTGGGTAGCAGGTCCGTCTTTCAATCAGGGGGTTGGAGGTTCAGTCCCCGCCCTAGCTGATGTGTCCTTGAGCAAGACACTTGTCCCTGAGATGCTCCCTGTAGCTGCGTCTACGGTGTACGAATGTAACAGAATTGTAAGTCGCTTTGGATAAAAGCATCAGCTAAATGACATGTAATGTAATGTAATATATATATATAGAGAGGCAAGACAATCATGCGATTTGGGAGTTTTTCCTGGTCCGATGCGAGGTTTTGGGGCAGGTATGTCTATGTGTACAGATTGTAAAGCACTCTGAGACAAATTTGTAATTTGTGAAATTGGGTTATACAAATAAACTGAATTGAATTGAATTGAATTAGTTAGTTCTGATGGGCAGGTGGCAGTGTATGAATAAATTATGACATGTAGTGTAAAGAACAGAAAAGCGCGATACAAGTCATTTACCATTTTGTTGAAAAACCTGAAAAACCCAATGACTCACGGAACTCTCGGAAGCATATGAAAGATGTTCTAAACAGAAATGGATAAACATGAGATTGGTCTTAGTGGTCAAAATAAGAACATATGTCTGATAATCAGTTTTCTAAAGGCAGCCAATATATGCAGCCAGCCAGTGTGTATTAACAGCAGGAAGTGCTCCCCTAGGCTATGCACCTGGTGTACCGGGCCCTGGAGAAGGAGCCTGTTCCTGCACTCCTCCCCTCTGCCCTCATCCCTCCGTCTAAGAGGAAGAAGAGTCTGGGCTCAGTGCCCGGACTCCCCACAAGCCCTCCACCAACAAAAGACTCGCTACGCTCCACACCCTCCCACGGCAGCATGAACTCTCTCAACAGCACCGGCAGCCTGTCGCCCAAACACACACTCAAGTCAGGACAGGTAATGCAACGCACTGGTTCATACACACATACTGCAGACAGTACAACCCACAATAATCCATAACTACATAACTACACTGGAGCAGATGCATTTTATAATGTTTTAAAAACTTGTTATCGATCAATACTGTTTTTGGTAAAGACCTGATCCAAGTTGCTAACGGTATACGGCTGAAAGGATCTAGGCGCCGCTCGCACATGTAAACTTGTTTGGATATGTTTGAAATAATGATGATATAAATGATATATATAAGCGTGGACAGTTAAGATACACTACAGCTTGACAGTATCTGAATTTTTCATAGAAGTGGATTTCACATTGTGTGTAAAATAACAAATAGAGAACATTTGATTTGTTTGAGTAATTCACATGTTAGTACTAAACTGAACCCATAGTCATCTACCTTGCAATGGGATACTGGATTGGTTGTAAACATTTGTATTACATAAATTGTTTTATGTTACACAAAGGCACTTACAACTGTACTTAACATAAGCCTTCCTCGTGTCTTTTTGATTTCGACAATAAAAAAAATCTTAACAATAGTTTCTTAGTTGAGTAGATTTCTTGAAGAAAGGTGGCCCTCTCGGACTTTCAGTAAGGTTTATTACTGATGATCTCCTGAGAATAATAATATTGACCAACGGAATAGATTTCTATAGAACACTTCATCAAAATGGTGTTTTCAAGAGAGATAAACCTCTTTCTCTCTCTCGCAGCATTCGTTGAACTGGGTGGTTCCAGTGTCAGACCGCGGTCACTATGACGACATCTTCCTGAAGACCGACGCTGATCTTGACGGTTTTGTCAGTGGACTTGAAGTAAAGGAGATCTTCATGCATTCTGGACTTTCTCAAAACGTCCTGGCCCACATTTGGTAGGCTCCAACTCTAGGACTGTTTAATCCTCGACAGTTAATGCTAATATTTATTTCTCGGCAAAGCTTATAATATTGGATTGGTACCACACTCTAATAAATCAGTCTTCATTGAGGGCTCATAAGTTGTGACAGATGGCTTTATCAGTGGGTGATAAATCATAGATAAGTTCTAAACCAATAATGAAAAGAAATTGCCCTACGCCCAAAGTAAGTGGCCATTTGGTTGAGTCCGTCAAGGGGATTTTCGCAACCTGTCAACCCAAAGGGGTTTAAAACCGATCTATAAAACGTAATCAATCAATAAACTTTTGATGATGCTGTTTGTTTTAAAGGTTTCCTTTTTAGAAAGTGGTACCATTTAGATCTACCCATATCCGAAACTGATTGTCACAAAAGAAAAGAAAAGCTCTAGTACTTTAAAATCAATCACCTGTGAAAAACAGGTCAGAGGTCAAATTTAAAACCATCAGTTTATGACATGTCTCTCATTCTGTGTCTGCTAACCAGTGACAGATCTTCAAATGACCAGGTCATATTTATTGAACCAATACAACTTGGTTCACTGCTTCAAGCTCAGTTTTTGCGTACAGACTGTCCAGATTGTTCACGTATCTCAGGAGAATTGTCTCTCTTGGGTCTGGTGTTTTTGATCATTACCTAACAGTCCGTTTTTTGCGACGTTATTGGGAGGAAATGCGACAAGAAGTCAGACCAGAAAATGTGCGTACGGTGACTTTGAGCAAGCAAGTTAGGAAAGATAGATATTGACTTTAGTTTGATTGCTTTCATACAGGATATTCATTAAAATACAATTAAGACAGACACTTTTGGTAATCTTGTGGTGTGAAATATATTTCAGCAACAAAATCTTCTGCATGTTTGGTTTCTTGAAGAGAGTGGGAACTTTCTTCCTTTCTTCTTTTTTCTCGATCATTGTCGGTCCTCCGCCTTTCGCCATAACTGAGTTAACCAAATGTACGTCTGCTCAATGTCTGCTCCTCACCGCAGGGCTCTTGCGGACACTAAGCAGATAGGCAAGCTGACCAGGGAGCAGTTCGCCCTCGCCATGTATCTTATCCAGCAGAAAGTGAGCAAGGGCATCGACCCCCCACAGGCGCTGACCGCTGACATGATCCCACCCTCAGAGAGAGGCACTCCTATACCTGTAGGTCCCACACATACTAATCTTTGGGTTGGCGTTTGCCAAATGCAACCATTTATGCAGTAGATATGACTGGACTATATATATCTGCCTTCCAAGCACGGCATTAATACTAATATTAGATACCAGAGAAGTAACCAGGCATTTTTGTTTTTTGTGCAGTCTCCTTTGACCTGATTTGAAACAGTTTTTTATCATTATCATCATCATCATCATCATCATTGACTAAGTGTTTTCTCTATGGCTGCAGAGCTTATCGGGATACATGACCCCAGTGGGATCAGAGATGGCGGCTCTGTCCGAGATGAGACGGGTGAGTCAATATTCTTTTCTCCCCTCTCCTCTCACGTTTCTCCTGCTCTTTGCATATTTGCACATAAAGCGGTTCAGATTTGTCTGCGAGACGTCCTGTTCCTTGACCTGTACCGATTTTCCAATATTCAAAAAGCTTATTTGGTGGAAGGCTGGAAAATGTAAAGATTGAGGACAATTCAAACAATTACAAAAAATTATTTTCATTTCCCAATTCTCATTATTCCAAGCAGATCCATATCATGAAATATAAATCTATTTAAATTCCATGTTGTAATGCAACAAAATGGAATATCACCAAAGGAAGTAAAACACTTTGCAAGCGACCATATGGTACCATCGTATTTTTTACTGCTGATGTGTCTTCCCCCTCTTCCTCCTCTCTCAGGCGCTAATGTTGAAGTTGTGGGTAGGTAACATGGACCTCCAATGTATTACATTTTAAATGCTTTCTGTGGGCTGGCCATTTAGGCGGAGAACTGGAAAGCATTTGACTTTTCGCTCCATTCCAGTGCAGTGACATTGTCTCACCCTGTCAACTGTCTGTTGATCAAGGGAAGATTTGAGATTGTTCGCTTTTAGTTGGCAATCAAGATGCTTTTCAAATCATCACAGTTTCTTTCTGATAGAAGGTTGTCTTTTTTTTTGGGTCTCCACACCAACAAATGCGCGTTGACAAAATATTTTGTTGAAAACCACCTTCATGAAAATATTAAACATTTTCATAGGGGGCTTCATAATACATAAAATAGCAACAATCTGGAATCTTTCCTTTACTCTGCAGTTTGTCAGTGGTGGTGAGGCCCCCCACCCCTCCACATGTTGGTGACTGACCCCACCTCCACCCACTGACTCAACCTCTGTGTTTGCTCCTTTTATCGAGCATTAGTTTTTCTCCTCTCCTCTATTTTACTCCTCTACCTCGTCCCTACCTTCGGCCTGGTTCTGCCACGGCACTGTTGGTACCATCTCATTATCCCACTTCACTTCTCCCACCAAAATATGGTTCACCTTGCCAACCTCCTCTTTTTATCTTGTCTTCCCTCACTCTGTGTGTCTCTCTCTCTCTCTCTCTCTCTCTCTCTCTCTCTCTCTCTACAGGACAGTTCGAGCTCAGTGGGTTCAGGGGAGTTCTCTGGCATCAAGGAGTTGGACGACATTAGCCAGGAGATAGCACAGTTGCAGAGGTAACCAACAATATCAGCAGCACCGACAGCTGCTTAACCAGAATGGGTGATAAATACGAAAATTACTTTATTTTAGCATCAGAATATTACTTATCTTTCATTATAGCTTTGATTTTTTCGTACATCTCATGAAGCCAATACTTAATGCAGTAGCCATAGTGACAGTATAGGCCTTTGCATGTTCTTTTTATCAAGTAGTAGATATTGCGTGCACAGGCTGGCCTGGTCATATATAAAAATCAAGGTGAAGCTTGTATTACAACAAGGGCACAGGTGGAGGTCTTCATGCTGGAGACTATGGAGGAGATGTCCATTTCAGTGATTGAAGAATGAGAGTGAGTGGCTGGTTGTGTATTGCGATGATTTTGTAATTGAAAAAGGATTAGCAGAATGGATGGAGAGATGGCGCAGAGTAGTGTGAGAAATTCAAAACGGATCAGAGGGGAAAGCACGGTTAGGTTTTTTGGGGCGATAAATGACGGCAGTAACCAGGGGTTTGGGACCAGACAAGCTGTTCAAATGAGGAGGGAGCCGGGATGGTATTGCAGTTGCAATTATGTTTTTGTGAAGAATTGTGGCTATTTCACTGCCATGTCTATAGTGGCTTGTATGAATATCCAGGGTGTGTGGTTTGGTTTAATGAAAAGTAGTCCTGTTGGTATTGCCATGTTTCGGTTAAACAGACAAAGTCCAGATTATTGTCAGTTATGAATTTGTTGAGTAAGACGCTCTTGTTGTTTAGGGGTCGGGTGTTAAACAAAGACATTTTGAGATGTGGATGAATTTGGACAGGCTGGGGTGTTTTTGTAAGGGGGCGGAGGCAGGCAACTCGCTTGAGTAGATTGTTGTTGTGATGACGTGCAAGAGTTGCAGTGATGTGCTCGGCTGACGAGAGGGAGAGGATGGAAAGAGGAGAGCAATCAAGTCGGGAGTAAATAAACTTTTAACAAGAAGTTTTTGAGTTAACCCTTGTGTTGCCTTCGGGTCAATTTGACCCGATTCAATGTTTCACCCTCCTGTCGCCTTCGGGTCAATATGACCCGATTCAATGTTTAACCCTCCTGTTACCTTTATATTTACTAACATATTTTACCCTTGAGGTCAATATGACCCCAGCTATTAAAATCTCCAGAAAATTATTAGAATTAATATTGTTTTCGAAGTTTAAGTGTGAGGTACTTTATGTTTGTTTGTTGACTCCCGAAAGAACACCGACATTAAACATTGAATCGGGTCAAATTGACCCGAAGGCGACAGGAGGGTTAAATATTGAATCGGGTCAAAATGACCCGAAGGCAACACAAGGGTTAAAGGAGTTGCGAGAGACTGACAGCTAGTTGTCGACGATAGCGGTGGAAAACAGGTGCAACATGTAAGCAAAAACAAATCCATGATGAAGCGTTTGCAGAAGAATTAAAAACAGAGAGCAATGGCTGTTGAACTTAACTACACTCTTAAAAAGAAGATTTTTTAAAAATCAAATGCATGTTAAATTGTAAATAAAGTAGAATAAAGAAAAACGGTCCCAGACGGAGCGGTGTTAGACTCGCCAGCGTCCCTGTTGCTATGGATTCAGCCAGGATCTTCCAAACATTTCAAGAAGACATTTTGGCTTATACTAATCGGCTGCTTCTCAAATAGACAGATGAAGATAATACAGCATTGTCAAAGTAGACCATTCGATGTTATACCATGTCATGTGTCTTTTAAGTACAGTATGCTCGCCTGCTTCTAAATGACTTATCTAATTGCTTTAATACGTGTTCCTCCTTCCGCCCGCAAATTGCATTTGATTATACTGTAATGCTGTATGGTTGACCCTGCTTAGTTAACAAAAAAAATGTTATGTAGGAATCAAACCAGCCGTTCATCTGAGCCCTGTATGAGCACGAGCCACACCTCATTAGCCAAGCGAGTCCCAGTGTGTCTTGAGTGAAACCCTCGGTGTCTGTTAAACTAATGACACTGACAGATTAGTGTTTACATTTAAGTGTCCTTTACAAACGGGTGTTGTCATGCAAAGATGGTGGACACAGCTGCAGACGTTACACTGTATAAACTATGGTCCAACCAACTTTCTGTTGTAAAAAAATGTTTGCGCTATAAACACCCTTTTAGTTTTAGCACACACACAAGGATGATTAAATTCAGTTTAGTTGTATAGCCCATTTTCACAAATTAGAAATTTGTCTCAGTGCTTTACAATCTGTACACATAGACATCCCTGTCCCAAAACTTCACATCGGATCAGGAAAAACTCCCAAACAACCCTTCACTGGGGGAAAAAGGGAAGAAACCTTCAGGAGAGCAACAGAGGAGGATCCCTCTCCAGGATGGACAGTTGTAATAGATGTAATGTGTACAGAGGGACAGATTTAGAGTTAAAACACATTCAATGAATATGACAATGTATGAATAGCTCGGAGTAGGCATATTCCACGATGGAGACCTCCATGATCCATCAGGCAGATGGAGGTAGAGAGGAGGAGTGGGCGGAGTCTCAACAGGACCATGGCATAGTTGGTAGTAGTCATATTCCACGATCCAGACCTCGATGATCCATCAGGCAGATAGGATCTATGAGACGTGAAGTCAAAAGGACTCCGGGGAGGAAGCAGTGTAAGTAATGTGCAATAGAGATGAAAATGCATCCATAAGGAGAGAGAAAAGAGGAGATAGGTGCTCATTGCATCCTAAAACGTCCCCCAGCAGCTATAAGCCTATAGCAGCATATCAAGGGGCTGGACCAGGGCAAACCTGATTCAGCCCTAACTATAAGCTCTGTTGAAGAGGAAAGTCTTAAGTCTACTCTTAAATGAGGTGACTGTCTGCCTCCCGGACTGAAGGTGGACGCTGGTTCCATAAGATGATGGAGAAACAATTTCCTATGAACTACGTCACTCATAGACTGTATATAAGTTGCCTCACAGCAAGAGGGGCCCAGGTTTGGATCCCGATCTGGGCGGTCCTGTGTGAAGTTTGCATGTTCTCCCCGTGGCAGCATGGGTTCCCTCTGGGTTCTCCGACCAATAAGCACATCTGTTTCCATGATATAACATGGTCACGGCAAAAAAAATAAAACAATAATTGATAGGTATTTGAACTCATATTGCCCACCCCATGTATAAGCTTTACTTCTCATATTTGGCTTTGTCTCATCCTATGGCTCTCTTCCTCCATCCATCCAGCCACTCTTCTTTTGATGTGTGTATTTTATCAACTTTTTGTTTGTCCACCACTTGTTCTCCATGCTGCGTCAGCACTCTTGCCTTTACCCAGTGGAATACTCTCAGGTAAACACCCCAGCTGCTGGGCTGGCCTTCTGTCTAATCTACTGTGACACACACACAGAAGGAGCACAGGCTCCGTCATTTTTCTCGCGTTGCAGTTACCAGCAGTATTTACATACAGTGGGTACGGAAAGTATTCAGACCCCTTTAAATGTTTCACTCTTTGTTTTATTGCATCGATTTTCTAAAATCTAAAAAGTTCATTTTATTTCTCATTAATGTAACTCAGCACCCCATCTTGACAGAAAAAAACGGAAATGTAGACATTTTTGCAAATTTATTAAAAAAGAAAAAATGAAATATCACATGGTCATAAGTATTCAGACCCTTTGCTCAGTATCGAGTAGAAGGACCCTTTTGAGCTAGTACAGCCATGAGTCTTCTTGGGAATGATGCAACAAAGTTTTTCACATCTGGATTGGGGATCCTCTGCCATTCTTCCTTGCAGATCCTCTCCAGTTCCATCAGGTTGGATGGTGAACGTTGGTGGACAGCCATTTAAGGTCTCTCCAGAGATGCTCAATTGGGTTTAGATCAGGGCTCTGGCTGGGCCAGTCAAGAATGGTCACAGTGTTGTTCCGAAGCCACTCCTTTGTTATTTTAGCTGTGAGTTTAGGGTCATTGTCTTGTTGGAAAGTGAACCTTCGGCCCAGTCTGAGGTCCAGAGCACTCTGGAGGAGGTTTTCTTCCAGGATATCTCTGTACTTGGCTGCATTCATCTTTCCTTCAATTGCAACCAGTCGTCCTGTCCCTGCAGCTGAAAAACACCCCCATAGCATGATGCTGCCACCACCATGTTTCACTGTTGGAATTGTATTGAGCAGGTGAGGAGCAGTGGCTGGTTTTCTCCACACATACCGCTTAGAATTAACGCAAAAAAGTTCAATCTTGGTCCCATCAGACCAGATAAACTCATTTCTCATAGTCTGGGAGTCCTTCATGTGTCTTTTGACAAACTTTATACAGGCTTTTATATGTCTTGCACTGAGGAGAGGCTTCCGTCGGGCCACTCTGCCATAAAGCCCCGACAGGTGGAGGGCTGCAGTGATAGTTGACTTTGTGGAACTTTCTCCCATCTCCCTACTGCATCTCTGGAGCTCAGCCACAGTGATCTTTGGGTTCTTCTTTAACTCTCTCACCAAGGCTCTTCTCCCACGATTGCTCAGTTTGGCTGGACGGCCAGGTCTAGGAAGAGTTCTGGTCGTCCCAAACTTCTTCCATTTAAGGATTATGGAGGCCACTGTGCTCTTAGGAACTTTGAATGCTGCAGAAATTCTTTTGTAACCTTGGTCAGATCTGGGCCTTGCCACAATTATGTCTCTGAGCTCCTTGGGCAGTTCCTTCGACCTCAAGATTCTCATTTTCTCTGACATGCACTGTGGGTTGTAATGTCTTATATAGACAGGTGTGTGCCTTTCCTAATCAAGTCCACTCAGTTTATTTAAACACAGCTGGACTCCAATGAAGGAGTAGACTCATCTCAATGAGGATCAGAAGAAATGGACAGCATGTGAGTTAAATATGAGTATCACAGGAAAGGGTCTGAATACATGTGATATTTCAGTTTTTATTTTTTAATGCATTTGCAAACAATTCTACATTTCTGTTTTTTTTCTGTGAGTGTATATTAATGAGAAATAAAATTAACTTTTTTGATTTAGCAAATGGCTGCAATGAAACAAAGAGTCAAACATTTAAAGGGGTCTGAATCATTTCTGTACCCACTGAATGTTCAGATTTTTCTATTTGTATCGCCAGGATGAAACAAAATGCTGGGATCGTTCCTCATCGTTCCTCCATGCTGGCACTAAACAAGATTAGTTCTAGTAATAAAGAATCAGTAATTATTCCAGCAAGCAACTCCTGTTTCAATATGCATTTGAGCGCATGACTATTTTTTGTTTTTAGACGAACTTCGAAAATTACACAAATATTCCTAAAATATATCCGTCAGGCATTCCAAAAACAGAGAATGAATCCACCTTATTGCATATATGTAGTGGATAGTTGGAGGAATCCTTTGTCATCTCACTGGGTCTTACCAAAGGAATACTGTGTAAAGGAACAATCTGTTTTTGCTTTAATGTACAATTGTCCTGTGAATAGTACCTTATTCCCATAGCATAAAACTAAAATCTTTATTTATTATACCGTAATGCTGTATGGTTGACTTATACTGTAATGCTGTGGGACAGCTCATTGAAAAAAAATTACAACATTTTATTTAAGTTTTTTTCCCTGCCAACCAACGCACAGATCTTGAAAAATGAGGAAATGCGTGAGCCTTTTCTTTCAAAATAGCCCTTTGCCATTTTGCAATTACATATAATTCATTTCAAATAAATTATAAAGAGAGTCCTATTTCTATACAAGGTCATACACACAGACAGTTTTATTCTGTGACATTGTGGATTTGATAGAAACTCAGTCCAGTGTCTCGTTCCTCTTGACATGTCCATGTGTGTGTACAGCAGAGGGCTGGTTGTTCATGATTCTTTGTTCTAATTACTTCTGTGTGTGTTTGTGTGCGCCCCGTATGCTGTTTTGTGTGTGTCACAGGGAGAAGTACACCCTGGAGCAGGATATCAGGGAGACAGAGGAGGCCATCAGACACAAGAGTGCAGAGGTGCAGGTGAGGGCAACTTGCTCACTGGTCAATCATAGCGTTGGCACATGATACTTTATTTTTGTATTTATTTTTGTCCCCTCAGGAGATGCAGAATGACCTGGACAGAGAGACAGCGAGCCTGCAAGAGCTAGAGGCTCAGAAACAAGATGCCCAGGACCGACTGGAAGAGATGGACCAGCAGAAACACAAACTAGAGGACATGCTGAACGAAGTTGGGATAAAGTGCCAGGAGGAGTCTCAGATGGTAAGCAAAGGGCAAAACGCCACTGGGGTTTGTCATTTAAAGAAACGGCACTTGGCTATTCTTCCTCTTCTTCGTCTTTGTCTTCTTACTACTCTTCTTCGTCATCTTCCTCTTCTTCTTACTCATCTTCTTCTTACTCTTACTCTTCTTCTTATACTCTTCATCTTCTTACTTGTCTTCTCCATCTTATTCTTCTTCCTTCTTCTTCGCTTATCTTCTTAGTCTTACTCTTTCTCTTCTTACGCTTCTTATTCTTCGCATCATGATTATGATATTTTGTTGAATACATAATTAATTAATCAATCAATTTATTATCATTATTAATTAATTATGTATTTATTGAATATCATCCTCTGGGGAAAACCTTTTGATTCCCTACAGTTCACTCCAAACCGGTACTGTGGCTGCAAAAAAAATGAAGAACAAATACAGTATTTATTTGAGGCTCCAAAGTCAAAACGTAGACGTCTCCGACTTCGACCTGCTGTGCGTTTGGCCATTTAAAACAATAGGTGTGCCTTCAAAAAGCTACATTACAGTGTCCAAGTGTAGTGTATAGTTTTTAATAGGTCACCAGATGTATTGGGCCACTGTCACTCGTTCATTTTGCTCTCTTTTACCTCCAGATCTCGTCCCTCCAGAGTCAGATCCACTCACAGGAGTCTGATCTGCTGAGCCAGGAGGAGGAGCTGAGCCGGGCGAAAGCCGACCTGGGCCGGCTGCAGCAAGAGGAGAACCAGCTGGAGCAGAGCCTGGCAGCTGGCAAGATACAACTGGAGACCATCATCAAGTCTCTGAAGGCCACGCAGGATGAGATCAACCAGGTAAGAAACATGGCCTGTGTTTATGCGTGTGTGTGTGTGTGGGTGTGTGGGTGTGTGTGTGTCAGCAGAGGGCACTGTGTAATCTACTTATGTATTGCCACTGAAGTCAGTAGTTGGTCCCCCTTGTACCACTAGAGGAACTAGAGTTCCATTTAACCTCAGCTTGTCATCTATTCTATGCCTCTGCTCCCTACTCTAGTCAGAAGGTCACATGGAAAGTTGATTAGTCTCAGCAGTTTATAATTTTCTCATGCTGACCCAGTCATTGCTTCTAGGAACAGTCATGTTGGTATTAATGAATCAGTCCCCTTTTCACCCACATGCAGTCTGCCGCCCGGGGAAATACCAGCAGTTCATGTAATATCAGAACATCATTCATGTTATGTGCATGTACAAAATGTCCTGTGTTTTGTCGTGGAGCCCTTTGACTGAAGCAGTCAAAAGTTATTGAGGCAATTAAAAAGCAATTAAAAGTTTCCGCAGATTACTAAAACAACTTATTTCCCCACTTTCCTCTGGTGGTGTCGTCTATGTAGATAGTTTGTGATTTATTTCTCTAGTTCTTTTGAGCTGAATGAATATTATTTTGTGCTGCTCAGAGAATATTAAAACGTTGTTGTTTTATTCCCTACTCTCTGAGAGAGGTGAATGAGAGAAGCGTTACATTACCAATTGAGACACTGTAGTCACACAGTTTTTACATTTTGGGCTATTCTGCTTTCATAACATGTCTTCTTCCTGACAAGTGGAAAGAAAACATCCCAAATACACATGTAGGTGTTTAATATACTACTTTGTCTACTTGATCATATTCCTCCTAAGTTCACCAAAGGTTTAATTTAGATAAGGCCTAATTTAAGCATTACATCTGTAAAAAGAAATGTTGTAATGTCAGTAATCAACTGAGGGAGTTTTCATGGTGATATCTATTATTTTTGTTTTTCCTCTATTTACCTGTATTTCACATTACATACCGTTCAAAAGTTTGGGGTCACTTATAAAAGAAGAAAAAAACTTAGAAATGTCCTTATTTTTCAAAGAAAAGCACAGTTTTGTTCAATGAAGATAACATTAAATTAATAAGAAATACACTCTATACATTGTTAATGTGGTAAATGACTATTTTAGGTCTAATTTTTAATGAAATATCTACATAGGTGTAAAGAGGTCCATTTCCAGTGTTCTAATGGTAGATTGCATTTGCTAATCGCCTTAGAAGACTAATGGAGGGTTAGAAAACCCTCGTTTAATTATGTTAGCACAGTTGAAAAAAGTTATGCTGGTGATAGAAGCTATAAAACTGGCCTTCCTTGAGCTAGAAGTTTGAAGAACAAAATTAATACTTCAAATAAAAATCATTATTTCTAACCTTGTTAATATCTTGACCATATTTTCTATTCATTTTGTAATTAATTTGATGAATAAAAGTGTGAGTTTTCATGGAAAACACGAAATTGTCTGGGTGACAACACTTTTGAACAGTAGTGTATGTTTAAAGGACGCATCATCTCACTCTTCCGGTAAGCTCTGGTTGCCAGCTCAGCAGCGAGCATGACTTCTTCTTCTCTCCCTCCCTCCCGCTCCCTCTTGCTCAGTGTGTCTCATGTATAGTTATCCCCCTGCCTCCCTTAATAATAACGATACATGCAACTAGTGTAGTTTATTTGCTAGGTTGGAGGCAGGTCTAAGTGGGTTAGATGCACGGCTCCGCGCTATCGAAGCTCAGACAGCTATGCTAGTTAGCCCGCCCTCTCCCGTAGCTGGCGCGGAGCTACAGTCAGCTGATAGCTGTTCCCCGGCGGTAACCGTGCAGCCGGGTGGTTGGGTAACTTCGCAGGAGTAGTAAGTCTACACAGAAGCCCGCTGTGCACCAACCACTTCACGTTTCGAACCAGTTTTCCCTGCTCAGCGACACACCCGCTGAGGAACACACCCTGGTTATCGGGAGCTCTATAGTCAGGAACGTGAAAATAGCGAAGCCGCGGACCACAGTCGTGTGCCTCCCGGGGGCCAGAGCGGGCGACGTGGAGTCTTGTTTGAAGCTGCTGGCTAAGGACAAGCGGAGATAGTCAGATTGTAATACACGCCGGTGGTAATGACGCCCGAGCCCGTCGGTCGGAAGTCACTAAAATGAATGTGGAATCGGTGTGTGCTTATGCCAAGACGTTGTCGGACACCGTAATTTTCTCTGGCCCTCTCCCAAATTTGCAGACAGACGAATTGTATAGCCGAATGTCGTCTTTCAACCGCTGGCTGTCGAGGTGGTGCCCAGCGAATAATGTGGGCTACGTAGACAACTGGAAGACTTTCTGGGGAAAGCCTGATCTGATGAGGAGAGACGGCATTTATCCCACGTTGGACGGAGCGGGTCTCATTTCTGCGAATATGACCAAGTTGATCACCGGACTTAATCCATGACAACCCAGGGTTCAGATCAGGAACCGGGAGCAGAGTTGTAGTTTAACACCCTTCTCTGCTCTTCCATTCGAGCAGTTACCCACCCATGACTCTAGAGTAGAGACTGTGTCTGTCCCACGGCCACTTCAATTAAATAAATCAAAAGTAAGCAGAAGAGGAGTCGTACACAATAACCTTATACAAGTTAACACCATTATTTCAGCAGTGCAACAAAACAGGTCTATTAAATGTGGTCTCCTAAATATTCGATCTCTGTCATCTAAAGCTGTGTTACTAAATGATTTAATATCAGATAATCACATTGATTTATGTTGCCTAACTGAAACCTGGCTGAGCCATGAAGAATATGTCTGCCTAAATGAATCGACTCCTCCAAGTCATATTAATACTCACATTCCTCGAGGCACCGGTCGAGGAGGTGGAGTAGCAGCCATCTTTGAATCGAGCCTATTAATTAATCCTAAACCAAAATTACACTACTCCTCATTTGAAAGCCTTGTTCTTAGTCTTTCACATCCAACCTGGAAAACACTACAGCCAATTCTATTTGTGATTCTGTACCGGCCACCAGGTCCATATTCAGAGTTTATATCTGAATTCTCAGAATTTATATCAAGTTTGGTTCTTAAAACTGATAGTTATTATTGTTGGAGATTTTAATATCCATGTGGATGTTGATAATGATTGCCTTAGTGCTGCATTCATCTCATTGTTGGACTCGATCGGCTTCTGTCAGAGTACAGAAACACACTCACAGCTTTGGCCACACGCTTGATCTTGTTCTTACTTATGGCGTTGACATTGAGCATTTGAACGTCTTCCCACAGAATCCTCTTCTGTCAGACCACAACCTCATAACTTTTGAATTTATACTACCGGAGTGTACTCCGTTAGTCAAAAGTTTCTACACCAGATGTCTAACTGACAGTGCTGTAGCTAAATTTAAAGAAGCGATTCCTTCTGTATTTGATTCGATACCACGTCTCAATATAACAGAGGACTCCTGGTCTAACTTTAGTCCGTCCCAGATTGATCATCTTGTTGACAGTGCCACAGGCTCTCTGATAGCCCCTCTGAAGAAGAAGACAGTGAGGAAGAGGAGGTTTGCTCCCTGGTATAACCCTCAGACCCGCAAACTGAAGCAAACGTCACGAAAGCTTGAACGCATATGGCGTTCAACTAATCTCGAAGAATCCCGCTTAGTTTGGCGAGATAGTCTTAAAACTTATAAGAAGGCCCTCCGTAATGCAGGAGCAGCCTATTACTCATCAGTAATCGAGAAAAATAAGAACAACCCCAGGTTTCTCTTCAGCACTGTAGCCAGGCTGACAGAGAGTCACAGCTCTGTGGAGCCGAGCATTCCTATAAACCTCAGTGGTAATGACTTTATGAACTTCTTTAATGAAAAGATTTTAACTATTAGGGACAAGATTAATAATCTCTTGCCCTTAACCAGTGCCAATCTGTCCTCAAATGGAATGGCCTTGGAAACCGCTGTATGCCCTGGTGTATATTTGGAGGGCTTTTCTCCCATCAACCGTGACCAATTATCTTCAACAGTTTCTACTTGAACACGCCTACCTATCTCTTGGACCCCATCCCGGCGCGGCTGGTTAAAGACCGTTTGCCTTTAATTGGCGGCTCTCTATTAGATATTATCAATGTGTCTCTGCTAACAGGCCACGTACCACACTCCTTCAAGGTGGCTGTTATTAAACCTCTCCTGAAGAAGCCCACTCTGGATCCAGAGGTGTTGGCTAACTACAGACCGATCTCTAACCTCCCTTTCCTCTCCAAGATCCTTGAGAAAGTGGTCGCAAATCAGTTGTGCGACTTTCTACATCATAATAGTTTATTTGAGAAATTTCAATCAGGATTTAGAAAACACCACAGCACCGAGACAGCACTGGTGAAAATTACAAATGACCTCTTAATGGCAGCAGATAAAAGACTCCTCTCTGTACTGGTCTTGTTAGACCTTAGTGCTGCATTCGACACCATTGACCATGACATCCTGTTACAGAGACTGGAGCAGTCGATTGGCATTTCAGGCACGGCACTAATTTGGTTTAAATCCTATTTATCAGATCGATCTCAATTTGTATTTGTAAACGATGACGCCTCGATAACCACCAATGTTAATCACGGAGTTCCACAAGGTTCTGTGCTTGGACCAATTTTATTTACCTTATACATGCTTCCTTTGGGCAATATTATCAGGAAACACTCCATAAACTTTCATTGTTATGCAGATGATACTCAACTATATTTATCGATAAAACCAGAGGAGAGCAACCAACTCGGTAAAATTCAAGCCTGTCTTAAAGACATAAAAACATGGATGACCTGCAACTTCTTGATGTTAAACTCAGACAAAACCGAAGTAATTTTAATCGGCCCTGAGCACCTCAGAGATCAATTATCTGGTGATGTGGTTTCTGTAGACGGCATTGCCCTGGCATCCAACACCACTGTAAAGAATCTTGGCGTTATCTTTGATCGGGACTTGTCCTTTAACTCCCACGTAAAGCAAATCTCAAGGACTGCATTCTTTCATCTACGTAATATTTCAAAAATCAGGCACATCTTGTCTCAAAAAGATGCAGAAAAATTGGTTCACGCGTTCGTTACTTCGAGACCGGATTACTGCAACTCCTTATTATCAGGCTGCTCTAATAAATCTCTTAGGTCCCTCCAGTTGATCCAGAATGCTGCAGCTCGTGTTCTCACTAAAACTAAGAAAAGAGATCACATCACTCCTGCACTAGCTGCTCTGCACTGGCTCCCCGTAAAATCAAGAATCACTTTTAAAATTATTCTCTTAACGTACAAAGCCTTGATTGGTGATGCACCATCATATCTTAAGGAGCTTGTAGTACCATATTGCCCCACTAGAGAGCTACGCTCACTAAATGCGGGACTACTTGTAGTTCCTAGAGTCTTAAAAAGTAGAATGGGAGCCAGAGCCTTTAGTTATCAAGCTCATCTTTTATGGAACCAGCTTCCAATTTCAGTCCGGGAGGCAGACACAGTCACCTCGTTTAAGAGTAGACTGAAGACTTTCCTCTTTGACAGAGCTTATAGTTAGGGCTGAATCAGGTTCACCTGGTCCAGCCCCTTGATATGCTGCTATAGGCTTATAGCTGCTGGGGGACGTTTTAGGATGCACTGAGTACCTATCTCCTCTTTTTCTCTCCTTAAGGATGAATTTTCATCTCTCAATCACACGTTACTAACTCTGCTTTCTCCCCGGAGTCCTTTTGACTTCATGTCTCATGGGGTCATCGGACCCTATGAGACGGCATAGATCCTATCTGCCTGATGGATCATCGAGGTCTGGGTCGTGGAATTCCTGCTCCTGACTACGCCACTGTCCTGTTGAGACTCCGCCCACTGTTGAGACTCCGCCCACTCCTCCTCCCCACCGGATCGTGGAGGTCTCTATCGTGGAATATGCCTACTATGAACTATTCATACACTCTGTCATATTCATTGAATGTATTTTAACTCTAAATCTGTCCTTCTGTACACATTACATCTATTGCATCTGTCCATCCTGGAGAGGGATCCTCCTCTGTTGCTCTCCTGAAGGTTTCTTCCCTTTTTTTCCCCCTGAAGGGTTATTTGGGAGTTTTTCCTGGTCCGATGTGAGGTTTTGGGGCAGGGATGTCTATGTGTACAGATTGTAAAGCACTCCGAGACAAATTTGTAATTTGTGAAATTGGGCTATACAAATAAACTCAATTGAATTGAATTGAATTAAAGGGAGTTTTTTTCTGAATCTCCACTTTAGCTGCTCTTACATCCACCATCACTTCCAGTTTCATGTCTAAATTCTTTTTACTGAGGGGTTTGTTCAGATGTCATTCATAGCCTGCTTTGTACAACATTTATTCCCCCCAAAAATGGATTTTTTTTACTGATATATATATATAGAGTAAGATATATCAAATATTGCTCTCTGTGAAAACCATTGTCTAATGTGTTGGGAAAATTAAGAACTTTAAACCTCGCTTAATCCAAAGTTTCCATTTCTGTTCTGAAAAGTAGCACATATAAGAGAATGCATAATTTACATATTTAAATCTCAGAAAACTTAACCTTAATTCAAGTCAATTGGGGAGTTTATGGTGATATCATTTAGTTACAATTTTCAACTTATTCACCTGTGGTGTCTGCCCTTAAATAGTTGCCAAATAACTGATGTGTCACTGTGTTATATAGAATAAAGACAGAATTCATTGGAATAGGCATTGGAATAGTATTCAGCATTCACCTTTTACCAAGCTGGTTTTCTATAAACTTAACCTTGAATTCATTCAACTTAAATAAAAAGCCCAAGTTTAACTCCAGCAGGTGTTCAAGATGCAAGCTGCCCAAATCAAAAAACAATGAAGACCATGCAGCGTAGTATCCAAAACAGCCCCGCTGTGACTGAAGTGTGTGTATGTGTGTGTGTGTGTCCCGCAGGCTCGGAGTAAGTTGTCCCAGATTCATGACAGCCAACAAGAAGTGTCCAAAAGCATCGAGCAGTACAACAGCACCTTGAACGGAACCCACGGAGGTAGCATGACCAACCTGGCCGACATGAGTGACGGCTTCAGCGACAGAGACGGAGGATTCCCGGCTACGGTGAGAGCTCCACAGGTCAGGAGCTCCAGTGGATCTCTGCTGTCACCCAATCAGCACAGTCTGATTGCACATTTGAAATTCTAAACAAAATGTCCACGGACGAACACGTTTTCTACAGTTGAATTTCATAAATTGTGTTTGTGCAGTGAATTCTCTTTTCCCTGAACGTTGTGAAGAGGAGCTGTCAAATATGTCTTGGTAAGTCCAGCTTCATATCCGCCAAAAAATAGCTTCAGATCTGCATTCTGGCAGCATTTTTTGGGGATATTGACTAAATGTCCAGGGAATCGTCTTCGAAGACGGATATCCAATTTAGCAAAGAGTGCCGCCAACAAAGTGTCCAGAAGGGGTTATGGTGAAACGGTTTGGAGCTGATCCATAATCCGTACTTGAACATACATTACATACTGTACATACAAAGGGAATCATGACCGGTTTAACCTCCTCACACTAGCTCTAAGCAGATTATAATTAATACTTCTCATACAAAGATTGTTCTTTTTTCGGTAATAACAAAGCAATCTTTGCCAATGTCAAACTTGCATTTTGTATCATGACTCAAAAAAATGTGTACCAATTTTGTGGATGTAAACTTCAACCTGATTGATTGGCGGAGGGATACAGCTGCTAAATGATAATTTAGCTGTTATTTCTGTCATCTGAAGTGTTTTTGCTAAAAACCTTGGTTATCATTTTTTTGCTCTCCATGGCGTTCCTTGGAGGCCGCACTGATCCAATCCCACAATCCGTTCACTTAAGCTCGTAATAACACAATGACCTCTGCCCGGTCCCACTCACACCTGGCAGACTGCTGTTGTGATCAGACTCAGCCCTACCTACGAAACACTGATGTCGTTTTAAAAAACATTTTTATGAACTACAGTCGGGTTGGCACATGAGGAAATGTATTAAACCATGCTTACACTCTGAGGAATGTTGCAGTCCAGACTTGGGCTTCCTCTCCACAAGAAAAAGAAAATTGCCTATGTTTTTAAAGTAATATTCAATCGTGTGTGTGTGTGTGCGTGTGTGTGCGTGCGTGCGTGTCCTCCCTACCTCCCTTAAGTGTTGTAATTAGAGCTCTTGCTAGACATTCTTATAAAAGAGCTCCTGCGGTTCATTCCAGCCCTTCTTGCTAGTGGAACATTATTAAAGGATAATTGTGGTTTGTTTCAATACACAAAACAATGTTTGCATGTTGTGATAATAATTACTGCTTCATTTTTCTGTCTGTGAATCTTTTCTCCAGTTGTTTAACAACACTTCTGCAAATAATGATAGCTGACCATGATGCATGGCTGGGTTATGGACCAGGCCAGTGCTCCGTGGCCTCGGTCCTCCAAGCCTCAAGATCGTACCCCAAGACTTCCTAAGGAAGTTGAACGCCAAGGGGCCTTCAGTGTGTGCAGCTGTTCACCAAACAGTGCTCACGATGAGGGTGCTCATCGTGTGCGCTCAATACCAGACCCCCTCAGTGCTCACAATGTGAGGCTCGTGGACTTTGTGTCGGCTGCACAGCCTCTCCCCAGCCTCCGTGCATCAGAGTTCTGTGGCGAAAGTGGTAATCCATCGGACCCGTCTCGTTTAGCAGAGACAAGGTCCACACATAACCCAGTAGGAAGCACTGCTCGGGCGTAATGCAGCACACAATCGGAATAAAGAGCAAATAGTCACTAAATGGACTCTGCTACTATGTTTGATGAAGTAATGTCTTTAAAACGTCCCCAGAAGTCTTGGAGATTCTGGCTCTGTGTGTGATCACTTCTGGCTGATATTTTGCATACATTTGTGTCTACAAGACTGAGTGAAATATTTTCTTCTTATCACAGGAGGATCCATTCAAAGTGAAGCCATCTGTGTTCAACAGCCAGCCTCAGGAGCTCCACACTGACCCCTTCCACTCCGAAGACCCCTTCAAAACAGACCCCTTCAAAGGTGACCTCCCCTTTCAGAATAATGTTCTCTTCTCTTCCTTGATTCTCCATCCTTCATTTATTCATTTATTTATTGCAGGCAGTGTATATTGTTTTTAACTTGAGTTGCTCTCTGACTGTCTTCTATGTCTTCCTCTTTGTGTTCCTCCTGTTCCTCCATCTCTGCTGCATTCCTCTCCTGTAGGTGACCCTTTCCAAAATGACCCTTTTCCAAAGCAGCCACCTACATCTACAGGTATTTGCTCGGGGGCTCAGATTTATTGCTTTTGGACACATCAACCCAGAATTTAAAAAACCTTCATTTTAATGGCAGTTACCTTGTCGACTCGGTTGAACAAAGTAAAGTTAATAAGTGGCCCTTGAGTTTATATTCTATTGTTGCACATAAAATGATCATATTCATTGAATGTGTTGTAACTCTAATGTGTCCTTCTGTACACATTACATCTATTGCGTCTGTCCATCCTGGAGAGGGATCCTCCTCTGTTGCTCTCCTGAAGGTTTCTTCCCTTTTTTCCCCATGAAGGGTTGTTTGGGAGTTTTTCCTGATCCGATGTGAGGTTCTGGGACAGGGATGTCTATGTGTACAGATTGTAAAGCCCTCTGAGGCAAATTTGTAATTTGTGAGAATGGGCTCTACAAAATAAACTGAATTAAATCGAATTAGTAAAGATGTGAACTGCTGCTGCAAACAGGGTTCAGTAAGTTTAATATTATTATCACAGAAATCAAAACTGTGTGTCTGTGGATTAATACACAAATTAATATTTCTCTGCTCGATCAATACACCTTTTTTTATACATTATTGTGCATATAACACAGATTCTCCCAGGCTTTTTTATATGTTAAAGCACAATTATATAGATTTTTAACCACAGGAAACAACTGCATTTTGGTGGTCCACTGTAAAAAACTAATCACAAATGGCACAGTTCTTTGACAAATTGTTTCTTAACCCTCAAATAATGCTACCGAAGACAACCGTGCTTGTGGTGGCTGCCGCGTCTTTAGCCAACGTCACTCCACATGTGAAACGGCAGCGTGTGCAACCATGACTTCAGTCCAGGGCTCCAGACTGCGACCAAATGGTCGCATTTTGCGCCTAAAATTAGACACAGTGCGAGTAAATTTTTCATCAACTCGCGCATTTGCGACCAGTAAATTAGCAGATTTCTTTTTTTTGTTATTAAATATTTTTGTTGTTTACAAACTTGTTCTACACTTCAGCCCACTATAGTTAGCGGTAATGCCTGAATGACTGGTTTGCTAACCGACATTAACTCCAGAAGAAGAAGAAAGGAGACGAAAACCGAAGAAGAAGAAGGCTGGCCTGTGTGTGAGAGGGGTGGGCTAATGTGTGAAAAGAGGCGCACCGCAGCGGAGACAATGCGACCGGCGTTGGCCGCAGAGTGAGAGGTCCACGAGGGGATCCTCACCACCGAGCGGCGTCCCCGTCCCCCGAGTTGAATCTCTGGGTCAACTCAGCCGACTCTCACATGTCTGCCCTTATAGACTGATGTTCACGGTAAACGCATTCGATCTGGAGCGCGCGAGGGTTTTGATAACGTTAGCGGAAGGATTTAAGTGACAACATCCGGTTTTGCAAAGTTAGCGGAAAGAACCACGTGAAACAACATCCGTTTATCAAAATAAGATGTCGACAAATCATACACTAACATATAAAAGTAAACAATGAACTGATGTTGTATCTTTATAGATAGTTTCTGAGATTTAGCTTAAATTATGCTAACATTAAAAATGTTTACTGTACCAAGGAAGAGTTTATAAAATTAGTCAGTCTTTTGTATGTTAAGAAAAGTCCTGTATATAGATTTCCCCAAGAGTTCCAGGAAATGAATGATGCAGATGTGTTCCATACATATCTGAAATCCCCTACAATAGCAATCAAACAATTTGAATGTATCAATTAGGAAATTTTTCAAAGTAAAAGTTCTAAATGTTTAAAGAAATCGGTAATTTCTTTAATGTTTGAGTTGCTTTATATATGTATTTCCTCATAGTCCTAGGCAATAATGCTACACAATAAATAGAATGCTTCAATCAACACCGTGATCGGTGATTGGTATTATCGGATCGGCAGATACTGATTTCAGTGATCGGTGATCGGTATTATCGGTGATCGGCAGATACTGATTTCAGTGATCGGTGATCGGCACCAAAAACCTGATCGGTGCATCTCTAGAAACCAACAAATGTTTTGATTGGCCACATCGAAGTGCAACATGCACATGCTCAAGGTATGTTTTCTCTTCAAATATGTTTAAACTCAATACAGTAACTTCTGAAGAGTTCTCTGTTGTGAATGTTTTGCAGTTCATGAAGGCAAACAGGCATAAGATTGTATATTGTCAAATTATTTATCAGTAATACAGTAAAAATGATGGGAAAACTTTGCAAGTCGATTTATAGTGTGTCAGGGTTTTTCCTGCAGAGAAAATTTGGGCGCGCGCCTAAGCCGTTTTCCCGAGCGCCTATGACAAATCCCGAGCGCCTAAGGCAAAAAAAAGTCTGCGTTGAAAAAACAAAAAACAACTGTGTTCATCAGGTTCATGTCAGCGAATATGTTCTCAATAGTATGTTTCAAGGAGGTGTGCTCACCTGTGTGCGCGTATCACGGCAGAGCGGCCAGCTGCTGATCACGCACTCAATAGCTCGACTGCATGAATAGAAGGTGCGCGCATAGCGCGCAAAAAATTTTTTTGGGACCACCCAAGACCCATTTTGACCCAGGAAAAAGTGCGCCCCTAAATTTTCTGCTTGCGCCCCTAACATTTTAAGTTAGGAGCGACTGTGCTCCTAGTTAAAAAAGTTAGTCTGGAGCCCTGCAGTCACACTTCCCCTTCAGCGATAGTGTGGACTTTCACTTCTCTGCTCGGTAGATGGAGATCAGTGATTGAAATCACCCTTTTTCACACAGCAGAGAAATACTCCACAGTATAGAGCCTGTTATTGCTTGTTTAGGCCATATTTTTTCTGCATTTCTTTTGCAACGCCTGATTTGTTGTGAATGCAGCGTACTCTCCCCTGGGGTTCATGACCTACAGGGAAGAGTGCCTCGTATAAAAAACATATTAGATTCCATGGAAGAGCTCTGACTGAATGCTTCATTTTGTTATGGCTGCAATGCTGCGAAACGTAGGCAATATATGAAATATACTATATACGAGTATAAATCAAAGGTAGGCGAGTGAATGTCTGATTAATGTAACCGCTGAAGCTTTTTTAGTTCATTTTTGTCAGAGATTCCACAAGTTCCTTTGTCACCTAGACTTTCCTGAAAATGTCTTCCTGATCGTTAACTGTAATACAAAACAATGTAACATGCTGATGCTTGAAAATAGAACATTTCTGATGTGTCTAGAAAAGTGTTTTTAACTACTTTCACATGACACATTTATTTCCCAAATCTTTTAGTCTGGCCACTTTTGGTCTGGCCACAAAAAGACAAGTGTATTTCGAAGCACATCAATATCATAAGCCGATAAAGGATAGCTATTCATTCATTGGTTGCATAATTAAAGTTCCGTGGATAAAGTTAAAATCCAAGCGGTGTCAAGCTCTACTGCAGTATTTATCGCGGCTCCCTCAGTCACAAAGCAAGGCCTGGTCCTGTTCTCTGGTTACTAAAAGAGTTAAAGAACACTCCAAAGTAAGGGTCTCCGATCGCTAAAGTTCTTCTTCATCTTCTGCTGCAGATCCTTTCGGAGGAGACCCGTTCAAAGAGACCGATCCATTCAAGGCTTCTTCCGAAGATTTCTTCAAAAAGACCACTAAGTTGGATCCCTTCTCCACACCAGACCCCTTCAGTAAAAGCGCCACGTTACCTTCCAAGGTACCTGTTCAAGATCGAAGACCAGAACATAGAATTTAAATCTGTATAATTATATGAAATTCCTACAGATTTTAAGATGTCTGCTCATTGTTTCTTTTTTTGAAGCATTAAGACAACTGCTGAGTTCAGGTTTTTCTTTGAGGTGCTCCGAGAATGTTTTGAGAGTTCTGGTATCGCCTGTTCAGAAGTTCACTCAAAACAGTGTAAACAAATCGAAATGTGGGTACCATTAATTCTTTATACTTCTTTTGCTTCCAGCAGCAAGCCAGTCACTTCACAAGCAATGATCCATTCTCTTCTAGCAACTCAAAGCCCAAAGGACCAGGTATGGTAGTTTTCTATATTCCCTCACATCTACAATGGGTTTTCAATTAAATTCAGTTTATTTTGTATAGCCCATTATCAAAAATTACAAATGTGCCTCAAAGGGCTTTACAATCTGTATATATACAACATCCCTGTCCCAGGACCTCACATCAGGTCAGGAAAAACTCCCAAAAAATAGAAAAAAAACTTTCACAGGGAAAAAAGGGAAGAAACCTTCAGGAGAGCAACAGAGGAGGATCCCTCTCCCCGGATGGACAGTTGCAATAGATGTCATGTGTACAGAAGGAATCATTACAGAGTTACAACACATTTTCTTTAAAAAAAAAAGAAAAAATAATTTGTCAGTCTTTAGGCTCTTTAATATCCAACATTGCCATTAAATAGTCTTATGCAGAGTTACAGCATTTTCTAGAATGTCTTTGCAAGCATAGATTTTAAAATGTTGGTGACCTTGGTAAACCTTTGTACAACAGTTTTGAAAACTAGACACTTTTGCCACCCCTATTTTGTGGTTAGATTAGAGTCAGTTCTGTGACACTCGTAGTCTGTCTCAGAGTACTTTACTTTACTCTTTTTTTTTTTGCGGTGGCGTAATCCTTGAACAAATTAATATCGGACGTCAGTCAGTGCAGAGTTCAGAGTTTTTCAGTCAGCTGTTTGTTCACCTCGGCAAGAGAAAAGCTCATTCATTTCCTCCAAGATATCAATGTAGTGCGTACAAACACGTACACGTTGTGGGTCTGCCTAAATGCCTCAGTGATTGGAGGTAACGAGCCAGTCCCCACGCCGGGGCCACTGTTTTTGCTCAGCCTGAGGTTACCATGTTGGTGTGCCTATTAAAATGGTGTCTGGAGAGGAAAGGTGTCCTGTTTGCTTACTGAGCTCCTGATTAACAGCTACACAGCACCTACACTAGCTGTGGTTTGGTCTATCATTTATGACACAATAATCTAAATGTTTCGAAATTGAATGGGCTCTTATTAAAACGGCAACGTAGCTTTAATTTTGTACAGTTAATCATTAATAATTAGGGCCATTCTTTTAAATGCTGAAGTAAGAGCTAACATGAGATGCTAGCAACATGCTGACGTTTAGCAGGTTAACTATATTTACCATCTTTGCCACCATTTGCTCATTAATATTGCTTATTTCTAAAGTGCACCCGATCTTCTGGCAATCCATCCAATAATTGTTTATAGACACAAATCTCAACCTATAAGCACCAAAGTAAGTAGGTTTCATTGAAAGGGAACCATTTAAAATTAATATGTTTTGATAGCAGCCGAATAATTGAATACCCAACCTGCTCCTTCATTTGGATGCAACTCTCACTTGCTTTTAAGGCCCTGGGAACATTAGCCTGGCTGAATTAAAAAACCCAAATATGTTAGTCCGCTTTGGTGTCAAACCTGTCGGAGTGGAAGAAAAGTGGCCTCAACAATACTGAACATTTTATGTTGGCCCGTAATTGTGGTCCCTACATATAAATGTGCTTGTTGACGTAAATGCATTCTTACTTGTTTCAGACATGTTTGGCACGCTGGACCCGTTCGGAAGCAGTTCGTTCAGCAGCAACAGCTCCGCTGGATTTGCAGACTTCAGCCTCATGTCGAAGTCCCGAGACCCTTTTGAAGGCAGGGCCGGCTGGATGCCAGACTACCAGAAGGTACCACAGGCCAGCACTCCTTTTGGGGCTGATATGTCCTATGAAGTGCCGAAGTGTTTAATTTCTTTAGCTGTGTCACTGACTGCCAGATTATAGTGTATTGAAATTACAGCCGATTGCTAATCAACCACATGTTCTTCCTCTCACTCTTTCTTTCCAGTCGGTGTTTGTGGACGACCCTTTCAGCAGGAAGAATGACACGCCAGCTCTGCCACCGAAGAAAAGCGTTCCCCCAAGACCCAAACCACCAAGTGGTGAGTGTCACAAACAGGCTTTAGATAACGAGGTGATCGGCTTTGACTGTCTTCTATATTGTACTGACTCTAGTACTATCTAGATCGCAGGGGGTGCTCCAGGATGTGTCTGACGTTGTCAAAAAGAGATTTGCACACGTATAACTAAAATCTCAAGAACATACCTGCACAATTCGCCATTTTTAAATCAAAGCTTTAAAGACAGCCCGCAACATCTACTGCTGTCATGTTGCACGGTGTATCGATACTAAAAAGATATCCGTACGTTAAAACGATCCGATAGCGCACGATCAGAGCGCACGCACCGTTCAGCTCCCTGTCATGCTGCCTGTACGCATTGACTGTAAGGGGGTAACAGACAGTGCTCACTTACAGCGGGTGACATGAAGTGTAGGAGCTTTTGCCGATAGTCCTCGGCTTTTTGGAAAAAAGTATGCCAGAAGTGAAATATGTAAGTACCGTGGCTACTCTGCAGACAGTGAAGGAAAGCCTACTGACATACAGAGAACTGTCTGCTAAACTTGTTTCAAAGCCACACAGACCAAGGGAGTTTCACCTCAAACACTCAGATACACACAAAAGGCCTACACAGCCGTGTATATTCAATGCTATCATGGCACCATGTAGTTTTAATTAATATCTTGCTGGAGGCTAATATTAATGCAATTTGTTTTAAGTGTTCAACAAGCTGGTAAAAAGGAACCATACTGATGTTTTATTTATTACTATTATAGATAAATATACCAGTGTCGTATTTGTGCTATCATATCGTATTTATGGTATTGTATCGAATTATAGTATCGGGTATCATGATATTTATGGAAGGTATCGTATCAAAGTCATAATTTTGGTATTGTGACAACCAGGAGGTAGAGGTAGAAAAGACTGCAAGGAACAGGCTCAAGGAACAGGCTCAAGGAACAGGCTCAAGGCTAAGCAGCTCAAACGAGTCCTTGAAGGACTTGTTCAGGCCCAAAAAAAGGAAGTTGGTTCATTAATGACTTTAACCATATTGTATATAATGAAAATCCCCTCTCCCGCGCGGTTTCACCTTTTTCAATCCTTATGAGTTTGCAGGTATGCAAAACAAACTTACTGGATGCATAAATCAAAAGTCGGCATATCAACTATTTTAAAAGATTTGAAAGTGTTTTTGTCTTCATTCTAAACTTGAAAACATTCTGTTCAAACCAAGTATTTCTGCACAATAGAGATCAGGCTCTTTGATATACCGACATTTGTGTTATGCATCCAGTAAGTTTGTCACATTATACTATGTACAGAATTGTCTTTGTTTCCGACTGCTGTCATCCAAACTTTTCCAATAACTCCAGAGAGTGCAAAGTCCAAAAGTGAAATCTGTCAAGGCGACATCACTTTATTTACCTTGAGGAAACTAACGAGTTATATTCATTAAAGGAAGTTGATTTAATAAAAAGAGACAAACTAATTTAATATGTTCAAGTAAAATATAAAGGTTGGAAATCTCTGGTCTATTATCGTATTGGATACCCATTTAGCTTAGAAACGAATGATGAGAGAACATACAAAGGCTCTGGAAAAAGGAAGTAGGGATATCATCAAAAAACAACTCTGTGTGTGTGTGTGTGTGTGTGTGGCAGTATTTCTAGTTTTTTGTCTGTTTCTATCTCTGCAAATGCCAAATACACAGTTCTTGCTCTGTTTATCCCCAAAAAGCTAAAAATGCAAAAGACTGAAGAGACTTACGAGGAAAGACCGACCAAACCTTTGGGGCAAATGTTGGATTTAATGCATTTAATTGTGCGGATTCGTTTTTTGGATGAATGTCATGATCTCAAAGGATCAAAACAGTATATTTTTGGACAGCACAACACAGCCCCTGGTGCTTATAGTGCGAGCCATTGTTACCCAGAATCCCCTTCTCTGTGTTTTCAACCATAAACTGTGGTCATGTGTGCTGCTATTGCACTACCCCACATGCTTTGCTGAGTCAGTGGTTGTGGAATTGAGCTAGAAAGAAAGAAGTCTGTTACACCGTGGATGCTAATTTCATTCCAGCAGCTGTCAGTCAGGTTCATAGTCACTGTGCAACGCTTCAAATTCACTTTGGATTCTTTAACCTTTCAAACCCCAGCCGACGTTTTTATATTGATTTTCATATCATGATTGTTCACAAATCACTGCTTTGATGTTTGTGTGTGGGCAACCGTGAAGGTGATGTTGTAAGAGCGAGATGTGCTGTTAGCTTGGCCTGTTTGCAGACACGCCCTCACTTGCTTCCTCTCCGCGTGCGTGCGTTTGGCGTGTGTGTGTGTGTGTGTGTGTGTCATATAAGGCCAGGCAGTGGCCAAATGCCAGTATTGTAACAATTGTCCTCAATTGTTGCCATTATATTCTTTGTCTTTCATTTAATCTTTTTCACACACACACACATGTGTACAGTATGTATGCTCTATCAATTTCTCGGAAATAATGCATGTACAATCCTGTTATTGACATTGAAATTAGATGCCACGGATGTTGTGGATTATTTTAAAACAGGGCGGAGTTCGTTTGTGGTTTCTTAAGTGTGTGTGTGTGCGTGTGTGTGCGTGCAGTTTACTGAAAGAATTAAAAACTGAGGCCAGGTATGCAGTTTTGCTTAGCGTGGAGTGGGAAATGAACTGCTGATCCCCGATCGACCAACGTTTTTTGTGGAGGGAACTAAATAGGCATGTGTTCGTTGTATAACAACGATTTGATTGGCTCTGTGGTTTTAACACCTATACAAGCAACATGGTGTGCTCTTAACGTTCCCACGATCCTCTGCCAGGGCAAGCTTCAACTCTCCATTAATACTGCCATTACCATGACAACTGTTGTATTTTATGTTACATTGTTGCACATTATCACTGAGTCTGATAAACAGAGAATTAGATTTTATATAATATGTTCTCTTTTTGTCTTCTTGGAAATACTGGACTGTATAGTCCTCAGGCAGAGCATGTCTTTAACATCTTCAAGTCTTCAGTTAAACTGACTAAATGAATGGCCTATATAAGAGTCTTAAATGCATTTTCAGATCTCTGAAAAATTAATTCCTAGTCAAGAAAACAAGCTACTTAGTGGCTTTTCAGTTTATATTATTTGTCACACATACACTCTTGTAAATAAAGGCGCAATCTAGAACCCAGAACCCCTTATGAGAGCTTCTACTGACTGCCCTTCTATGGTGTAAGAGTTCAACCTAAAACCCTCTCTTGAGGTTCTGTCCAGAAACTTTCCACCATCTAATGCTGCATTCAATCTACTGCGTAACTTAGTTTTGTTTTCTGTAACTGCAGAAAACCAAAGATAGGATGTTGGAAATGGAAGCAGGGTTTCTGTGCTTTTTTGGCGATCTCAGAATAGTCTGCCTTGATTTTAATCCAGAACACCGGAAAAGTTGTTGGGGTTTTTGTGGTAACTTATTATGTGACCTCTTGACATGTGTCAGGGGAAGTATTTCTCCTGACACATGCCGTTGTGTAGATACGATTAATAACATACAGTACGGCTGTTTAGTTTGTTAAATAAAAGAACAAAGACCTGTTCTTTAGGAAAGGGAATCTTACATTACTTCTGTTGTAATCTGGCGCTATAGGGAAAATTACACTTTAATGTGGTGTATAGCTGTGATGAAATATACACGTTGCCTTTTCTGTAACGAGACAAAATCGGTTTTTTATAACTTTGCTCTGTTCTGTAAACAGAAAAGAGTCAATTTGGGCACAGAGAAGATACAAAGCCAAATGTCTATTAGTACATAATATAATAATGAAACATAATGGGATTAAATTATGGATTTAAACATAGGGATACAACCACAATGCGCTATTTCCAGTTTTTCGTCTGTTTCTATCTCTGTGTTTCTACCTCTGTCAACACCAAATACACAGTTCTTGCTCTGTTTATCCCTAAAAAGCTACAAATGCAAAAGTCTGAAGAGATTTAGGAGGAAAGACCGACCCCTGCAGGACACAAAGGTAGGATGTTGGAAATGGAAGCAGGGTTTCAGTACATTTTTCTAAGGATATTCTGGATATTCTGCCTTAATTTGAATCCAGAAGACCGGCAGAAATGTTGTCTGAAAGAAACTCTTAAGGCCGCCGTCAGTGACTAGATTGTGAAATGTTGCTGTAATTTATCGCGTAACCTCTTGACATGTCTCAAGAGTCACAGACGGATCTATTTGGTCTTTTTGCAAAACTTTCCGACCTTGATAATCTAAATAATAATAATCTAAACTTTCTGTGCAGCCCGGTACCAAGGGACCCACGGACCGATACTGGGCAGCGGCCTGGTGGTTGGGGACCACTGCTCTACACTGACAAATTTAAACTTTTATTGCTTTTTTAACAATTGTAAAATGAATGTTTTGGGTTGCTTTGAGGTTTGGAAATTGTGATAGTCATTTATCACAATTTTTATTTTGAAAAGACCAAACCATGAATTGCAGGCTCTAGTTTTATATGCATAAATCCTGGATGTTTTCAATGAATGTGACCATGTGGTCAAAGAACATGAACAACAGAAGTCTATTTGTCTAAATTGGTGAACCAACAGTTGGTAATGTGGGCAGAAACCCAACCAGGAGACCATTGAGAATGGGTTGTGGGGTTTTTCTTTAGATTTGGGTCCTCTGGCTGTTGTCTTTAGCTCTGTGTTACTTCCTTCACCAGCGGATATGTCAGCATGTGAAAGACGATGCGTTAGAACTCGATGTGAATTGCTTTGCTGTGTGGGTGAAACCCGCTTGACTTTCAAAAGCTGGTAGCCATCTTTGAGGTGACAGCAGCAGGGAAGCAGGGTGTGGGCACATCTATGAGAATCGTGTGTGTGTACGTGTGTGTGTTTGTGTGTGTGTGTGTCACACAGTCCCTCAAGTGATTTAATTAGAACTGTGTGCGTTTAATCCACAACAGATCAAATTAGATCCTGTGTTATCAACTTAGTTCACTGAGGTGAGAATTACTCATGTACTCGGTCATTATATCTCTCAGCTATCAGTGAACATATGCACATTACTTGCTTTACTTCCTCCTCTTTAGATATGTGAGACCTGAAGCCTTTAATATGACATGTTTTTGTTTTTCTTTCAGCACGCTTTCTCACCAATTCAATTCAATTCAGTTTATTTGTATAGCCCAATTTCACAAATTACACATTTGTCTCAGAGCTTTACAATCTGTACACATAGACATCCCTGTCCCAAAACCTCACATCGGATTAGAAAAAACTCCCAAATAACCCTTCAGGGGGAAAAAAAGGGAAGAAACCTCCAGGAGAGCAACAGAGGAGGATCCCTCTCCAGGATGGACAGGTGCAATAGATGTAATGTGTACAGAAGGACAGATTTAGAGTTAAAACACATTCAATGAATATGACAGAGTGTATGAATAGTTCATAGTAGGCTTATTCCATGATGGAGACCTCCACGATCCATCAGGCAGATGGAAGTAGAGAGGAGGAGTGGGCGGAGTCTCAACAGGACAGTGGCGTAGTCGGTAGCAGGAATTCCACGACCCAGACCTCGATGATCCATCAGGCAGATAGGCTCTATGCCGTCTCATAGGGTCCGATGACCCCCATGAGACGTGAAGTCAAAAGGACTCCGGGGAGAAAGCAGAGTTAGTAACGTGTGATTGAGAGATGAAAATTCATCCCTAAGGAGAGAAAAAAGAGGAGATAGGTACTCAGTGCATCCTAAACGTCCCCCGGCAGCTATAAGCCTATAGCAGCATATCAAGGGGCTGGACCAGGGCAAACCTGATTCAGCCCTAACTATAAGCTCTGTCAAAGAGGAAAGTCTTAAGTCTACTCTTAAATGAGGTGACTGTGTCTGCCTCCCGGACTGAAATTGGAAGCTGGTTCCATAAAAGAGGAGCTTGATAACTAAAGGCTCTGGCTCCCATTCTACTTTTTAAGACTAGGAACTACAAGTAGCCCCACATTTAGTGAGCGCAGCTCTCTAGTGGGGCAATATGGTACTACAAGCTCCTTAAGATATGATGGTGCATCACCAATCAAGGCTTTGTACGTTAAGAGAATAATTTTAAAAGTGATTCTTGATTTTACGGGGAGCCAGTGCAGAGCAGCTAGTGTAGAAGTGATGTGATCTCTTTTCTTAGTTTTAGTGAGAACACGAGCTGCAGCATTCTGGATCAACTGGAGGGACCTAAGAGACTTATTAGAGCAGCCTGATAATAAGGAGTTGCAGTAATCCAGTCTCGAAGTAACGAACGCGTGAACCAATTTTTCTGCATCTTTTTGAGACGAGATGTGCCTGATTTTTGAAATATTACGTAGATGAATGCAGTCCTTGAGATTTGCTTTACGTGGGAGTTAAAGGACAAGTCCCGATCAAAGATAACGCCAAGATTCTTTACAGTGGTGTTGGATGCTAGAGCAATGCCATCTACAGAAACCACATCACCAGATAATTGATCTCTGAGGTGCTCAGGGCCGAGTAAAATTACTTCGGTTTTGTCTGAGTTTAACATCAAGAAGTTGCAGGTCATCCATGTTTTTATGTCTTTAAGACATGCTTGAATTTTACTGAGTTGGTTGCTCTCCTCTGGTTTTATCGATAGATATAGTTGAGTATCATCTGCATAGCAATGAAAGTTTATGGAGTGTTTCCTGATAATTTTGCCCAAAGGAAGCATGTATAAGGTAAATAAAATTGGTCCAAGCACAGAACCCGTGGAACTCCGTGACTAACGTTGGTGGTTATCGAGGTGTCATTGTTTACAAATACAAACTGAGATCGATCTGATAAATAGGATTTAAACCAACTTAGTGCGGTGCCTGAAATGCCAATCGACTGCTCCAGTCTCTGTAATAGGATGTCATGGTCAATGGTGTCGAATGCAGCACTAAGGTCGAATAAGACCAGTACAGAGATGAGTCCTTTATCTGCTGCCATTAAGAGGTCATTTGTAATTTTCACTAGTGCTGTCTCGGTGCTGTGGTGTTTTCTAAATCCTGACTGAAACTCCTCAAATAAACTATTATGATGTAGAAAGTCACAACTGATTTGCGACCACTTTCTCAAGGATCTTGGAGAGGAAGGGGAGGTTAGAGATCGGTCTGTAGTTAGCCAACACCCCTGGATCCAGAGTGGGCTTCTTCAGGAGAGGTTTAATAACAGCCACCTTGAAGGAGTGTGGTACGTGGCCTGTTAGCAGAGACACATTGATAATATCTAATAGAGAGCTGCAAATTAAAGGCAAAACGTCTTTAAGCAGCCTCGTCGGGATGGGGTCCAAGAGACAGGTAGACGTGTTAGAAGTAGAAACCGTTGAAGATAATTGGTCACGGTTGATGGGAGAAAAGCCATCCAAATATACACCAGGGCATACAGCGGTTTCCAAAGCTATTCCACTTGAGGACAGATTGGCACTGGTTAAGGGCAAGAGATTATTAATCTTGTCCCTAATAGTTAAAATCTTTTCATTAAAGAAAGTTCATAAAGTCATTACCACTGAGGTCTATAAGAATACTCGGCTCCACAGAGCTGTGACTCTCTGTCAGCCTGGCTACAGTGCTGAAGAGAAACCTGGGGTTGTTCTTATTTTTCTCTATTACTGATGAGTAATAGGCTGCTCCTGCATTACGGAGGGCCTTCTTATATGTTTTAAGACTATCTCGCCAAACTAAGCGGGATTCTTCCAGATTAGTTGAACGCCATATGCTTTCAAGCTTTCGTGACGTTTGCTTCAGTTTGCGGGTCTGAGGGTTATACCAGGGAGCAAACCTCCTCTGCCTCACTGTCTTCTTCTTCAGAGGGGCTATCGAGTCCAGTGTCATTCTCAGAGAGCCTGTGGCACTGTCAACAAGATGATCAATCTGGGACGGACTAAAGTTAGACCAGGAGTCCTCTGTTATATTGAGACGTGGTATCGAATCAAATGCAGAAGGAATCGCTTCTTTAAATTTAGCTACAGCACTGTCAGTTAGACATCTGGTGTAGAAACTTTTGACTAACGGTGTACACTCCGGTAGTATAAATTCAAAAGTTATGAGGTTGTGGTCTGACAGAAGAGGATTCTGTGGGAAGACATTCAAATGCTCAATGTCAACGCCATAAGTAAGAACAAGATCAAGCGTGTGGCCAAAGCTGTGAGTGGGTTTCTGTACTCTCTGACAATCGAGTCCAACAATGAGATGAATGCAGCACTAAGATGAATGAGATGAATGCAGCACTAAGGCAATCATTATCAACATCCACATGAATATTAAAATCTCCTACAATAATAACTATCAGTTTTAAGAACCAAACTTGATATAAATTCTGAGAATTCAGATATAAACTCTGAATATGGACCTGGTGGCCGGTACAGAATCACAAATAGAATTGGCTGTAGTGTTTTCCAGGTTGGATGTGAAAGACAAAGAACAAGGCTTTCAAATGAGTTGTAGTGTAATTTAGGTTTAGGATTTATTAATAGGCTCGAGTCAAAGATAGCTACTACTCCACCTCCTCGACCGGTGCCTCGAGGAATATGAGTATTAATGACTTGGAGGAGTCGATTCATTTAGGCAGACATATTCTTCATGGCTCAGCCAGGTTTCAGTTAAACATAAATCAATGTGATTATCTGATATTAAATCATTTAGTAACACAGCTTTAGATGACAGAGATCTAATATTTAGGAGACCACATTTAATAGTCCTGTTTTGTTGCACTGCTGAAATAATGGTGTACGACTCCTCTTCAAACAAAAAAGATTATTTCTCTGCTATCCCAGAAGCACCTTCTCTGTGTGTCCTTATTCCCACCAATAATTTATTTAAGAATATGATAAAAGATATTTACAGATGAAAAAAAAAGATATCTGCTGGCTGTGACGGGAGAACAATGTTTTTATGCGCGCAAAAAAAAGCAGCATTCTCATTAGAATTTCCAATACTAGTCTTTGATATTTTTTTTCACATGAGTGCTCTGAACTAGTTGCTGTTTTATTCAGCATTTGTCAATATGAATGAAAAAACACACACACACACAACTCACTTCCCCTTGGGCGATGCTTACCTCTTTTCTTTTATGTCTTCAGGTAAGAGCACACCAGTGAGCACTTCTGGCACAGCGGACCCTTCCAAACCATGCGACCCCTTCCAGCCGTTCGGCGGCGACGCCATTGACCCGTTTCAGAGTAAAAAGGGCCTGGGAGACCCGTTCAGTGGCAAAGACCCTTTCGCCCCGTCCTCTGCATCAAGTAAAGACCCTAAAGAGCCCTCTTTGGGTTTTGCAGACTTCCGTTCTGTAAGTTGAGATGGGTGATACTGTTAAAACTGTTTGTGCAGAGCAGCGTGGCCTCAACTAGTCACTAGACTTTAGTTCTAGTGAATTTAACATGCCACAAGGTCACTTTTTAAGGGCTGATAGTGCTCATAGAATATATTTAATTAGTATGAATCCATCTCAGTCGAGACTATGTCTCCCTACTCGGTATCTGAATCAGTTAAGAAAGACATGTTTGTTCTTTGCATATTGAGAGCTGGGAGAAGGAGAAATATTGATTATGAATGCAGAGGACCATGATCAGATGTCCAGATCAAAGCTGGAACTATCAATTGTTTAATTTATCAAATTCAAATTTATGAATAATTACTTATTTTCTGAGGCAACCAGAATCTTTTCTTTTTTTACTTGCCCATAAATGTATTTATATTAGCAGTGTGATATTGATTTCAGCCAAAGCATTACGCTGCGTTCAATCCCGTTTACATAACACAGCACCAGAAATGAATGCTAGGTAAAGTTGAGAAAACTGAGCTACAATATGAGCGTGACAATAGAAGTACTTAATAAGGCAGGACAACACACAAGGCAACCTCTGCTTTAACTTCTTTCACCGGTATCTGTTCTCCATGCTAACAAGCTCCTCTATTTGTGAACAACCTACACACATTTCACACTGTTAATACCCCGTCACTGCTCTGAAACGGGGAATTCTCAAAAACAACTGGTCATATAATCACTTAATCATGTAGAGTATTAAAGGAAGAGGAGGGTTATGTGATGGGATTATTTCTTGGTGGGACGAATATCATAAATTTGTCAGGGTTTCCCCAGAATTTCACAAAGACTGAGGGCTAATATCAAAGGCATGTTGGCATAGCGTCTGGTCAGTCTGGACCAGTAGAGTCTAGAATAAGGCTTCTGTTTGACTGTTGCTACTCAGTTCAACTATTAGTCTGATTTAATTTACATGTGACACAGCAGTATCACCACTCAACTCTTAGCTCTTGAGTCTGTCTGCCCTGCATGACCTTACTCACTGTGTGCGTGTGTGTGTGCGCGAGTGTGTGTGTACGTGTATGTGGGTGTGGTACGATGTTCCTTTTTGTTTTTGGTGGTTGATGGGTCCTTTAAGTCTGTTCTTGTTCTGCATGTATTTAGTCACTTTAGTTTGCCATTTTTCACCACCACACATTTTTAGAAATAAAGGTGCGTACAAGAACCATAATATGGTTTTTGACTTCAAAACAATGTTGGTTCCTGGTAGAACCTTTTGTAAAGGTTTCACCTCAAACTTTTCAGATCGTCGCACCTAGAAATTAACAAAGGGTTGTATCTAGGACCATCTTTGAAAGAACCCCCAATAAACAGATTCTCCAAAGAACCCATTTATGGTGTAATGGGTTCCACCCAGAACCCACCCGAAGGGTGCCACTGAGAACCCTTCTATATCCTGTAGATCTTTCTCTCTCGACCATCTTTCAACCCATGCTCTCAAAAATCCTGAAAGAAATCTTTCTTCCAACATGGTTCTTTTATGAAATGGGTTATTTCTGAAACCATTAGTCGAATAGCACTTGGACACCCTTTATTCTAAAAGGGGGTATTTGAGTGAAAAGGGTTCTTAATGGAACCCTAAATCTTACAAAGACCTCATAAAAACCCTTTCTTGAAGAAAAGGTTATTCAGAAGCAAATGGTTCTGGGTAGAACAACCCTTCTGGAAACCTTATTTCAAAGAGTGCACTCAAGCTTCCTCCCACATCTTTATTCAACATTCCGTTTTTCATGGGACTGTAGATATAAGGTGAATGCTCAACTGTCTATAAAGGAAAATATTGAATAAGCATGTAATTTAAAACATGTTAGTCATTCAAACACGTCCTTTGAACCGTGAAGCATTTCCTTATTCTGAATTATCAGTGTAAGATTCTTGCAGATTTAACCATTATTATTTAATAATACATCTATTAAATCAGCTGCTAAATCTAAGTCTACTCCCACAAAACCATCTCATTCCAGTCATTCACTCAAACAGACATTTGGTTATTTTAAGCTCATGGCCTTTAAACCGTCTGAATACACAGATATGTTGTAATCAAATTGCTTTCCGATGGAATCGATGGGGGACAAAATAGACTTGCCATAATGTGAACCAGTCCTTGCTGAAATTATGTGGCATTGTAACATTTAGATCTAGGCTTCATTATCAGTTTTCCCAGCAGCCCAACAACAATCTGACATTCATACATTGAAATAGCTCTGATGAAACAATAATTCCATCTGCTATGAGCAGGAGTTTTCTGATTCTTCATACTGCAGTTTGATGACATCTTTTTATTTTTACTCTGCATGTCACATCTCCTGTTTCTGTTTCGCTGCTCCTTCCTTTAGCTCCCGGTGTTGTTTGTCACCATGTGAAGGGATTCCCTGAACAGTCGGTTTCATATCAGTCCATTTGTCCCACCTGTGACACTTGTTGGCAGCAAATGTCTACTTTGCCTTCAGTCGCGTGTTGGCATCATAAGTCACTTCAGTCAACACAAACTAGCCTGCAGTTTGAAGCTAGCAGAATCACTTTCTCACAATATAAAAAGAGTAGCTGAAGAAAGTGGACTGAGTAGAACCGGTGCAGGTGTCCCCTTCACAGTGTCTGTGTGCTGTGGTGTGATGTCCTGTACACTAGCTTTGTTCAGGGACGCCTGGTTTATAATACCTCTGTTCTGTAATCCACCTTTCTGACAGGATCGGACAAAGTCAAGGTAAGAGATTGAGCAAGAAAGTGAACTTCACATTAAAAAAAGCTGATTCTAATGAAAGACCATAAAGGCGGAAGGTTTTTGATGAGTATGTTGACACATTTACTGATGGAAGTTCCATCATGTGGCTGAAAATGGAAATATAGCTCAAAGCTTTAAGGAAGTGAAACTTAAAGAAATGTTGGCAATAGATTTATAATCTAAATCTGTGTGCATATGGGAAATCCCATGTCTGTCCTGACTGTTGCAAGGTTATGTAGATGCTCTGGAAATCTTAAATATGGTTCTCATACAGTGGATGTATATTAATATATATATATATATATCATATAATAATATTTAGTATAATAAGATATATAAATACCATATAATATAAATCACATAAAGTATAAATACCACACACTGTGTATAAATACTCAATGCTGTTTGTTAAACAGGTAACATAAAACAGAAAAACATCACACTGACAGTGAGATAACCGTTTAACACCATTAAATTAACTCAAAACGTTATACGATCTTTTTTATCAATATTTATAGTGGATTGTTGTTGGAATGTTCACTAAAAACTTTCAGGACCAGAAAACAATTCCTTTACAATGATTATGTGTTCAGACATAAACTCCGTCAAAAGTCTCTCCAGCTGACGGCTGATCCAGATGTGATCAGTGGGAAAGAGATGCCACTTCATCGTGGCAGCTATTAGGTATTACAAAGAAGTAACTCTGGATGTATGCAATAGTATTAAATTATATATATATATTGATGTAGCTCTTCTACTGCCGATTATATCCAACATTGTATATCTTCCAACTCACTGCAATGGTAAGTAGGAAGCAGCTATTTAGGATCCAGTCTTGCAGTAGATGAAAGTGCCCTTTAGTTTTAGCAGCATTTTTATCCGTCGTAGCTTTAGTTGAGTTCTAGTTGAAAACAGCTCTAAATGTCCTCGTTCATGTGCGCCAGTCAGGGGCGCCGGCATGAACGCCGGTCCGTTCGGCCGAGAACGCAGACTCGTCGGTCCGACGTTTTACTGTTTAACCATTTTTTGTGCATGTTACAGGATGCAATGTGCACATATACTGCAAGTTTTGAGTGATTAGTCCCAACAGTGTCGAAGTTATGAGCATTGACATACAAGACACGCCCCTAAAAGGTTCATTTATTACACCTCACATTCCTGAGCATGTCCTCTTCTCTTTCACGGATCATTGTCTGACTCTGCCTCAAAATCACATAAAGCATTCAAATGATTCTATTTGCTCTACTCGCCTAGTACATTCAAGTTACTAAGCGTAGTTGTTATAGTTGCATAATACATTTTGTGCTCTTTACCTGATCTAATTGATTAATGCATTCAGTGCTTTGCTATCATCTAATTTACTACTACATTCCATATTACTTCTTTAATACAATTGCATACATTAAGAGTTATTTCTTTGTAATACCTAATAGCGGCATTTCTTTCTGATGACAGTGGCCGCTGATTATTTACGTCTTTACGTTTTTAAATTCTGTTTGTGACATAATTATAAAAGAACCCGTCTGATCCGTCTTCACTCTCGGTCTTCAGTCCGATCAGCTGCAGCATCCAATCAAATAACTGATGAGCAATGAGGGGGCGTGTCGAGCGTTAAAACACTTCGCTGATATGTACTTATCAGTTCAATAGGATGTGCAGCAAGTAGGGGCTGTGGCAACAGCTGCTGCATAGCTCTGTTGCTAATGCCATGGAGGGGGACTGGGGCCAGGGGCTGTGGTGGGTGTCCTCCCCTGCCTATCTTCCACAGTGGTGGGGTGATGGTTGTCTAGAGCAGTGGTTCTCAAATGGGGATACGTGTATCCCTGGGGGTACGTGAAGGCACTCCAGGGGATGTGTACATGAGATTTCTTTAACATAAATTTAAAAAAAAATATATAAAATATATTCAAAAACGTTCACGTCTCTCCCATATCAGGATGATTTGACCCAACCTGGCACACGCCACCTGTCATCACCTGCCAATCACTATCGCCTTGAAAAGTTAAATAATGGAGTTGTGGATGAAGCGTAGCGGCAATGCTGCTGAATATACGGAGAGACATGTACCAAAGAAGGCAAACCAGAGCTGGCAAAATTCCACCCGTTTTCAGACGACTATGAATGTCTTAATTGGATTTACGTCCATGAGTTGCAACCCACCCAAGCCGTTTTCTCTGTGGAGAAAGGTTAGCTAACAGTAGCATGAAGGAGTTTTTTAAGAGGAAGCTGTCTGAATTCAGGTCATCTCAAGACTCAATGTGTAAAGTCTCCACGACATCAGTCAAAGCACTGGAGGCCTCTTAGAGGTCTTTGCTCATAGCTAAAGCCAAACAACCTTTACTTTAGCCGAAGACCCTCTCCTTCCAGCCGCTGTTGTGCTGGCGGAGACCATGCTGGACAAAAACGCAGCAGAGAGATCCACTTTAGCCCCAACGCACCCAATTGGGTGCGTTTATGATATTGTGTTATAAACTGTATATAACATTATAACAAACATGAACAAATATATTGATGTTGGACATCAAATTAAAGAAGACAACTTGGGCTACAAGTGTCAGTGAGCCATTTCAACACAACTCAAACACCAACTGAAATAAAAATGAAAATATCATAATCATAATTGTGTCAAGTGTCGGCCCACTCAGAACGTTTCCGGAGCTAGCGACATGTAGCTTTGTGCAATCATAAAAAATGAGATGTTAGAAAGCAAGAGGACTCCACACAGATTCTAAATATCTTTACAGAATCATTCTGCACCAGAGTATCACGGAGATATGAGCCAAAGGACACAGAAATAGTAATCGCTTCATAGATTTACACCCAGCAAATACAAATTACTTTTGTTCTTGAGAAGAAGAAAAAACGTTTCTCTCCCCTTCATTCCAGCTGCCATGGCTTCAGTGAGTGTGTATGTCCCTTTTAAAAACCAGGCGGACTTTTGGGGAAGCGTCATAGTCAGCTGTCAGGAAGTTCAATTTCAGCGAATCGGATTTCACATTTCAAATATGGCGACGCCTTTCTGTCTCCTATTGGCTCAGAGTAATAATAATAATCATTTATTTTATATAGTGCTTCTCAAGTCACCCAAAGTCGCTTTTACAGAGTCCAGAGTCCAGTAGTCATACACACTCATACTGGTGGTGGTAAGCTACATCAGTAGCCACAGCTGCCCTGGGGCAGACTGACGGAAGCGTGGCTGCCAAACTGCGCCTACGGCCCCTCCGACCACCACCAACATTCATTCACATCCATACGAACCGGGGTGAGGCTGCGGTGCATGTCTATGATGGTGGGGGAAACCGGAGTACCCGGAGTAAACCCACGCAGGCACGAGGAGAACATGCAAACTCCACACAGAAAGGACCTGGAACGACCGGGACGACCGGGATTCGAACCCAGGGCCTTCTTGCTGTGAGGCGACAGTGCTAACCACTGAGCCACCGTGCTGCCCAGAGTGCTGTCAATCTTGTCTTGCTTTGTACCAATCGATACTATTGGCTCTAAGGATTCCAATGGCGTGTCCTTCTTCAAAATCCGCCCTGCGCTGTGACAGACCCAAAAAACCAGCTTTACACGCAGCATGCACGCGCACAGCACCATTTTGTTTGATCGCTTTTTTATCTTTGGTTTACTGTTTTAAAGCCACAGAATGATGTATTTGGATGTATTGAACACCAAAAGTAAAAGTGAAATAAATGGTTTGGTACATGAGAAAAGTCAAATGGCACAGATGGTGCTCCAATGTGACCAAATGCAAAGTTTTTGAGACCTCGCCTTAATTCTCTTTACTAAAAACTCTCCAACTATTGTTCTGCTTTATTCATACTTTGCAGAGAGTCTGTTCACAAGTTGTGTTATTATTTGGGTGATTTAAGGCCTTTGCTGTGTATCCATCCAGGAGATATTCATCCTGAAAGTGCTTTTTTCTCTCTAATCGAACCTGAAACTTCTATGAAAATAGAAGTTTCATCTTTATTTACTTTTAACCAGTAACATATACTAATATTTACTAGGGCTGTCAATCGATTAAAAAAAATAAACTAATTAATCGCACATTTTGAAATTCATTAATCGCGATTAAAAGTTCTTTTTTCTTTTTTTCTTTTTTAAAGACAAAACTTCACACAGAGCTGTGTTTCAAAGAGGCTCCTACCTATAAAGTGCAGCGATGTATTTAATATTGTGGATGATAAATTGTTTCTTCAGTGAAACGTCTAGATTAGTTTAAAAAAAGAAGTATATTGAGACCCCATTGGTCCTGTCATCTTTAACACTGAACAGCAGAACAAGTGGCCTTGGTAAACTGACTGACATTCAAATATGTCACGTTAACCCTCTGGAGTCTGGGCTCATTTTTTCGATTTTACAAAAAAATGTAAATTAACCTTTTAAAGGTTTTTGCATATGACACATACCCATGTATTATACATCAAACATTCCAGAACAATCTCATCTCTCTATAATGAGGCACAGTTGTCCTTGCGCCGTGTTCTCTGGCTTCTGACTGACAGGTTGCTAATGAGCCTCACCTGTGTGGTGGGAGGTCCTTTGTGATTTACTGAGTGTTCATTGGTTGTTTTTTTCGCAAAATGTTGACACAAATGGATTGACAAATCATGGTGAAGGGTTTCGTGTGACGAGTTCTTTCCGCCCCCCGCCCCTGTCTCTGTGAATCGGAGCAGCAGAGCGGAGGAGGAAACCCGACTGATTAATCCAGGAGTTTAAACTGATGTCTGCTCCGTATTTTCGCGGAGAACTAATTGTTTTAAAAACGGAAACAGTGTCAAACTGCACTGCCGCGGTTTGACACTCAGGGGAGTGAAAAAACTTCAACCCACACGGGAAGGAAGTAAACAAAGTTGCCTTAATTGCGTTAAAATATGTTAGTGCGTTAATCGCGGCCAAATTAATCGCATAGATTAACGCGTTAACGCTGAAAGCCCTAATATTTACACATCTGAACAAAAGCTCACATGTGTTGCCTTTATTATACCACCAACATTATTCAAATAGCTATTGTGATTGCATAGCTACACCCTTTTTAGTTTGGGTATGTCATTTCGAGCAGAAACCTCAAAAATCTTGTGGAGCTCAAAAGGTTAAGACTGTGCCTCTGTCGAATGACTCTGTGTGCCGCAGAGTAGATGTAATGGGAACAGACATTGTCGAGCAAGTTGTGGAAGTTATGGTAATGCACAACTTGTTGCTTTTGTGAGATACGATTTTGACAACATTTATGAGCACATACTTTTTTTGCAAACCATTGGAGGGACAAACAAGTGGAAATAACTTTTTTGATGTTGTCAACACCTGTGAAAACGGCATGAGTTGGAAAACCGGAAACCCTGACTCACTGTGTTATATTCAGGGAAGCATTGGCGTGCAAAGAAATGCATCGCCATCAAAGTGATCAACATCATAAAGTCAAGGCCACGCAATGCATGCCTGTTTCGCGCTTCGGTGAACACATGGGAGCTGAAGACACACAACTGCTGCACACAGAGGTGCGCTCTGGGAGAATACTTAACGGGCTGTTGGAATTACGATCTAAAGTACACGCCCCTCTCATCGAGCACAGATCTCCCCATTCCACCTTGTTCCAGGATACACACTGGCTTGCAAAGCTTTGCTTTCTGGGAGACATATTCAACAAACTGAATGTCTCTGCAGGGCAAGGAGACCAGCATTTGAAACCTAAACAGTCTTCACCAGGTTTGGCATTCCAGATGAGGTGGTGAGCAGTGGCGGTGCGTCCATAGAGGGCGCTAGGGCGCCGCCCCTCTTAAAATTTTGAGATGAAAAAAAAAAGAAGAAGAAAAAAATATAATATATCCTGTCAAAAAACATTATATACCAAATCATTTAACCCTCCTGTCGCCTTCGGGTCAATTTGACCCGATTCAATGTTTAATGTCAGTGTTCTTTCGGGAGTCAACAAACAAACATAAAGTACCTCACACTTAAACTTGGAAAACAATATTAATTCTAATAATTTTCTGGAGATTTTAATAGCTGGGGTCATATTGACCTCAAGGGTAAAATATGTTAGTACATATAAAGGTAACAGGAGGGTTAAACATTGAATCGGGTCAAATTGACCCTAAGGCAACACAAGGGTTAAATAGTAAATATACCGTGTTGACGCGCTAAATGTGTGTAGGAGACCGTAAGCCTCTGTCAACAACCACTTAAGTTAAATGTGACATAAATAATATATCGCCACTCATCCTCACGGAGAGAAGCCCCTCCCCATTTTCAGGGCACCGGCCAAACGTGTGTGCACGGCAGCGAGCAAACATTTCACGGTCGTTTCGGCAAGGACGGCTTCTCATTGGCGGATGAAACGTGAATCTTGGGGCACAAAAATGTGCGCCCTGGCCAATGACATTGTTTCTTATTTCACGTGACTGGACTATTCGGCAAATGAGAGACCGGTATCGTTCCCTCAGCCCAGAGAGCTCCACGGAGCTACAGAGCAGGTTGCTAACGGAGCTGGTTAGCTGGAGCTCAGTGAGTAATGCGCTGTTTAGTTTCCCCTGTCTGTTGTTCCAAAGTCCTGGGACTGAAACTCTCTGGACTACAACGGGGTGAGGGATCTAAAGAGCTTCAGACAAGTGTAAGAAGCACGAATCTTGCTGCAGTTATCTAGCTAACAGCATGAAGCTAACTCGCTAACAGCATGAAGCTAACCCTGTTTGCAGAGCAGAGCAGCAGAAGGAGACCGAACTGGCATCGAAAACACAACGAAGTTCTGAAAAACAGACACATTCCCTCAAGAATAATGGAAACAGGCGGGTTACAGACATGATTGACTTTAACCAGAGAGTTATTGAGAAGTTTGCCAACTTTAAAGAGAGGGCTACTTTTCTTTACAGTAGTGGGGTCTACTCTGTCAAACACCCAATGTAACATGTGCTGCATCTCTTTCTGACTCTATTTTGCTCTGAACCTCTTTCATGTGAGGGTGAAACTCTTTTATTTTGCAAACCTCTGAAACCCAACCCAATGTTTCTTAAAGCATTCTGCTCTGAACCTCTCATGCCCAAAGTTACAGTGTGTTGATAGTTGTTATTGGACAGTGTTGAGCACGCTGTTTTCTTGAAATAAAGCTTTGTTTTTTACAATATTCTACTCAAAACCTCTTTTCTTCTCATTGTTGAGTGCTATTTAAACCGCGTCGCCCAACTGCGCCCCCCCCCCAAAAAAATTCACCAGCCGCCACTGGTGGTGAGCGATATTGGACCCCAGGTTTCAAGTGCAGAGTTCAAGGAGTGTGCGGGGCAGCTTGACTTCAAGCACTGCACATCCAGCCCTCACCACCCACAGTGCAATGAGCACGCAGAGAGAGCCGTACAGATGGTCCACTTCCTGCTCCACCATAAGCTTCAGTCCAGCCAAGCTGTTGATGGGGTGGAAAATTAGAACCACACTCCCCACTCTGGAGAAAAATTTTTCCATTTGAGTTATTCGTTATTTATGCTATATGCTGTTTGAATAGCCATTTTCAGTTAAAGTGTTCCTTTGATGTTATTGACTATTGACATAACACTCAAAAGAGGGGAAGATGTCATATACTGTATGTAGGGTTATACGGGAGTTGGAGTTATGCATGTAAAAGAGACACACCGTGATTCATTAAAACCAGCTGAGCAAATTAAGATGCCTCTATTGCCTTGATTTGCAAAAACTACATGGGTTTTTCTTGGGATATTACCAACAAGGGTCCTCTATAATGTGTTAGTTACTGTCCTTCTTCTTTCTAAAGCACTTTATCCTTTGGAATGGCAGTTGACAGTGGCAGTTAGCAATTGACAGCTGTTGAATCAGAACATTTATCCAGAAAAACCTAAAAAATGTTAGGTCCAAAGTTTAAGAATGTTCAGGAGCTCATATTTAGATGCAGCTTCTCTTGTTGAGTTCATATCATGTCTCATCTGTGTCTGTGTCTCTCTCTTTCTCTGGGTAGTTTGGAAACGAGGCTCAGCAGCTGGAGTGGGTGAAGCGAGAGAGCGAGCGAGCCGAACGCGAGAGGCTCAAGAGGCTCAGGCAGCAGGAGCAGGAAGACCTGGAGCTAGCCATCGCCCTCAGCAAGGCCGAGATGTCCAACGCATGACCTGGAACCCCGACCACATATCCTTAAACACACACAAGCTAACATGACTGACATCTAAACATGCAGACAGGAAGCATCTCACTGGACTAACTCTACCAAGTGTTGATACAAACTCTGGTCCACACACACATACACAGGACCTGCACCGTCACTGTTTTACATTCCTCCCACTTGCAACAACTCAATGAATAGAGCAGGCGGATCTAGCCACTGACCCTCCATTTAAATAAAGCTACTCTCCTGCTGACATGAAGAGACGGAGGATTGAAGGAGGAAGAGGGGCCTGATGGAAACAAACAGATGCACTGTGTAAATGCACTAAAGTGGCTGGACAGGGATGAGAAGGCAGAACCCCTCGGTGGTTTGAATTTCAACGTGTTGTTTTTCCTCCTTCAGCTTCTCTCACAATGTGGGGATATGGAAAATACCACTACAATTTAGACTGCAGGGGTTTCCTTAGTTTATTCCTGATATATAGGAGCAATGCGGTTTTATCATTGAGCTGCTGATGGTATGAACCGTGCCTGCATTTAGTGTTGACGTGTGTTGCTGGCATGGAAAAGCAAACAGATATGCGGTGATACATAAGTATTTGTTTCTAAAGAGAAGACTGGATTTTACCCTCCTCAATCTATTTTTTAACATGTTTTTCCCTCAGGAATGTCTGTCACTAAGCCAGACAGAGTTGAGAAGTGAAAAGCGCCGTGTTTTTTGTTCCCACTTCTGCTTGAGACTTAACGTTCCCCTCTGCTTTGTGCTAAGATAGGCTTTGGATTCTGATCTCCTGTGATGCTGGTTGAGTTGAAGCATATTTCTACAAATATCACTATTTCTTTTAATCTGATACCAATATTACTAGATTAGGGATTTTCACCTTAAATTCAGATTTTGGATTGAATTATCGACCAATTCCCAGGTTCACTATGTGGCACTTAGACTCTGGTCAATAATTCAATCGCACATTTGTACGGGAATATGCTATGCAACAATATAAACTGATATGATGAGGGCCTTGCAGCACTGCATGCATCATTACCTATGAATGAGGTGATGTGCTGTAGAGCAACAGAAGACATTGAACAGCTTCTTTTTACAGGCTGAGAATGACCATCTCCCTTTATGGCCTCTATTTTTTGCTGTTATTTCATAGCAGAGATAATGAGATTGGCTGTGAGCTAGTGAGTGTGTGTGCCCATTCTATGTTTGATTGTTTGGCTAACAGAAGTACCAGTACACACAAAGCTGCATCGCCACAGCTAACGGCTAACAAAACTACCCAGAATTTGGAGTGCATCGCCAGAGCCGCTGTCACGTCATACATTTATAATGGGCATGACCCTCTCGTTGACATGCAAATTGATATAAAATATAGGCTTGAAGAATAATTCAATTCAATTCAATAAATGCTTCAGGTCGAAAAACAGGCCCTGAAAACCCCTAGTGGGTTAATCTGGCCCTCTATGTCCAGTGCATGTGCTTTTTCTGTTTCAGGAGAGACTCCCTCCTCTGGCTCAGTGACTCAATTCATTCTTGTCACATTATGGGAGGAGAGAAAAAGCAACTACTCGCCAACTGTGCATATTAACTATATATATATATATATATATATATATACACACCGAGAAAAAGATAAAGATCCATTACACTGTTTCCCTATAATGTGACAAAGCCCTGACAAATTAAGATAACAGCTTCAAATGTCAACATATTCGGTTGAGTGACAGAAACAAATTGAACAGATCTATTTTCTTTTTCCGTAGTGTGACTACCGTGTGGAGTTTGTTGTGATATTGCAGTACTCCCCCTCTATCAAATGTATATATTCTATTAACAGAGCGAACTATGCTGTACTTTCGATCCCAATGCTGTGATGTCACACCATATTCAACACATTCTATGTTTGAATCTTTGTAGAGATTGAGAATATTTGACGCGGTTTTCACAAGCTGGTTTATTATTTCTACGTTTTTTAATTTTTTTAATGAACATACAAATTAATATTGTTATTTTGTCACTCCAGTGCACCAGTGAGCAAAAGCTGCAGAGTGTTTGGATCAGGGGTTATTGGGAAATATTTGCTATTTCTGATATGTGATGTTCTAATGTTTCATTGTGGACTTAACAACTCTTTTCTCTGAATTGTCCATTTTAACTTGAAGCGGGCAGAAATCGTCTTTAAAGTAGAACAAATTCTGCTGAACTAAGTCACTGAAGACTTTATGTCTCATTCTGTTTCAGTTTCACATATTACATAGTGTTTCATATTTATACATGTCCCTCTGTAATCGCTGTGTGTCTATGACCAATCATATGCTTCAGTCAGTGTTTTGCCACATGCGGATTCTACTGAGGGCACTTACATTTTCTTAAACATTTTCTTTAAGGGAAGACATACGAAGTTTATCATTATCTCGTTTGTTTGTTTTTAAATAACGAGAAAGAAGTTTTAGTTTAAGCATATTTTGTTGAGATTGTTGGTGTCCGTTGTTAAGACTAGTTATAACCATGAGCAGTACTTTGGGTTGTGAATCGTCGTAATTCACTGCTGGATGTCTTCTGATGGAGCTTGAACATTTAAATTAAGATGCCGTTTATTACATTATTATTATTCAGAGGAATGGAAGAATCTAGAAGTGGACGCCTCTTAAGGACTTCTAAAGGTATCATCATTTGGTCAAATCTTAAAAGTGTGCTCAGTGTTGCCCTGGTGGACAAATGTACTACTGTTTATTCACTCGTCTTATTTAAGTCTAGCTGCCAGCCACTAGTGGCAACACTGAGTACTGCAAGTGTACTGCATTTAAGTAGATTCCTGCCGTATCCGCAGAATGATGATTTTACAGTCTAAATTGACTTCAATGGACTTTGACTTCTTTCCATTGCGGTTTTGTCTTATTTTGCACCGGTCAAATTAATTATATTTTGGATTAAAGGTGCAGTGTGTAGGATCTAGCGCTGTGGTTGCCAACCAACTGAAACTTCTGCATGCCAAGCATGTAAAGCCAAATCGTGACTTCTGGACTACTGTAGAAACATCTCCAAGAAGTAGATAAAAAACGGCTAATTTTAAGCTAGCAGATGGCGCTAAATTCTACACACGGTTCCTTTTAAATGTTGCTGAAATGATTGGCTGATGGTATGGGGAGTTCATCATTTCAATATTCCTCCCACCTATATGAATGCCGAGTTGACTAGTTGAGTTCTGTCAGATTCTCATCCAGGACTGTGTTAAAAGTAATATGATTGTCTTCAGGGCAAGGTCCTCTGTTTGATGCTCACAAGCTGTATTTTTAATGGATCTCAGACAAACAGTTGCATCAAACACATTGGAGACTTTAGTATTTGTGTTGAAGGCTTTGCACTGACTGGTACACTGAACTTGTGTTATTTCGTGTAACATTTGCCTCTCCAGTCATCACATTGAACAAGATGATGGACGGTTAATAGCATGATAAAGTATCAAATGTTGTATACATGTGTTAAATTGCTCTCCTGGGGCTTAACATGTGAATTCACCCAAATCGGACAGAAATGCTAAAGTTATTGTGCAGCCACTGATTCTGCCAGATAGTAATTTTGTTTGGTTTTGTGTGTGTCTTGTTTACATATCATAAATGTTTCCTTTGCTGTAGCCGTTACAGTGTGTACCTGCCGGAGTGCCCCTGTTCTCTAAGCTGTCCACAACTAACACCTTCTGAAGAGACCCTTCTACCTCTGAGCCATACACATTCATTGGTTTGACTGTGTTGCTGTCATATGTTACAATTTCAGTAACATTTTCACGAGTGTGCTTGTTTTCATTCCTCATTGGAACTAAATGGTGCTGTTAGCTGACAACAAGCTAACAGGCTAGCTTGTTGTCAGCTATACCCATTTGTTTTGATGAAGAATGTCTTGCTAACAAGGTATTTTAGTTCATGTTACGTGTCGCTCACAGCTGGATGAATGGCGGAGCTGCATTCTTTGAAAGCAAACCCCTTTTTGTGAACAGGAACAGAAATCTATCATGTCGAAAAGATCCGTGTCACAGGATGCAATGGTACCCACTGGTCTGGGAGGAGGTTTATGGCAATTATGTCTCTACTATGACATTTTGTGTTTGTGGCTATTTCTATATGCATCAACGGGCCACGTTTGTGATCATTTAACATGGTATAAATGGCAACATCCAGGAAACAGGGCTTCATAGAAAATCTGTCAGTCATCACGTGAAGGTGCCAAATGCTGCCCACCTATCAGAAGCAAAAAGAAAATACTTGATAAGAGAACATTGATTTAAGGTGGACAATTACTGGCTTCTCTGAAGCATTCAACCACATCTCCCGTTTAAAAGCTCAGGAATATATATATTTTTTCATAATAAAAAAAAAAAAGATTTTGCCAAACTACTGTTTCCAATGTTCAAGAATGCTCGACACTCACTGGATGTCATTTGGACCATTTGGATTCTTGTGGTGATAAGATACCTGAGTCACCAAAACAATGCTCTGAAATGTTAAATGTATATACAAATGTAAATGTATCTAAAATTGGGTAAATACAAATGCCTACTTAAAAAAATACAAATAATCAAACGGTAATATGTATTACAATTTTGACCAGATATTTGATGCCTACTCACGGTACTTTTTCTCCACACTTGCACATTTAAGTTGGTCCCAAAATGTATTAATACTTGAAGCCAAGCCTACCGTGAACTGTGACTCCATCTGTTCTTCATGTGTTTCTGTCCACCCTCCCTCTGACCTCAGCCTGTTTATAGTGTACTACCTAGACCAGACCAGTACCATCATTTATAATGTCGGATACCTCCATTGTGCAATAGATGATGTTTACTTTTTATTGTTGTTTTGTGTATCCTGTGAAACCGGTCTGATGCACTTTTTTGGGGGGGATACCTAGTGTATGTTTTTAATATGTTTATTTATGCACCAGCCACCGCCCACTCCTCTGCACCCACTTTGGGGAGGAAGTTCCTGCTTTGATTGCCATCTACAAACCTTTCAGTTCAAAAGTTTTCATCTATTATAGGGAAAGAAAATGGTCTAGCAATTAACTTTACTCAATATGTTTTAATTATCAGCAATGTTGAGGAGGTATTTATAGGATGAAGCTAAAGAAATGTAAAAATGTACAATTTAAATATTCTTCAGTTTTAATACTAATTGTATTTCTCTCTCTGAATGTTGGATATTTTATTTGGGTCAAAAACCCTTTGAATCTGGTCAGACTGATTTTGAGGGGACTCATTTTCCATTCATTATATATATTTTTGTTCTGCCTTGAACTGCCCTTCCTCCCATGTAGGCGAACTATGTATACGATATGTATACAGTCTGTATAGTATCAAGTCTGTTATATTTGTCCTATTACAAAATTAAGAAGAAAGTCAACTTGATGAGGAACCATTGGGAGGATTACTTACACTAATGAGAGAAGACAACAGACGCTGGTTTGTAGTGAACGGTGGTCCATAATCTGTGCTGTTTACTAGAATAAAACATTTCAGTTAAATGAGAATTGACTGCTGCTTGATTTGTTACAGGTGAAAAGTTGAAGACTGTTAGAAGTGCTCAACTTTAAACAGACGTTAAGGTTTTTGAGTCGAGTACTTTAACATTAACATTGCAATTTTATATTTCATGGGATTCTCCGAAAGTATAATCCGTGTTATTTTCTGACATTTGACAAAGCTACTCCAAAGCAACCTCCAGGTCTGAACACTGAAGCCATTGGGGAAATGTATTACACCTGCATTATTTCTAGTGGCCAGCAGGGGGCGACTCCTGGTTGCAAAAAGAAGTCAGATGTATGGAAGTCTGAGTCGATTTATTCCAACAGTAAACATTTACAAACAAGATTATGGTCTCAATCTCTAATTTCAAGTCTTCTTCATTACAGCATTTAGTAAACTATGGTAAATTTGGAGTCAAATAGAGCATGTGAGAGGGAAGTCTGGATGAAAATGGATGGATGGATAGAACTAAAGCAGGGCATGCTTTAGGGCAGGGACCTTGTGATTGACAGGTCGCCCTGGGGCTGAGAGTTGTCTGTGTTTTCTTCATACAACTTTACTCACCCTTCTGTGTCACTTCTTGTTCAAGAAAAAAAATATATATTAAGATGACGAACAACCGAAATGCTAAACTGGAGGCTTCAAAACAGCAGTCCACAAACTGATGGGGGATGATGTCACCGTGGCTATGTGACTACACCCACTTCCTCAATGCAGTCGATTGACGGCACTGGCATGTCACAGTAGGAAATGTACAGGTCTAACTAATCAAATAAACGACGACTGAATTCCAGTTAGTAATACAATTATTATATTTTAATTGTTAAAGTGAAAATGTTTTCTGTGATAAAGGACTATTCAGCTTTTTTTCTCGTCTGGTCTCCTAATTTAGAAACTTTACATTGTATGTGTGTTCTTTGGCAGAGTCCTTGCAGACGGCCTGGCAAAGGGCTTAAACAACCTGCAGTAACGACTATCTCTCGCAGACGGCCACAATGCAGCGTAGTACGCTCCAATGTGTTTTCAAGGATTCAGCTGTGCAAACACAGTGGCCATTTCTGGACATATTAACTGAAACCCAAGTAATCTGCTATGTTAGCGAAAAATAACTGTCTCCTTATGGAATAACAGGAAATTCCTCACTAGGTTTGTGTTTACTCTATGGTAATAGGGAGGAGGAAATGAGAAGCCTATCAGCTTTTTAAACTGGGAATGTGGGTCAGAGAGAATTGGATGATACATGTTAGTTTTCCCCAATATTTCTGTAACTCTACTGCTTTTATCCTCTAACCATTGGTAAGCTTTCACTTTTCAGCCTCATCAGCACTGCTACAATTTCTTGCTCCATTATTTTCAACTTGAAACGCAATTACTTTGTAAAACGGGAATTCCTGGAAGTATCCCTTACTTCCCGAGGACCATGAACATACACACAAACACGGCTGAAAGTAATGCCAGCTGCTGAGCAGTTTCGTTCAGTATGTGTTTGTCATGTCTCAGTATGAGCAACCAGCATTCGTTTGAGCTCACCCAGTGAACTCATCGGCGAAAAAACTTTCCTGTTGAACATGAGCTCAAGTGTTGCCCCAAAGCAATCTGAACATAATTTAATGATGAAACGATTTATTTTATTGTAGCTATAGGCTTGCTGTGTTTTGAGTTGAATGACATTATCATTATCTACTTTTAGTGTGTGTGTGTGTGTGTGTGTGTGCAAACTTATATTGTTTACATTCTGCAAGTACCCACTTGGTTAAATTTACCAGATATTTTTTTGCAGCCTAAAAACATGTATATTTCAGAGAAGGTTTATTAATGAAATGTACTGGAGGAAGATGTAATTCTCTTTAAAATAATCTATTTAAAACTAGACAGATAAGGTCATATTTGGTAACACGAGTGTGAATTAAAACCTTCCAGGCAGGCTGCAAAAAATATGAGTGAGAGACTGGAAGCAACACGTCTGTTGGCAATTTAAATGCAGAGAGAAACCAGTTTGTCAAGTGAGCTGAAACCAGACTAGACGGTGGGTATTCACTGGAAGTCACGTACACACACACACACACACGCACACAACAGGAGGAAATCTGTCCTGACTTGAGCTGATTGAAAGCAGTTGGGAGGATGTAAGTGGCTTGGAGGGAGGACCTTGTGAGAGGAGGACGGATATACTGACAGAGGATATAGAAATGTGTGAGGTGGAATTCATTTTTCCTTGTGTTCTGAGCTGCTCCACTCATTTCTGACAATCAATATTACATTTCTTTACAGAAGTTTTTTAGACATACAATTGAAATCTACATTTTTAAAGCAATACCTTCATCAATCAAAGTATCAAGAGAATGCTTGAGGGCTTTATTTCTGTATGTCTTTTTAATGTTGTCTGTACATAAGCAAATGTGCCGTCTGTTGTTTTGTCTGGTTGGTCTCCCAGTGTCTTGTGTTTTTGTGACTCCTCTTGTCTTCCACGTCCTCAGTTGGTGCCTCGATCTTTCTGTGTGTATGTATGTATCCTGCCATCAACCTCACTCTGCTCCTGCACACCTGCCGTCACTCAGCTCTTCAGCTCACTCTGCTCCTGACATTCTTGTCAGCAATCTCCTAAAATAGCTCCACAGTATATCCACTCCGGCCAGGTCTGAAGTTCAGGAGTTCATGCTTCAAGTCTCTGTGACCGACAACGACAAGCCATAAAAGCTATCTTCGGTTCTCAGATCTCTGTACTGGTCTTGTTAGACCTTAGTGCTGCGTTCGACACTATTGACCATGACATCCTATTTCAGAGACTGGAGCAGTCGATTGGCATTTCAGGCACCGCACTAAGTTGGTTTAAATCCTATTTCTCAGATCGATCTCAGTTTGTATTTGTAAACGATGAAGCCTCGGTAACCACCAACGTTCGTCACGGAGTTCCACAAGGTTCTGTGCTTGGACCAATTTTATTTACCTTATACATGCTTCCTCTGGGCAATATTATCAGGAAACGCTCCATAAACTTTCATTGTTATGCAGATGATACTCAATTATATCTTTCGATCAAACCAGAGGAGACCAACCAACTCAGTAAAATTCAAGCATGTCTTAAAGACATAAAAACATGGATGACCTGCAACTTCTTGATGTTAAACTCAGACAAAACTGAAGTATTTTTACTCGGCCCTGAGCACCTCAGAGATCAATTATCTGGTGATGTGGTTTCTATAGTTGGCATTGCTCTAGCATCCAACACCACTGTAAAGAATCTCAGCGTTATCTTTGACCGGGATTTGTCCTTTATCTTGGGCAGCACGGTGGCTCAGTGGTTAGCACTGTCGTCTCACAGCAAGAAGGCTCTGGGTTCGAATCCCGGTCGTCCCGGTCGTTCTAGGTCCTTTCTGTGTGGAGTTTGCTTGTTCTCCTCGTGACTGCGTGGGTTTACTCCAGGTACTCCGGTTTCCCCCACCATCATAAAGACATGCACCGCAGCCTCACCCCGGTTCGTATGGATGTGAATGAATGCTGATTGGCAGCCACGCTTCCGTCAGTCTGCCCCAGGGCAGCTGTGGCTACTGATGTAGCTTACCACCACCGGGATGACTGTGTGTGTGTATGACTACTGGACTCTGGACTGTAAAGCGACTTTAAGTGTCTTGAGAAGCGCTATATAAAATAAATGATTATTATTATTATTATAAGGCCATCGCCAGATAAGTGACAACTTTGTTCTGATCATTTCCTATCACCAGTGTTGCATGAAATTCAATTCAATTCAATTCAGTTTATTTGTATAGCCCAATTTCACAAATTAAAAATTTGTCTCGGAGTGCTTTACAATCTGTACACATAGACATCCCTGCCCCAAAACCTCACATCGGACCAGGAAAAACTCCCAAATAACCCTTCAGGGGGAAAAAAAGGGAAGAAACCTGCAGGAGAGAACAGAGGAGGATCCCTCTCCAGGATGGACAGGTGCAATAGATGTAATGTGTACAGAAGGACAGATTTAGAGTTAAAATACATTCAATGAATATGACAGAGTGTATGAATAGTTCATAGTAGGCATATTCCACGATGGAGACCTCCACGATCCATCAGGCAGATGGCGGTGGGGAGGAGGAGTGGGCGGAGTCTCAACAGTGGGCGGAGTCTCAACAGGACAGTGGCGCAGTCAGGAGCAGGAATTCCACGACCCAGACCTCGATGATCCATCAGGCAGATAGGATCTATGCCGTCTCATAGGGTCCGATGACCCCATGAGACGTGAAGTCAAAAGGACTCCGGGAGAAAGCAGAGTTAGTAACGTGTGATTGAGAGATGAAAATTCATCCTTAAGGAGAGAAAAAAGAGGAGATAGGTACTCAGTGCATCCTAAAATGTCCCCCGGCAGCTATAAGCCTATAGCAGCATATCAAGGGGCTGGACCAGGTGAACCTGATTCAGCCCTAACTATAAGCTCTGTCAAAGAGGAAGGTCTTAAGTCTACTCTTAAACGAGGTGACTGTGTCTGCCTCCCGGACTGAAATTGGAAGCTGGTTCCATAAAAGAGGAGCTTGATAACTAAAGGCTCTGGCTCCCATTCTACTTTTTAAGACTCTAGGAACTACAAGTAGTCCCGCATTTAGTGAGCGTAGCTCTCTAGTGGGGCAATATGGTACTACAAGCTCCTTAAGATATGATGGTGAATCACCAATCAAGGCTTTGTACATTAAGAGAAGAATTTTAAAAGTGATTCTTGATTTTACTGGGAGCCAGTGCAGAGCAGCTAGTGTAGGAGTGATGTGATCTCTTTTCTTAGTTTTAGTGAGAACACGAGCTGCAGCATTCTGGATCAACTGGAGGGACCTAAGAGATTTATTAGAGCAGCCTGATAATAAGGAGTTGCAGTAATCCAGTCTCGAAGTAACGAACGCGTGAACCAATTTTTCTGCATCTTTTTGAGACAAGATGTGCCTGATTTTTGAAATATTACGTAGATGAAAGAATGCAGTCCTTGAGATTTGCTTTACGTGGGAGTTAAAGGACAAGTCCCGATCAAAGATAACGCCAAGAAAGTATGGCAGAATTAGCAAGCTGGCTAAGTAGTCAGCTGTCTGCTAAGGTTAAGCAAAACAATGTGTCTCTCCATCTCTGAAATGCTTCGTTGACATCACATTTTCATCTCAAATGTATGCAACATCAAATCCGGCAACCAACAACATGGCAAATTGGCATTTCCAGTATGTAGTAGGCTAGTAGTAAGCAGTAAGCAGTAATCATGTAGTAGGCAGTAAGTAGATATGGTCCTATTTTTCCTCATGGCTGGCACGGAGCCACCCTGGAGATGACTCTAAGATATGAGGCCTTTCACAACCCCAAAATAGACACAGGGCCTCCGACTGCTGTACCAGTGCAAGTGTGAAACAGCGAGGCGGGGAAAGAGTTTGTGTTTGTTTGTCAACACAGATTAACTACTCAGCTTACCTGCATGCTACTTAAAAAGGTCAAATGTTCGGTTAAAACTGTAGAGTTTATTAGAATTGTCCCTTTCCTAATTTGTACTATGATTCGAAGTGGCTTGTTTCTGGCCTACCTGACATTTGAAGTGGAGATGAAAAGTCAGCTTTTTATCAAATTCTCTATCTTGCCCCTTCGAGTGCCTCTGTCATGCCCCGCTGGATGTCTTTTGCATATAAATTATTTCCATATTGTGGCTCTCCTGATGTAACAACAGTTATGCAAACTGCAGCCGTGACGTTATCTTTGTCATTTGCTTTCAAGGAGAGTAAAAACAACAAACACCCCCGACTAGCAGGAATCAGTATGTTTCATGGCTTTTCTTTTAGATATATAAGAGAATGCCTATAGAATTAATAGATTGCTGAGCAGACAAGACAATGTGCCACACTGAAACTCAATCTCTGGAACTGTGACTGTTTGAATATAGACAGGAAACAAAATCCTCCTTCGCATGTAACGGTGATAACATCTTCATCCTTACGAGCGGCCTGACAACACTTGTCCCAGTCGGGTCTTCTCAGTTGATTTGAGATCGGGTTTTCTCTTTTCCTTTCACCCCTCCCACTCATTGCGGTTCGCCTGCATTGCCCCGATGCAGCCGCCATCTGTAGCGGGCCCCTGTAATTATGTCAATGTAATGTTTGTATTTATAGACGACTGCCGCAACGCTCTGGCAACTGCTCTGTCCCAGCTGGGAAGCATCGGTCTCGGGGACCCCTGGATGGAAGCGGATTCTGAGATCCGCTTACCTGGAGCTCCCCCTCCCCACAGTCACCTTCAGGATTAAACCATCATTTAACAGACAACTACATTTTGGTTTGGGTATATTTTGAATTTTGAATTCAATTCTTTGAACTTATGAGGCAGGCCAAAACATATATATTGGCTGTGTCTACTACCGGACACTTTACGAAGTACACTGCAATACAGTGCACTGACATCTGTAGTGCACTCCGTCGCTGATAAGTGCTGTATCAAATGGAACACTTACGTTAACCACTTGGCGGAAGTGACGGATGCAAATCTGTTCACGGCACCCGCGAAATTAAGCCGGGAGTGACGTACGCAAATCTGCTTGCGATACCCGCGAAACTTAAAGTGACAAAATGAATGCACTTCTTGCCCTCTTTTTGTCCCTTGCTTACCCCTTTCTCCACCCCATGTGGAAACTGCGATACCTCCACAATCGCGGCAGGAGCCTCCGTGGTCTACCGCTTGTGCTACCGTAGCCATCTCGTCCGCCATTGTTTTAGAAATAAAATGAAAAGCTGGCGAAAGGGCTCCTCCTCTTCCGCTACGTAGCCAAGATGGCGCCCGTTTAGGGCGAGTAGTGTCCATCGTTTTACACTGCATTTTTTGCCTGTTTGCAGTGCGCCATCTGGGTACTTTCAGTGCACTGAATTCTGCTGGTTTTGTCAGTGTGGCGCCCTAAGCACTGAAAGTCAGTGCTCGAAGTGCTCAAGTGTCCGGTAGTAGACACAGCCATTGTTTTTGTTATACAAAGATGAGTTTTTGTTTCATACTTGTAGGCCTTTAAAACCTTAGATTGGTCCTCATATTCTGTGCATGGGTTTTTGTTATTGATACACGAACACATGAACACATGTGTTCATGTATCATGATTATGTGTTCATGTGTCAATAGCGAAAATAATGATGCCACATAGCAAATTAAACAGCAAAAACTGAGCTACAAGAGCATTTAAGCCAATTTTACATGCTTAACACAATTGAACCTGCCAAGCTAAACATAACCACAAGAATAACTAAAAATGACTTGAAAACTATTTGAGATTGCTCCCAAACTATGGAAATTATGAATTTTCATCTCAGTAGCATGATGCTTACGACCGATAGATTTGAATTCAACCTCCAAATCTCTTCTCAGACAAAACCTTTCAACGCAAATAAACTGAGATATGACTTATTTTTGAATGAAATCGCTCTTTCACACGCAATGTTGTGCTCTCTAAATGACAGTTTGCTTTCGGGTGACCCCCAAAAACTCTCGCGGAACATTTTAAATTACTGCCAGGATGTGAAGTCATTTTGAGTCTCAGCAGATCTAATACTATTGGTTACAAATGTGGTACTTGTCATTTTGAGTGGCTAAAAGGGCATCAGTCTCATTCGGGTTGCTTTAGATGGCTCCCATAGGCTCACACGATTAAAAGGAGGGGTCTTAGACGAAAATAGTTAAGACAATGGCGGAGAGTTTTTTATTTAATTTTTTTGTCTGTCATCAACAAATAAACCAGTAACACATATACTGATATATATATACACATATTAACTAATTTCACAAGTGTTTTGCTTTGTATTATACCGTTTGAAAATATTCAAATAGCCTTTGTGGTTGAGATCATCTGGATTTAGTATTGGTATACAGATTTTGAGAAAACACGGCTGGGGAAATAAAGGTTCAAATGATTCAAATACAACTATGAGACATTATGTTTTTCATTATCAAGTTGATTTGGAAACAACTTATAGTCGACACAGCTTAGTTTTAGGTGTGTTACTCATTACAGTATAGTCCTCCCCCCATTTTTGAATCGCATCATAGGTCAACTATAACCCTCAAGGTTTTGTCTTGGGTCCAGGCCTTCCAGGTTGGGAAACACATTTTTTTAAATATCATCTTAGACAATCACACTCAGGACTCAGACACCATCTTCATTTTGTTTAATAAAATAAACTATTTACATTATATTAGAAAAAAAGATTAAATTTACAAGGCAGTACATTTCTTCAAGACACAAACATTATTTGTTGTTTTTGCTAAAGACTGAGTAGCCCTTTGTCAATCAGGTGGCGCTGAGATGGCATTGCACTTCTGTGAACTTTACTACAGACAGACTCACATCCTATTCAAACCTTCAAGGACAGGACAGAATGAACGGCAGTTTAAGAATAAAACATTGTCTCAAAGCTCATCTCACAGGCGCTCACACTCACAAACACTGAAGATATAACACACAGAATCACTTTGATTGTCTTCTTTGCCAGTGGAGAATGTGGCACTCGTAAGGATGTGTAATAACGTGTTATAAAAGGCACTATAGGTGAAAGTAAAAAACTATGTTCTTCAGAAAGGATTGTCTGCTTCCAGTTGCTTCAGTAGCATGTGCCTGACATGTTCAGTGGAATGTTCCTTTCATGTGTCGTCTGTATAAACAGCATTTCATACAAAAAACAAAAACAGCAGTAGTACCAGCTACATAGTTAAAACAAAATTTGAACAGAATCCCTCTGTTTCTGTCGTATTTGGCGTTTTTTCTTCCTTTTATTTGTGGTTTCTCTAAAAAAAATAACATTTAAATAAATCTTTTCACAAGAAAATATATAATTTCAGAGCATCTCATCTTGATGCTCCTTTTGCCTCGATAGAATACAAATCACACTGATATTCCTCTCGGTTTAGAGGTTTAGTCATGCTGTATGGCAGTATGCATGGTGGTATCACTAGAGTCTCTATTCAGCCGGGTCTTTCCTCACATATGCCTCTTCATGTGCAGCGCGAGGTGGTCAGATCGGGAGAAAGCCCGTTCACACAGGTGACACTGGAACGGCCGGTGTCCGGTGTGCTTCCGGAAGTGACGCGTCAGTTCGTCAGAACGGGCGAACTTCCAGCCGCAGCCCTCCCAGCTGCAGTGGTAAGGTTTCTCTCCTGTGGACAACAACGACTGCCGTGAGAAACGTCACAGTCTATTGTTCGTGTGCACGTGCATTATAGGAGCCTACATGTTGCCACATGGTGATTAATTGTTTATTTTTTATTAAATGGTGTCAATAAAACAAACATAAGATATGTCGACGTTTTAATTAAATAAATACAATATTAAATAAATAAACGTGCGGCTCTTACCTGTGTGTGTCCTGTGATGCGCCTTCAGGTGAGAGCTCTTAGTGTAGGTCTTGCCACAGCCAGCGAAAGTGCAAGTGTGCGTCGCCGTCCGTTTCCTCGGCCAGGACCGGCGACCCCTCTTTGGCTTGGCGTCCATCGCATCCAGCGGGGAGGACGGCGGGGTGAGCAGGACCCGCTGACCGGCCGCCGGCTGCTGCTGCTGCATGCCCATGGCGGTGTCCTCCCCGAACATGCCGGAGAACTGGTGGTGGTGGTGGTGGTGGTGCGTCACCACGGGGAAAGGTATCTGCATCCCCGTGTGTGCGTGAGGGAATTCCCCGGACGTGCACCGGTGGTGTGCGTGGTGGAAGCTCTGCGGGAACGTCAGCGATGCGGAGTTGCAGTTCTGGGGCTGATGGCACTCGGAGTTCATCAAGTCGTCCGGGCTCAGCGGAGGCGTCATGCTGCCCAGCGCGGCCTGTCGCGGCTGCTGCTCGTACGACATCATGCAGGAGACGCTTCCCTCGTGCTTGACTTTGGCGCAGCTCTGAGGCACCAGACCCATGGCAGGTCCATACGTGTCCATGGAGACTGGCTCCACTTTAATGTTCGGATGCTCCGAAAATAAATCCTGAGTGGTCGGGAAGGGCGCAGAGCTGATCTGGAATCTCCCCTGGATGCTGAGACCGTTCCCGGGAAGAAAGCTGTTATCCACGTCGGACCGAAGGAGCTCCGCCATCAGGCTGTTGTAGGGCGGCGGAGGGCTGTTTATGTCTGGGACAGAGGTGTAGTTGGCCGGCTGCTGGGGCATCCCGGTGTGCTGCTGCTGTCCTTGCTGCTGGTGATAAACGGACACCCCGGATCCTTGGAGCCGATAGGACTCTGCCCCAGTCCCTGCGGCCGGCGCGCTGTCGGACACGGTGGTGTTAGCGAGAATAAACTCCAGATCCAAGAACTTATCCAGGTCCTCTTCGTCTTTCCTGCCGAGGCAGCTGCTGTCCATCTTGAGCGGAACGCCGCTCATGTTACACTTCCACCTCTGGAACGGAGAGTAAAGAGAATACATAAAAAATGTAGCTCGAAAACAGCCAAACAAATGAGAGAAATGACTGAATACTACCAAGACTATTAAACACATCCACAGTTTGCTTTAAATGCCATCAAACAAAAAGTGTTTGCATTACTTTTCTGATATGACAGATCGACAGCAGCAAAAGAAAAGACACAAACAAGTGTAAATATGTAGAAAACTTACATCTTCCCAACATTTCTCCTTTTGGATGGCAAATGTAGAAAATGATGGTAAAATGGTCCCACTCAAGGCCATTTCCATGCGTTTTTTCTAGAAAAAAATGTAAAAGTCCTGAAATATTGAGAAAATGCACTTAAATCCGCTGAGTCTCCAAAAAAAGAAGCTTGAGAGCGCGTTGCTTCTTCTGCGGTCCGATAAGCTGCTGCTCTCTTCACTCATGCGCAAGCTGTGTCGACTGGAGGGAGCGCTTTTCTTATAAATATTGTTCGCAGCACAAGTCAGACCAATGCGAGGATGGGGGGAAGGAAGCGCGTCCAGGATGAGGACGCTGCGCACCGGCCAAGCCCCCTAAATTTAGCCTCGGTATAAAAGTCCGAGTTCTCCTGCGAGTCAGAGACAGAGAGGTGGCGAGAGAGTTGGACGCGGAATGCTCTCTCTGCTTTGATGCGGGCAGCTACTTAACCTTCTCAGGGACCGCCCTCCTCCGACTAACCTGGCCAACAACCCGCAGGGCAGAGAAAGGCGAGACCGCCCCTAGACCATGCACCTCTAAAAGACTAATAAGCAATTAACGCGTTGTTGTCAAAGGAGCAATGGAAAGAGTCCAGATAGCACACAGTGTTTTCCACAAAGAGGTTGCCACAGGTGCCATGCGTAATACGCATCGGTTTACAGTGCGCGCGCTATACGTACACATAGATTGAGGCAATTGTCGTCTTTTCAAAAACATTTGCAAATAACGTTTGATAAGAAAGGCATCTTTTTGATGAACACAAATGATGATGCTTAAATGTGACACATATTCCTGTCGCGCTGTCAGAGAGAGGAGTATGTTTCTGTCAGAACTTGAGCCGAAAGAGAGCGAGAGAGTGCCTCCGACCAAAACAACTCATCGCTTCTTTCCCTGCTGTCATGCCCGAAGTAGCGCGCGGGGGGTTGTTTTAGTGCTGCAGGCTTCCGCCACTAGTCGCCAGCTACGCCTCGGCTCTTCTCCCTCTTCTCCACACAACTCCCAGTGGTGTAGTCCAGGGTATACGCCGGTATACGGCGTATACCCACTTATTTTTCAGTCAGCATTGCGTATACCCACTTCTCAATCACCGCTGGTGCCTGGTGCGCATTATTTAGTAGTGCATGGGTCACTCACAGGCTGACCGCGGTCCGGGTCCGGACCCATGCAGTCGCCGTTGTCTGTGGACCCTGGACCGAAATCCAATTATTATTTCCGAATTATTAACTGTTGATGGATCGCTTCTATTTCACCGGCGCAGCTTTTCCTGCCTTTGCGGCTCTTGTCCAGGGGTCCAGGAAACACACGCCTTGTAAATCCTCTCACACACTCGACCAATCACATGTGTGTATTCCGTTAAACCCCGCCCTCGACTCTTGTGCCATATTCTCACACACACCGAGCGACAGGAGAGAGATCAGATAGTTGAAAAAAGTACGTGAATCAGAGAATGTATTTCACTTGGCGGTCCAAAACGGTTTGATTGAATGGTTTGATTGAATGCAACTCTCATTGTTCCTTATTCCTTCCCGGGGAAGGATCAATCAGGCCTCCATTCAATCTGGCTGCATGAAACGTGTGAACAGTGAGAGTTGCTGGTTCCAATCTGAGCACGAGTGACTGTTGCTTTGCCAATGAAAAGTTGCCGTGGCCCAAACAAATTAAACCTTTGAAGTGTTGATTAAACAAGTGAGATAACGTTGTCCTCTCGGGATTTTCCTCGGATGGATGAAATGTCCACCTCCAGGCAGGGGCCGACTGGGGAAAAAAGTAGCCCAGGAGTTACTGTCAGACCTAGTGCCCTCTCAATAAACGGCGCGTTGCCCACTCAATGCATCCCACGTATCAGTGTATATAGTCTATAGTAATTCTAATAGACTGTCTGTCTGACTGGGAGAGACACACACCCTGTCTCATCCCAATCTCAGACCCACACACTCTCTTTCTAACGACCCCACCTGTGAGAGACATACAGATACTATTTTGACGGGAACCTTTATTTTTCCCTGCGGGACAACTTCACCCACACGTATCAGGGGAGGGCCAAACATACAAAATGGTTACTGAGAAGTCCTACAACATTACACTCTGCAGATACATACGACTGCACCAAGAGGATGACTGTGTGCTGGCCTTTGGTCATCTTTTATCATATAATTTATGCATCTTAACACTAAAAATAAACAGAACTAACGTTTACTTTCAATACCAATCCTTTATGACTCATTTGGCTTGATTTTTAGTGGGCGGGTCATTATGACCCTGAACAGCACAGGTGTCTCATCTCTATTTATCTACATCACCCAATGAAGAAGAAAAAACGTACAAAATGCAAATAAAATTTAGGAGACAATACATGTTATGATAGACTAATGCAATTTAGATTTAGATTTTTTCAATGTACCTAAAAAATAGTTTGAACATGTATTTTTCATTAAAACGAGTGAGTGCTCCTGATTGAACTCTGATCTATGGAGGGGTAAATAACTCAATTCCACTAAAAACTGATTTAATTGTTAGTAATGTTGTTGGTGATGAGGTACAAACTAGAGTTTTTTGAATTTTTTGGTTTCTGACCACTTTTGGATGATTCAACATTAACCGGGTCAAATTGACCCGGGAACATCACGGCTGTATGTAAGAAACGAACATAACAGGAGGGTTAAAGGATTTACGTTTTGGTGCCATGCCGTCGAATCACGCTAAAAAACGGCTTTGTCTGTGAGCGAGTGACGCAAGGTCCCCATGGTAACGAGCCGGAAACATTTTTTATTTAGAAACATGACCGGATACATCTGTCAATTACATCTCAGACTAGAGTTTGGCAAATGTCAAGAGGCTAACATTACCCCAAAAATGAAACTTAAATGTACGTTTCAACTTTGCCGGAGTTCTGGATGAGAAAAGCTCTGAACAGCTACAATATTCAATTCACGAGTGTGAATATACAGATCACGATCCACAGTGTTGCATGCTGGGATCCGCAGTGTTGCATGCTGGGTGTGGAAACCATGAGTGTGAATACAGATTGTAGTCAGTAAAGGACCTTTCATGAATTATAGTACATTTAACTATTCTGTCAAGCAATGAAGTCGAGGCCAGTGATGTCAGAGGGAGGGGCCGGTTGGTGATTGGGGCAGGCCGGCCCAAACCCGTCAGCCTACCGGGGAAATCCCCGGTATTCCCTATGGTCAGCCCGCCCCTGCCTCCAGGCCTGGGGTGGGTAATCGGGATATTCGGGAGAGTTTCCAGTGAGTGGGCCGCTTCACTTCTGGGCGGGTCGAGAATGTAATTTTTTGACATTTGTCACATTTCTGTTATTGTATGCTACACACGGTCTGCATTCTGACACCGCAGCCTCTGCATGGATTGTAACCATGCGAGGAAGTTCTCCCCACCCAAATAGAGTTGGCTGGGTCCGTAGCCCGTCTTTTCGAAAAAGTTTTCTCAGATAGGCTACCGATAGCTGGGCCGGCCCTACCGCAACTATACGCGTCAGTGAGGATGGATGGGAGAAAGAAGCCAGGAAGGGTTGAAAAAGCCAGATAAAAAAAATAAAAATGCATTGGAGGATGCTGCCAAATGTGCCCTACGCTTGTGTGCGTAATGTTCACTTAACGGCTGCAGCGGTGATCTGTCTAGAAACCAGAGATCCTCACACATTAACAAACATATTGCTGGAGATCTTCAAGCCATGGTTAATATCCATTACGGCGAGTGAGCACTGCATTACAGCGACGTATGAAGAAATACATTTTAGAAGAAAAAATTAGGGTTGTGAAATGATTTTTAAAAATTATCAAATTAATCACATATTACCGATATTCTCGGTATATTTTTGTGAGAACATAAAGATTTATGACAAAAGACGGATATATAAATTTTTACATTCTTTTTTTATTCATAAGAATACAAACAATGGTGCCGCAACTCAGCAGTTATTTAGCAGTTCTCTTCCATATGGAACATTAATATATCTTCATCCTAAATGTTTAAACAGAACATTTTTCTCTTTTTGTCAACCATTAACTCCACCATGATACAATCTAAAGGCCCTCTAGTCTTCCTTTAGCCAGCTGGTGAGGCAAACTAACTTTGTGGGTTTTCTTCATGAACTGGGGCCATGATGAAAAGGGACGGCCGGGGACATTCGGATTGTGCGCTTGAGGTGACATTCTTGGACCGGTGCCAGACGGACGAAAGCGAAAGCATTTGACAAGAATGGAAAGGGAAAGGCTCTCCCACCAACGACCTGACTACTACCTTCAACAACTCTGTGTTGGCCCTTACCCTGACTGCCAGGAACCTCAGGGTGACACTTGACAGTCAACTCTCCCCAACATCGCTGCGACGACGCGTTCCTGTCATTACATGCTGCACAACATCAGGAGAATACGTCCTCTTCTTACTCAGAAGGCGGCACAGGTTCTGGTCCAGGCTCTGGTCATTTCACGCCTCGACTACTGCAACTCCCTCCTGGCAGGTCTACCTGCCGACCTCTGCAGCTCATCCAGAATGCAGCTGCTCGGCTGGTCTTCAGCCTCCCTAAATTCACCCACACTACTCCGCTCCTCCACTCTCTTCAATGGTTACCGGTGGCTGCCCGCATCCGCTTCAAAACATTGGTCTGGCGTACCGTGCTCTGAACGGATCGGGCCCCGTCTACATCCGGGATATGGTCAAACCGTACACCCCGACACGTTCGCCCCGCTTGGCAACAGCCAACCGACTTGTGACTCCTGCACTTCGAGCTAATCACTCGAAATCCAGACTGTTAGCTGTCCTGGCTCCTCAGTGGTGGAACGAGCTCCCCACTGACATCAGGACAGCAGAAAGTCTCTACATCTTCCGCCGGAAACTAAAAACACATCTTTTCCGACTATATCTGGAATAAAATACAGATTAGCACTTCAGTGGCACTTAAATGGCTCTTAATTATGGTACTTTTGTAGTTCGACTTTCTTGAAGAAATGTTACTTTCTTTATTCTTGTTGTTCTAAAGGTGCGTTCACACCAAAAGTAAAACTATTTTTCGCGTCGCCCAAAACGCGTGAGTTTACTCGCTCGACCATTCACCGTGTTCAAGCCATAAGCGTTGCAAGGGGCGGGGCTTATCTCCGTGTCTCGTCTCCGTAAAGACCGTTATCATCTCCTTCATCCACCAGAATAACTAACCACTAGTTCTGCTTTATACTTGTTGTGGACATCCCACACACTAACGCCCTCGTGTTTGGGTTCATGACATCACCCGTAGGCTTACTCAGCTCGGTCACTTTCACCGATGAAGTTACAGTTACGTCTGAAAGACTTCCGCTTCCAGCGCTACAAGAGCGGAACTCAAGAGCTGATTGGCCCGAGTTGCGAGATGACCGCCTCAAAGTTGAAATATTTCAACTCGGGGCGAAAATCTTGCCGCTGTAAACTCGTCGCCCACATCGCATCGCCCCAAACGCGCCGCCCGGGAAAATATCACGTCTATCGCAGCCACAAGCGTCTGTACGTTGACTTTACATGGGATTTGGTCGCGCGAAAAAATAGTTTCGCTTTTGGTGTGAACGCACCTTTAGTTTGTACTCTTGGTTGAATGCACTTATTGTAAGTCGCTTTGGCTAAAAGTGTCTGCTAAATGACATGTAATGTAATGTAATGTAATGTAACTTATAATAGCAATCAGCACTACTAGATCGCCCATGTTGGAGCCAGTTGGAAGCTGAAGAGAACATACTGTAACTTGACATTGTTTTGCACACTGGTGAACAAAGATTTGAGATACTAATTCAAGGCTGACTGGCCATTGATAGTCAGCCAATTACTTTCGAAGGCTTGGCACCCTTGGATTTGGTGACATTCCGTTACCAAATATACATACGAAGCACGTGCATGTACCAAAAAAGCTAGCTTCTGTATACATCTTTACAGTTTACAGGTTATGGTGATCCCTTCTGTAGAAAGTTGTCCCTATTAAATACAAGACATGGATCTCCAAATTTGAACAAACTAAACCATCTATTTTTGATGAACAGACTTTTAAGGGAGAAAGTAATATCAAGGTCAGTACATTGGGTATTTTGGAGGTTATAGACAGTGGCGGTTCGTCCATAGGGGGCGCTAGTGCGCCGCCCCTCTTAAAATTTGGAGATGAAAAAAAAGAAGAAGAAAAAAAAAAAATCCTGTCAAAAAACATTATATGCCAAATCATTTAAATAGTAAATATACCGTGTTGACGCGCTAAATGTGTATGGGAGACCGTAAGCCCCTGTCAACAACCACTTAAGTTAATGTGAAAAAATATAATATATCGCCATTATCACGGAGAGAAGTCCCTCCCCTTTTTCGAGGCGCTGGTCTAACGTGTGTGTACGGCATCGATACAACATTTCAGTCGTTTTGGCAATGACCGGCTTCACATTGGCGGATGAAACCGGGAATCTTGGTGCGCACAAATGTGCGCACGCGATTGGATTATTCGGCAGATCAGAGACCCGTATGTTCCCTCAGCCCATAGAGCAGTGTTGCCAGGTCCGCGGTTTTCCTGCTGAATCGGGCCACTTTTGAAGTGTTGCGCGGGTTGAATTTTTTGTCCTTGGTTCGGGTAGACCTATTTTGCATGCAAATTACATGAATATCTTTAAATAAAAATCCATATTTTAAATGAAATAATTTATTCATACCCAAATCCTACCAAACTGACTCCAGATCAGCACGTACACACATTTTATTTATGATAATATACTGTATCTAATTACACAAGGCCATTTTAGGACCTAGGTGAAATAACTTGAGGGAAAACTGCTTTTAATGCTGGCAAACTAAACATATGTTGTTACTTTGTAGATATTACAATACATTTGGCAATGATAGCAATGCTGTTGGACTTTAAAAGCAGTGTATATGGTTTGGCACGGGCATATTTTGAGTTCTGATATTGGGCTGGTTTTATCTCACAGACCTGGCAACCCTGCCAGGGAGCTCCACCTCCACCTCCACGCAGGTACGCGAGCAACATAGCTAGCAGAAGCTTGTTGTTAGCATGGCGTCGGTGACTGAAAACTCTGTGGTATCTCTACGCGAAAGACCTTTCAATCGACGGTCAGATATTGACAAGAAGAGGCTGAAAGAGTTGGGACCCGAACATCCGGAATTAAAAATTCAGCAGCAAATCGCTGACCGCTGGAGGATGTACACCCGGAGATTCTCCTCTAGCCGATATGCTAACCGGAGCTGGTTAGCTGAATGCTCCATGAGTAATTCGTTTTTTGTTCCCCCTGTCTGTTGTTCCAAAGTCCTGGGACTGAAACTCTCTGGACTACAACGGGGTGAGGGATCTACAGAGCTTCAGACAAGTGTAAAGCACGAATCTTGCCGCAGTTATCTAGCTAAGAGCATGGAGCTAACTCGCTAACAGCTGTTAGCGAGTTAGCTTCATGCAGAGCAGTAGGAGACCGAACTGGCATCGAAACACAACGAAGAAGTTCTGAAAAACAGACACATTCCCTCAAGAATAATGAAACAGGCTGGTTACAGACATGATTGACTTTAACCAGAGAGTTATTGATAAGTTTGCCAACTTTAAAGAGAGGAGGCTACTTGTCTTTACAGTAGTGGGTCTACTCTGTCACCCAATGTAACATGTGCTGCATCTCTTTCTGACTCTATTCTGCTCTGAACCTCTTTCATGTGAGGGTGAAACTCTTTTATTTTGCAAACCTCTGAAACCCAACCCAATGTTCCTTAAAGCTGCTCTGAACCTCTCATGCCCAAAGTCACAGTGTGTTGATAGTTGTTATTGGACAGTGTTGAGCACGCTGTGTTCTTGAAATAAAGCTTTGTTTTTTACAATATTCTACTCAAAACCTCTTTTCTTCTCATTGTTGAGTGCTATTTAAACTGCGCCCCTCCCAAAAAAAATTCACCAGCCGCCACTGGTTATAGATCAATTACAGTATATGTTGAATAATCCAAAATGTGCAGTGGCATACTGCAGATATTATATGTTATATAATTGCAGTATTATTAATATTGCATATATATGCTGCAACCGCCGGGTCTGAAAAGTATAGTCAATGTGCAAGTGCTTTAAACCTGCATTCTTTCTAATGGCCAGCAGGCTTACAATCAGAGACTTTAAAAGTGGAGTATTCACCATGACATCACAAATTGGTTTGTGGATTCCTGTTTTGAAGCCTTGAGTTTGGTGATCTGGCTGCAACCTCCGTATTTAAAAAGTGAAGCCAGCAAATCATCAGAGAGAGTAGGTTGTGAAAATATTGGTGTAATATGAAAAAGTGAACACGGGAACCGACCCTCCCTATTCTCAGTGAATCACTGAGTCATGTTTTCCAGGATGATACTCTGCAAGAGTGCAATAGCGTTTTGGTTTGTGCCTCTGTATATTAGTGATGCGTTGTAGTCAGTGTGGCTGATATTTTGACTAGATGTGCTGACTACGAGACTCCTTGTTCTGCGGTTTTAATTTCCAAATTTAGGGCAATGCAAGTTTATTTGTATAGCACATTTTAACGACAAGGCAATTCAAAGTGCTTCGCATAAAACCCCCCAAAAAGCATCAAAACATAATGTTAAAGAAAACAATATTTAAAAAAAACTAAGAACCTGTTGAGACTCCGCCCACTCTCCTCTCGACCTCCATCTGCCTGATGGATCGTGGAGGTCTCCATCATGGAATATGCCTACTACGAACTATTCATACACTCTGTCATATTCATTGAATGTGTTTTAACTCTAAATCTGTCCTTCTGTACACATTACATCTATTGCACCTGTCCATCCTGGAGAGGGATCCTCCTCTGTTGCTCTCCTGAAGGTTTCTTCCCTTTTTTTCCCCCGTGAAGGGTTATTTGGGAGTTTTTCCTGATCCGATGTGAGGTTTTGGGACAGGGATGTCTGTGTGTACAGATTGTAAAGCACTCTGAGACAAATTTGTAATTTGTGAAAATGGGCTATACAAATAAACTGAATTGAAAACAATTGAATTCATTAAAACATTAAAAACAGTCAAAAAGCAAGAAACAGAAACAAGTTGCAGCGCAGTTAGAGAAATAAAATGCAGCGATGTGTCTCTACACACACATCTTGTTTTCATATTTAGGATTTATATCTGAAACCATCGAAGCAGATCAATAACAAGTTTCCGTTCACGGAGGTGTATGACCGACCCCACACTGACAGAAAAAGCATTTCATCGTTTTTTGTTTGGTTTTCACAAACAGAAGGTGCAACTTGTACCCATTACCCCAGAAGCCACTGGATGCTATGATAGATGCTACACACTTCCACAGTTCACCAGATATCTGTGGCTCTGGTGCACTCTTCTCAGCTGGATGCTTGTCTCTATATTGTCCACTGCAATGGCTCATCCACATCCATCTCCCTGTCTGGTCCGTTCTACAGGCACACACATTCATGGCTCAGCAATTGCCCATGGATGCTTGGAGTCACCTGTGTCCGTGGCGACAACTCAATGATGTTGGATTCATACACATGGCGGCACTGTTTACTCCGTCGCTCTGTGGTTTGTACATTGTCTTTAGGAAATCTGATCCTGTCATTGAAACATGAACAGCAAACAGTGGACTTGCGGCGCTTGTTGTTTGCGCTCCAGCAGTTGCAGCTGTACTTCACATGCCGAAGGTATTATATCTGACATGGAAATGTACGCACGCATTTGTGTTTGAGGTTCTGAGTCTCTCTGTGTATGTGTGTGTGTGGTAGCCTGTTGTCACACCATGATGGTGTACATTTCCATGTTGAAGTGAGTCCTGGCTGTGTCATTGTTTGGGCATTATAGCAAAATGAAGGTTGATGGCTGAAAACACGTGACTCTATAGAGGAGTCCAAACCTCAATGTACACAAAGATTGCGACTCCTTGAGATGCTATATTGGTCGACTGTGGGTCAATGGTTAGCACGTCCGTCTTTCAATCAGGGGATTGGCGGTCGATGTGTCCTTGAGCAAGACACTTAACCCTGAATTGCTCCCTGTAGATTGATACATGTAACATGATTGTAAATTGCTTTGGATAAAAGAACGTAATATAGATAGATATCTTCTGATTTGGGGCAATACAAAATAAACTACATTTAATTTAAAATCATTAGTGAATTGAGGTCTCTCATTTTAGTGGGAAACATTGTTTTGAGAATCTATCACCCAAACAAGCTTTTACAGTTCTGAGCATTATATTGCTCATACAGCCACACAGTCAATATGTTTATGTTTGGTCGTCTTTTATTTAAATTATGAATCAGTTCAGCCCTGGTCACTAGGTCACAGCTAAGCAAGTACTTGCCTTCACCAAAATCATATTTTTGGCTTGACAGTGTCTCATGATGTCAGCTTTGACTGATTTTCACATTTGACTGTATTGTCTGCCAACACACTAAATAGTTTGAGCTAATTTTATAATGCGATGTCAACAGGTGCTGTGGGACAGACTGTACCCTGCAATTATGGACAGGATATGTGCTTTAAAATCAAATGGCTGCACAAACTGTAAAATAAACTGTTGTAAGCGTGTGTTGGCGTGGTGTCAGGTTTTCTGGAAGCATTATTCCAGCCGTACTGTTAGGACTGAGTGGTGTTTGAACCCAAAATGCAGTACTCCGAAGGCAGGGAATGAGTTAATGCCTAACGAGGCGTTTTAATGTCCAACAAGGCAATTAGATGTATATATATATATATAAATATACCTGAATACATAAAACTCACAGGCTGTTGTTAAGCATACGTATTTAGGTAGATCTATAAAATATAAAATATACTTAGGGGCATTCGGAAGAGTAGTCAGAGTCCAGGCAGGGGGTCGTTGCACGGCAGGTCTGGAGTGAAAAAAGGTGTCGGAAGGAATGCAGCAAAGCACTGAAAACAGCTCTACAAAGTACGGACAGCAACAATGTAGCTCTAAGCTTCTACTGGTACTTGCCAGGTGATTCTATGGGATGATCTGGCGAGGAGCAGGAGTGAAGACCGGGTTATTGTAGTCTCTGGAGTTGATTGTAACTGAGAGCAGGTGTGCAGTGCCAACGCCCAGTCAGCTCGTCACCAGGGAGGAAGGCTCAGATGAGCCTGAGTGTTTTAGATGGTAGAGTGTGGACGGCGCAGTGGATAGCGCACAGGAACTCCAGCAGCAAAACGCAGAGGTGGCGGGTTCGAACCCCGTGGAGGGTTCGAAACCGTAACACGTACACCGGATTTTAGAGATACAGAGGTCTGAAAATAGAGTTTGCCAAAGGGATCGGGGCCATGCTCCCCATTAAATCTGTTGTTGACTTCTCAAATTAGAATATGGGCATATAAAGAAGCTTTCCAGCCTGATCTCACAGAAATATGTGAAATGACTACGACCTCTTGAAAAACGCATTCCATGTTGTCGGCAAGAAATGTATTTTTTCAGTAAGTCATGATGTTGTTAACGCTGTAGTCATTTGAATGCCTTGTCTGAGGAGAGGAGATTGATCCAGCTGAATAAGATCTGGTTTTATCAAGTTCTTGTCTTAATCAAAGAATCCCTATGTTGAGTAAAGTTTTTTGCAGTAACAACAAGATCATTCACTAGTCACAAAGAGCAAAAGATCCATTTTCAGATTATCGACAAATGCTCTTCACTCTGAGTGCAAAGCTGGCCTTGTGTAAGGGGTTAACCACATGCTGAATGAAGGCAGTTATATGCCACAGAGTCTTTAAGCTTGGCTAAAAAGCATTTACAAACTTAATGCTGCACACACAACACTGTACACATCTAATATCAGCGCGCAATCAATTCAGCCCGGATCAGTTGTCCGAGGCTTTTTGTAATAATGCGTTTCTTCCTCGATTTCTTATTGGAAACACACAGGACTTTTTCTCTCGGTCTATTGCAGCCTGTTTTGGGGATAAAGTGTCGCTCCTCGGCAGACATATTTTGTCTTTGTTAAACTTCTTGGAAACACTGGCTTTGACTTCTCCACTTTCCTATGTACGGCAGGAAATCAATGTTCTGTGTGTGCGTGTGTGAGCGTGAGATTGTGAGAAAGACACAGAAAGAGAAAACGAAGAGAGCGGATGCAAGCAGAACTGTGTTGGAATAGAGAGGGAGAGTTTGAGACGGAGAGTGGGCTCCTGCCTCGGCTTATATAGGCGGGTTATTTTTAAACCCCACACCCCCTTCCTCTATTCCTTATTACTGTACTTCCTCTCCCTCTCGCTCAGGAAGCCCACTTGGCCAAGTTTCCTGCCGGCACACCGTGCCGACTCGGAGGGAACCAAGGGAAGGAGTGATTGGGCTGAGAAGGGGTGGGGGCACGAGAAATTTAACAAAATGAGAACGAGAGGGAGAGAGAAGGGCCCCCCCCCCCATCCCCTTCTCTCTCCCTCTCGCTCTCTCTCTTAGAGTCTGACATGCGAAGGCCTGGGCCTCTTCCAACCCTTGTTAAAGTGTCCCTCTGGAATACCTCAGAGAGAGAGAGAGAGAGAGAGAGAGGATGTGAAGCAGTGATATATACAAAACAATGACTAGATTTATAGATTTTTGGAATAACCTGCTGACATCAATGTTTTAAATCTTTTTTTAACCTGAAACATTTGAGATAAAGTTAACATACTGGTTCTCCTCCCTTTTTTCGGCACATTCGCACGTGCCCTGAAACCGTCAGTTGCCATTCCCTGCCGGACCACTAGATGCCCTCAGAGTTTTCCACCTGCCCTAGTTACCTGACTCCCTCAGCCACCTGCTCACCTGTTTCCACTTTCCATCAACAGTATATAATTTTACCATTTCTACTCGTTCGCATACTGATTGTGAACGTCTCTCTGCCCATTCCTGTTATCCTCATGGCCCGGTATTTCGAAATGATCCACCAGGATTAATCCTCCTGGATTGGATTAAATCCTCATCAAATCCCAAAAACGGGTATCCGATTCTGAAGATTCAGATTCAGATTTAGTAATCCAATCTTGCCTTTGATCCGGGTTAAACACTGCTGTTGAGTATTTCAAAATGTTAGTGGGAAATCTGGATCAGTTTGATCCTTAAAATCAGGATTTCCCTGATCCCACCTCTGAGGTGGATTTGAGGGAGATTACATGTAAAGGTTTGATCAGCCGAAGTGTAACTGCTTCCAAAGTTCATTGTTTGATACAGATATAGCTAGACTGCTGTTTGATCAATGTTTATTTTATTTGCACGTTCCTTTCTTTTTCAGAAAACACTGAAAAACAAGTTTAAAAAAAATACAACGTATTCGTTGAAAATCAGTCAAATGTATTTATTAACATGCATTACAGCACACACACTTAATGTGCATAGCCCAATCTCGAAAGGTTATGGCATTTGGGGCAGATCTGTGTTAATTAGGGTCCTCGTTACGACTACGTCGTAGAGCAGGGCTATTCAACTTCAGTAGCAAGTGGGCCGAATAAGAAAATCACGGGGGGTGTGAGGGCCGCACAGAATATTGATCAAATAATGGCTAAAAATGAAAAACAGTAATGTATATTTCCACAGGTAAACAGTCACACACGAAAATGCGTCGGTATTGTGTGGCAAAAGTGTTGCGAACAAGCATCACTATAAACATGTTTCAAAGTGTAAATATCCGCTCAAGGCAACCAGTTGTTTCAGATCCCAAACCAAACTGTTCCCATGAAAACATAAGAAATGTGACTTAATGGATCAATATATAAATTACTTGGAATGACACTAATATCTGGTGGCGCAACGCACAGACTGCATGTCTTTGAGTGCAGACTCCTTTTGCGTGAAAGGGATCGAAACCAGGTCGGGCGATCTTTTTATTTTTATTTTTTCGAAAATGTATTTCTTCCTCCGTGGCTGTGATGCTCTGCTCACTTATACAATCGTAACCGCCGACATGGATATGAACGGAGGCTTGAAGATCTCCAGCAATATGTTTGTGAATGTGTGACAAATCTGGTGAGCGAGACAGAGCCCCGCTGCAGATGTTAAGAGAACAGAACGCACGCGCAGGGAAACCAGTAGGTCTGAAAACCAGTAGGGGTGTAACAACGGCAACCAACACGGTGCGTAACATAAAGATGTAACCATACAGGTTTGGTTGAGGCAACAGTGAAACTCAATGGCTCTGGGTTAGATGTCTCAATGTATAAAAGAGGCGTGTCCGTCAGTTTTATTTTTTCTTACCAAACTATATTGATTTGCAGGCAGTCTTGCGGGCCGTAGTTAAACTCAAACGGGCCGTATCCGGCCCGCGGGCCGCTAGTTGAATAGGCCTGTCGTAGAGCATACGTGTCAAACTCATGGCATGAAATAAATATGATGCCTTTTCTTAAAAAAGGGAGTCAATTTTTGTTGTGTTTTTATTTTAAAGGTAATTTTTTTTTGCAGCGGACTGCGGTCTGTTCACTCTCCTTCATGCTGCGTTCACGCCAGAGGAGAGGCGAACCCTTGCGTTGCTTTACTAAATGTACTCGCGTGAGTTCACTCGCCGGACTATTTGTCAGGTTTTCTTCACTCGCGCTAGAAGCGCCGGAGAGGGGGCGTGGCTTATCGTGCCATATAACAGTTCGTTACCACCGTCCACCACGGAAGAAATACTTTGTTCTGTTGAGGAAGTCCCACACAAGTCGGACCATCAAGCCCTCGAGTCTGGGTTAATAATATTAATATTACATATTATATTATCCGTAGCCGCACGCAGCTTCTCCAGGAGCTGCGTCTGGATGACGGCCGCTTCCAGACGATCAATATCCTCCGTAGGTTCTGATTCAATGGTATGACGTCAGTGATGTCACGCGGAGCATTTCAACAGTCTCACCTACATTTACCGCCCGAGTTTAAAAAATCAGCCCGAATGAGGCGCATTTTTCGCGTCCTGTCATTCACGCTTGGCGGACATCCAGACGCACGTGCGTGTGTGACCACATTGACTTTGTATTTACAAACATCCCCAGTTCCCCTATTTTGAATTCCTCCATCTGGTCTATGCCAGTGGTCACTAAGGTTGAAGTGAGTGCTGCTTCATGTTTTTCAGTAATCATAATATAGTCAGAAGAAAAGTTAATGTTGAATATGTGAATCTTTTTTAATTACCCTTGTTTAATTTATTTATAGTTTGTTTATAAAAGCTGCTCCTCAAGACTCTGACTTGTAGAGCAGCTTTATGTGTCATAGGTTCAGTGAGCTTTTTAAAACCAGACTTTTTAATTTCATGTTTATGCATGAAAGCACTGTTTAGAAATTTGTTAAAGTCTGAAGTTACCGAGTAGTAATGTATGTTGTATTACCTTTTGTCCTTAAGATTCACTTGTTGGTTCATAATTGACTGTAAAAGGGAATATTACTAAATTGTTGAGTTGTGCATACTGTGATATTCTGAACTCTCAGGTTCAAACTGCACAATCTTTTCATTAAATACATTTGAGAAGTTAAAAATGTCCCTCGATTTAGGTCATAGCTTGTCATTCAGGGGTGATAGTGCATCCCAAAGCCAGACCAGTGGAGAACCACTGCCCCAGACCAGTAGAGAACCACTGTCCCAGACCAATAGAGAACCACTGCCCCAGACCAGTGGAGAACCAATTCAATTCAGTTTTTCAATTCAGTTTATTTGTATAGCCCAATTTCACAAATTACAAATTTGTCTCGGAGTGCTTTACAATCTGTACACATAGACATCCCTGCCCCAAAACTTCGCATTGGATCAGGAAAAACTCCCAAATAACCCTACAGGGGAAAAAAATGGAAGAAACCTTCAGGAGAGCAACAGAGGAGGATCCCTCTCCAGGATGGACAGGTGCAATAGATGTAATGTGTACAGAAGGACAGATTTAGAGTTAAAATACATTCAATGAATATGACAGAGTGTATGAATAGTTCATAGTAGGCATATTCCACGATGGAGACCTCCACGATCCTTCAGGCAGATGGCGGTAGAGAGGAGGAGTGGGCGGAGTCTCAACAGTGGGCGGAGTCTCAACAGGACAGTGGCGTAGTCGGTAGCAGGAATTCCACGACCCAGACCTCGATAATCCATCAGGCAGATAGGATCTATGCCGTCTCATAGGGTCCGATGACCCCATGAGACGTGAAGTCAAAAGGACTCCGGGGAGAAAGCAGTTAGTAACGTGTGATTGAGAGATGAAAATTCATCCCTAAGGAGAGAAAAAAAGAGGAGATAGGTGCTCAGTGAATCCTAAAACGTCCCCCGGCAGTCCCACCTGTCTCAACTGTGACAAAGCTTTTCACAAAGTTAATGTAATAATGTTTGTTTGATCTTTAATAAAGTAATGTGGGTTAAAATAAATATAATGAAATTAAATAGATTTATTTTATAATATTAAATACATTTGCATATATAGTTATACATTTATATAAGTACACCTAAATAAAGAATAAACAAATGCAAAGACAGTTATTTAACAATATGTTCTGGAGTAGTTAGAATTATACCATGTAAAGGTGCGTTCACACTGTTAGGTTGTAATAGTTATACCAAAAGCGAAACTATTTTTTCGCTTTTTCGCTCGACTGAATCCCATGTAAAGTCAACGTACAGACGCGTGTGGCTGCGATAGATGCAATATTATCCCGGGCTGCGCGTTTGGGGCGACGCGATGTGGCCGACGCATTTCCAGCGGCGCGGTTTCAGCAGCACAATTTTCGCCCCGAGTTGAAATTTTTCAACTTTGAGGCGGTCATCTCGCAACTCGGACCAATCAGCTCTTGAGTTCCGCTCTCGTAGCGCTGGAAGTGGAAGTCTTTCAGACGTAACAGTAACTTCATCGGTGAAAGTGACCGAGCTGTGTGAGCCTACGGGTGATGTCATGAACCCAAACAGGAGGGCGTTAGTGTGTGGGATGTCCACGACAAATATAAAGCAGAACTAGTGGTTAGTTATTCTGGTGGTTGAAGGAGATAACGGTCTTTACGGAGACGAGACACGGAGATAAGCCCCGCCCCCCACGCAGCGTCTCGACGTTCATGGCTTGAACACGGTGAATGGTCGAGCGAGTAAACTCAGGCGTTTTGGGCGACGCGAAAAATAGTTTCGCTTTTGGTGTGAACGCACCTTTAATGACAACCGGCCCTTTGAGGGCAGCCATGAGGCTGATGTGGCCCACGGTGAAAATGAGTTTGACACCCCTGTCGTAGAGGAACCTTCAAGGAGTTATTATTTTTCTCTCCAAACAAACATCGTCTGGCCGCACACCGTACGCCCCAGCAGACTGAAATTTCACATGCACAAGTAGACTGGTGAACATTTTTAGATTATTCAGTTTTCGTATTTGTTTATGAAAAAAATTCTCTCTAGCCCACCCTAGAGCAGTGGTCTCACCAACATTTTTGAGCCCAAGATCCCTGACCTCCGCCTTCATGACCGGCAAGATCTACCTATTGAGGCGTTGAGAGAAAACGACTGTCCAGACTGGACTTACAACTTTTTATTTGGCCTAATTGTCATTTTGGTCCAGCGTTCAAATTGATGTGACCAGGAACACAGAATTTAAGTGTAATATAACAAGTAAGATATTTGTTAACCGCACACAATATGAACAAGAAAAAACACATTTGCAATGAGCAGCTGGATGAACTACCAATATAAATGTTGTATTTATTTATATTTCGTTGCCTCTGTACCTGTACTCTAGCAATGACAATAAATTGAATCCAATCCAATTACAACACGACACTGACAACATGATCAGTCAGTGCAACTCATGTAAGTTCAGCTCTGTGATCACAATGCCATCAAGACATGTGATTCCAGTCAGTGTTATGGCTGTGACTGAACTCTGCCTGTGAGCTTGTAGTTAGTTCATAATCACAGACAGCCAGTCTGAGGCAGTCTGTCAGCTGTCTGTCAGTAATCCAGCTCCTGGTCTTTGATTTGGTGATTTTCTCAACTCCACTGATGAGTTTTTCGGGGCAAATTTGGTATTCATGAAAGTTTTCTCATCTGGGATTGGTTCTGAACTCAGACCATTAGTGATTACATTCACATCAACTCAACAGACATCCTCAGATTTAAATAATTATCATAATAATAAATATGAGAATCACCATTTGTGACTCCTGCATCTGTCCCTTTTCAAATAATAGAGTAAATTCAATTGCAATCACTTTCAAGTAAACCAGATTGCTCTATCGGACAAGAAAAAAAAGCTCAATGTTGAGCTTTTGTTTTGAAGGACAACAGCAGAAAAGCCGAACTCACGGAGGTAAGACCTGGCAAGTTGCCAAGAATCTCGGCTGTCGCGCATGCGCAGGTGTAACCTGTTAATGCCTTAATGTAAACATTTACACGAAGGTACAGGCATTTCAACATTTATTTATTGATGACTTAGTTTTATGTGGTGTACTTTGAGCTTGTGCAATATGTGAAGTTATCAAGGTCTTTCTGCATTTCCCCCTGCGCCCCACCTGTAGTGGTACGTTCCCCTCTTTCAGGGAGCACAGCTGAGAACAGGGCTGTGTAAGCGATCCCGTTTTCAGGCGTTCATGAATCAGGCGGAGATCTTTTCTGACGTCAATCTTCCAGTCAGAAAGAAAACATTTCAGAAGACACTTTAGAAAATGTTCGAAAACAAGGAACAATGTGTTTCTGAATTTATTTTCATTTTATTTTGGAGATCGACAGGGAACGTCTCCGAGATCGACCGGTCGATCGCGATCGACGGGTTGGCGACCACTGCCCTAGAGTGTTCGTACCCACATTTTTTTCCACCAATGATGGATTTACTTGAAATTTGGCATACAGGTCCGCTTGGACCTGCTCTACAAAAAATAACATTATGACCATAAGCTCCGCCTACTTAGATTTTCCGTCATTTTGAATTTTGTAAAAAACACTTTTTTTTAACTCCTCCGAAACACTTGGTCCGAATCATACATCACTTACTGTCGTTCATTATTGGTGTAGTGGCACTCCGTATAGTTCTGGGTCTTCTGTACCACAATTTTGAGTTCAGTCTTAGAAACTATTAACTGACACGCGAGTGAGACAAGTAGTTCTTCCATAACAAATGTTTACTAGATAACGTAGAGTTACATGTTCACACGGTCAAAAAACTATGTCGCTTCCAACATCTCTGAGCTCAAATCTGGACTGACAGTCCAACACGCAGGTATTATACTGACGTAACGTCATCTGATTGGAAGCTTATATTCTGACAAGTTATTCAGCTTTAAATTTACAATACTAAATTATATATGTTAACATAAACATTCTTTCAATTCATAATGAAAAAGATTTATCTTCAGTTACCTTTTTAAATCTTTTTAAACTAAATTATTATAACAAAGGAAATCATGCATTTGGCTCCTACAATTGGTTCAATGCCATCAAAAATCTTAACCTACCGTCATTTTTTCAGAATATTTAAAAGCTAGGGGGCGCTGCAATAAATTGCCTTTTTCAAATTTTTTGGGGCTTGTAAAACAGTCAACTCCTCCTAGAGATTAAACCCGATTCATTCCAAAGTCGGGCAGCACGGTGGCTCAGTGGTTAGCACTGTCCCCTCACAGCAAGAAGGCCCTGGGTTCGAATCCTGGTCAAATCCCGGTCGTTCCAGGTCCTTTCTGTGTGGAGTTTGCATGTTCTCTGCGTGGGTTTACTCCGGGTACTCCGGTTTCCCCCACCATCATAAAGACATGCACCGCAGCCTCACCCCGGTTCGTATGGATGTGAATGAATGCTGATTGGCAGCCACGCTTCCGTCAGTCTGCCCCAGGGCAGCTGAGGCTACGGATGTAGCTTACCACCACCGGGATGACTGTGTGTGTGTATGACTACTGGACTCTGTAAAGCGACTTCGGGTGTCTTGAGAAGTGCTATATATAATAAATTATTATTATTATATGGTCTTGAGACCTTTCCCGTCAAAATTATTTGAAAGATTAAACAAATATTAAACTATGTGCGATCTACGGACCGGCAAAGAAACACCATTCGCCATGAAAATGCAAGTTGATGTAACTTGGCCATAAATTATCTAATCTGCTCCATATTTCTCATATATCATAACATACTGACCCTGAAGACATTCATATGCTAATTCTTAATTATAGTCATAGCTCCACCGAGTGGCCAAAGCAAATCAGCCTAAAACGCATCGGATTCACATGTAATTTACATGACGTGTTTAGAAAAAGTCATCTGTCAGTTATTTATTTTCTCCTCCGCTATTGTTTCCGGTTGCTGGTGTGAAATGCATTCTGAAATATCGGCTGGCCAGAGTGCGCACAAGTCTCCTCTGATGCATCCTCCGGAAAGTGGGAGGATCAAGTCACATCCAGGCATTATGACCGTGCTTTGTGAGAAGCGGACTTTGAATTGGAACATGTACTCGGGCTGCGACTGATGACGTTTCACGAGTCCACGAGAACACAAGTACAGAAAAGTACACACAAGAACGCATATTGAGAAACGGCTTGTGAGCCTGTTTATGAATGCTGAATGAATGGAATATCTGCATAAATGTGTACTGGTGGAGTTGGAGAGCTGGAGGAAAGAGTGTCCAGAGGATGTTAGAGGTGATTATAAGGTTGAGTGCAGGGCTCTCAAGTTTTGAAGACAGGCAAGAGTGACATTTCCATCAGCACCCCCCCCCCCCCCCCAGAACGAAATTTTCGGATATCAGCGCAATTCCAGGATGCTTTATTTTCATTGGTTGCTGGTAAATCGTACCCAGATACAACAGATACGGGTTTTTTTCTGATTGGCTATTGTGTAGCCCATTTATTTTTTTGGATTGGCTGACAAGTGGCTCCTCACAGCAGAACTCCAGGGGAGCGCTTGATTCCTCCACGGTGAGGGCAGCGCGGCCAGCTCATGTTTGCGCGCTGCGGCACATTAAAACATTAAATAGCCGAGAGTTTTTTTCAGCGTGAGAAATACGATGTGTGGCGGGAGTGCGTGACTTAAGACCGAAATGCGTGAGTCTCACGCTCAATGCGTGACACTTGAGAGCCCTGTGAGTGGAACTTTTCTGGAGCTGAACCTCAGTTATAGCATTTGGGTTAACTATAACATCCTAGGCAATCTCTCTCCGTCTTCCTCTTTCTTTCTCCAACCTTTTCTTTCCCTCTCTCTTTCCAAAGAAACCAAAGCCACAGGATTGCTGTCGGGATGGCCTGCCAGAAACAGAGGCTCTCTTTTCTCTTTTTTTAAATTATTATTATTGAGGAACAGGAATTGCGGAGTGAATGCTTACAATGTAGGACTGTCTTTTTTGGTGGAGAATGAGAGGAATCGGGGAAATGCAGAATGAGGAGCGATCAAAGAAATCAAGATGGAGACGGACACAGATTGCTCGGCCCACGGGAATTTCATGCGCAACTCTTAAACCACAAACTCAGTCACTCTCCAACATGTCTCGTTAAACTGTGCCAGCTGTCTAAATAGTCCGTCCTAGATGCAGGAGAGGTTCGCCACTGTACTCCCACTTTGAACTCCATGCGCCACCAACATTGTCCTTACTGCTCTCTAGCATTCTCAGACAGACAGTATTTATATATTATACCACACATTTCTAAAACATTCCTGGGCCACATTTAAAATGTTGCACATTATCATTAGAATAGTTTAAAGTATAATCTTATATATTTATATTTTTAAGAAGGTTTAATTGGAACCAAGGCAACCTTGCTGAATCAAAGGTACAATATGTCCCAAATAATCTACATAGTACTATAATATACTATAATAGTATAATACGTTTGTACAAAGAAGGGTTTGCCGCCAAAAGCTGCGTTGTTAATCACACATTAAATTCTGAAACAAAAACAAACTAACATGAAGTTAATGGAAGTTGGTTTCCAGCTCGAGAGAACTGTGCCTTGCCTGGAATGTAGATGAGAGCAGGCGGGCATCAGGGGGCTCAGTTTTGAGCTGCCTTCAAAGACAACACAAGTCACAGAAACAGTTACTTCCCCTTGGTTCCGAACTGTATAGGCTACTTGTTTACCAACCATATTTTGATAACTATGGCGAAAAAAATGTGTTTCCGTTCTTGATCGCCAATGAAATTGAGGCAGAAATCCCTCTACTTCTCCATGAAGTTGGACGTGGACCGAGAAGGTGATTTGTTTTGTGTAAATATTTTAAATGAACCAAAACATTCAGTATGTTCATGGATACAGTCAATTTAGCACCATATCTTAACGTTGGAGGTTCCTTAAGTTTTAGGCACATTTTAAAACTAAAAACCATTAGAATAAGGAATGTAAATACATAATTTAAAACAAGTATTTTTATTATTTCATTAAATGGATGACATTGTGTTGAAACAGTTTTCAGTGATCAGCATTCACAATAATTCAATAACTGCTCCTTATATGGTCAAAGAGTTATTCTGAAATCTGTAATGAATAGGGTTCTTTCTTCTTCACGAGGTTGGTTCAAAAATACCGCATTTTGTTGAGGTTGTCCCTCTGTACAGTTTCATTGACTTCCAAAGAAATTTGTCAGTCTAGACTTATTTACAGCATTTTTATGTCCTAAATATAATCTCTGATATTTGCAAGTTAGTTTGATTCTTCTTTGCTAACTAGACAGAAAACCAAACTACCTGTGTCAAACAGTGTTCTCGCCTGTCTGTGGAATCTGTCTAACCAGGAGTCATATAGACTGATTCAACATTTAAAAATTACACTTTCAACACATCTCCATCAATTCTGTTCCCTGGTCACTACACATCTGTCCCATCACATAATGTGGCCTCAAGGGGAAGCTCTCCTGAAGAAACCTTCAGCAGAGCAAGAGAGAAGGATCCCTCTAACCTGGATAGGCAGAAGAAATATATGTCAGGTTTGCCCTGATCCAGCCCTTAGATATGCTGTTATACACTGTAAAAAAAGTATGTATTACAATGAAAAAGTAATTGACTGTTAATTCAAAATAGGTTGTATTACGTTTCTACCACATTGAAACACCATAAAGATATACATCAGCTAACAGTAATGTAAGGATGTATTTATTGTAAAGAATATAGTTTGTAATTATTTATTTATTATAACACCACAGCCATTTTTGTATTTACTATTTGTAAAAAATACAGTTCGTCACTTAAATGTACTAACTATTGGACTTATTACAGAAATACACCGTAATATATATAATAGCCATCACCATAATTTTAACAAATTATATTTGTAAAACATACATTTTTATCACTGTTAAATGTACGAACCACTGGACTCATAACGGAAATGTACTGGAAGATAAATTTAAAAGCCAACACGGACATTTTTGCATTTACTATTTGTAAAAAATACAGTTTGTCACTGTTAAATGTAGTCATTATTAGACTTATATATTACGGTGTATTTCTGTAATAACAGCCAATGTAAATTCAACAAATTATGTTTGTAAAACATACATTTTATCACTTTTTAATATACAAATCACTGGAATCATAACGGAAATATACTAAAAATAAATGTAGAAGCCAAAACTGTCATTTTTGCATTTATTATTTGTAAAAAATTACATTGTGTCACTGTTTAAAACACAAACAAAACTTTAAACAATACAAAACAACAAATTATAGTTGCAAAGTCTTCTTCTCATTCAAAGCAGTGTAGGTAACCGTGCATATGCTGGGTTCCCCGTACATACAGTAAGTTCTCCTTTTTTTGGAGAGCATAAAAAGGCATCTCACACCATCCCCGACACCTCTTTTGATCACCATTGGTCAATATTTGTATAACATTACAGGTTCTTCGGCCAGCAGGTGCAGATCTTGGGACATGTTCAAGGCCCCCTATGACTTGGTTCTTTATATGTATGTTGTGTTGGATAAAATGTTTCAAATTGGGTGCTTCCACAACATACAGGACTGTCTCAGAAAATTAGAATATTGTGATAAAGTTCTTTATTTTCTGTAATGCAATTTAAAAAACAAAAATGTCATGCATTCTGGATTCATTACAAATCAACTGAAATATTGCAAGCCTTTTATTCTTTTAATATTGCTGATTATGGCTTACAGCTTAAGAAAACTCTAAAATCCTATCTCATAAAATTTGAATATTTCCTCAGACCAAGTTAAAAAAAAGATTTATAACAGCAAAACAAAATCAAACATTTGAAAATGTGTTTCCAGGTGTTTCGAGTTAATTAGACGATTCAAGTGATTTGTTTAATACCCTACTAGTATACTTTTTCATGATATTCTAATATTTAGAGATAGGATATTTGAGTTTTCTTAAGCTGTAAGCCATAATCAGCAATATTAAAAGAATAAAAGGCTTGCAATATTTCAGTTGATTTGTAATGAATCCAGAATGCATGACATTTTTGTTTTTTTAATTGCATTACAGAAAATAAAGAACTTTATCACAATATTCTAATTTTCTGAGACAGTCCTGTATGTCGTAGAGTGTGTTATACTAATGCATAGGCTTATATTAGGCTTAAATTACATCTACAAATATGACTTTGCAGACACACAGCTCTCTCCCCGAGATGAGGTTCAAAAAATCAGACGTTGATAGACACAGCGGACTTGTGCTGTTCAAGTATTTTTTTATATATATACATGATCTATTTGTAGAAATTACAAAACAAGACTTGATGTACAATATACCTCACAAATAAGGAGTGAAAGGATAACATATCAGACAGCCAAATGGTGAGGATACACATTACAGCCCCCCTCCCCTTGCTTTACCAAAACAAATATACAACAAGGCAATTTGATACACAAATAGAAAAGGAAATTATAAAAGCAACCAAAACCCAACATCAACAACTGGCTGTGAAATGCTTGTAGTACAGATAATATTGTAGAAGCATATGCTTATTCTTACTATCCCACCTTCTCTGACCTTCAACTCTCTCACTCACCTACACACACATACACACACACACACACACACACACACACACACACACACACACACACACACACACACACACACACGCACTTGCATTAATTGAGCAATGTAAAGACTATAAATAAGGAAACAAAAACAGAAACAACAAAAAACGTATACATAACAATAAATATTTTTCTTTTTTAAAAGTATTGAAAATAAATTAAACAAAAAAAAGTGCTGCATGCTGCGAATATGTGCTACCAATAAAGCGAGTTAAAACAGGGCACTGGTGCGTTGTTGGGGTGAATCAATCAATGGTGGCGATATCTAGTTGGGTAGACCTGACATGCTCTAGGAAGGGTTCCAGACCTTACAGAACTTAGTAGAGGTGCCTCGTAAAGAGTACTTAATTTTTTTGTAGTGACATAAAACGAAGGGAGGGCGGGTGGGCGTTCTTCCAATGTAGCAGGATAACACGCCTCGCTAAGAGTGACAGAAAGGCCACAAGTTCACAGAAGTAAGATGGTAGTGAGTTCCCAGAAGGTAGGACACCAAACAGGGCAACTAATGGTGAGGGACAGATATTGGTAGAAGTGACGGCTGAGAGAGTGTCAAAGACACCCTTCCAGACCGGCGCAAGTACAGGACAATCCCAGAACATGTGGCCAAGACTGGCCGGTCCTAAATGGCACCGGTCACAGTGTGAGTCTGTACTTGAATATACGAGCCAGTTTACTCTTGGACTAATAAAACCCTGTGCACTACTTTGCATTGTAAGATTCCATGCCGGGCACAGACAGAGGATGATTGGACCCATTTCAAAGCTTTCACCCACACCTCAGGGTCTATCTCTATATTAAGATCAGGCGACCATGCAGTACACAAGGCATCAGAGGTTGAGGATTGGTGCGCAAGAAGAGTGTAGTAAATCCTTGATATGGTACCTTTCCGGTAATGGTTAATTTTGAGGATGGTATCTATAAGCGTGGGAGACGGTATGGTGGGAAATTTGGGAAAAGGGGTTGCGGACAAAATCTCTTATCTGCAAATACCTGAAAAAGTGGGTTGAAGGCACGTTATAAGCCTGTGCTACCTGACCAAAAGAAGCACATTTACCATCAATGTAAAGATGGTTAAAGGATAAGATTCCTTTGTCTCTCCAGATTAAGAAGGCATTATCCATAATGGATGGAGTGAACAGGGGGTTAGAGTAAACAGGAGCCAGACCAGGTATAGATTACAAGGTAAATTGTTGTTTAAATTGTGTCCAGATTTTAAAACAGTTTTTCACAACAACACTGTCTGAATGCACATATGATGGAATAGTTGTGGGGAAGCACAGGAGGGACATCAGCATTGGTGAACCTCTATCTGCCTGATGGATCATCGAGGTCTGGATCGTGGAATATGACTACTAACAACTATTCATACACTCTGTCATATTCATTGATTGTGTTGTTACTGTGTTTTAATTTGTGCATAATGATTCCTTCTGTACACATTACATATATTACACCTGTCCATCCTGGAGAGGGATCCTCCTCTGTTGGTCTCCTGAAGGTTTCTTCCCGTTTTTTCCCCCGTGAAGGGTTGTTTGAGAGTTTTTCCTGATCTGATGTGAGGTTTTGGGACAGGGATGTCTATATGTACAGATTGTAAAGCACTCTGAGACAAATTTGTAATTTGTGAAAATGGGCTATACAAATGAACTGAATTTAATTTAATTGAACCACATGAGGCCTCTTCAACCTGTAGCCAAGGTGGGGGTTGGTCATTAGTGCAACAGCAGTGTAACATGACTCTAATGTTTGTTGCCCAGTAATAGAGTAAGACGTTGGGGAGAGACAGACCACCCAGCTCCTTAGATTTTTGTAAAGTGTCTTTTTTATTTCTAGGGGGCTTCTTGTTCCATAATAATTGGGAAATTGTGTGGTCAAGTGAGCGAAAGAAACGTTTAGTAAGGAAAATGGGTATACATTGGAAGAGATATAGAAATTTCGGGAGCAAATTCATTTTAACACAATTTATCTGCCCCTGCAAGTGAGAGAGGCAAAAGGGACGACCGCTGGAGATCCTGAGTCAGCTTCGCCAGATATGGGAAGAAATTAAATTTATATAAGTCTGAATATTTTTTGGTTATACAGACACCTAAGCAATTAAAATGTTAAAGAGACGTTTTGAAAGGTAAATCAGACAATGGATATGCCATGGCTGCAGCATTGATCGGAATTAATTCAGTTTTTTGGAAATTTAGTTTGTAGCCTGAAATTTGACCAAACTCCTCCAGTAAGTTTAAGACAAGAGGGTAAGCTCTGTCTAAGTCAGAGACAAAGAGTAAGAGGTCATCCCCATACAGGGACACTTTATGTTCAATACCACCCCTTTAAATACCTGGTATCTGACCTGACTTTAGGGCCACCGCCAGTGGTTCAATGGCAATGGCGAACAAGAGTGGAGAAAGTGGACACCCCTGACGGATCCCACGCTTGAGAGGGAAGTAGTCAGAGTAATCATTGTTTGTGCGAACACAAGCTTGGGGGGACGTATACAAAAGCCTAATCCATGATATGAAGATATTACCAAAGCCAAAACGTTTTTCACAAAGAGAAAAGGTAGGACCATTCCACACGGTCAAATGCCTTCTCTGCATCCATGGAGATGACCATCTCAGTGGTGTCGGAGGGTGTCGGTGCATAGACAATATCAAATAAACGTCTAACATTATTAACATTCTGAAAAGAGTATGTTTTATAAACTTCAGCCGGGAGGCCATCTGTGCCTGGGCATTTACCACTCTGCATCAGCATCAAAGTACTACTGAGTTCACCAATCGAAAAGGGTTCATCCAGTCTTGATGATGTTGCGCCGTCAATGGAGGGAATCTCTAAAGAGTTAAAAAAACTTCATATTTGTTCTCATCAGCCACGCATTCAGAGGTGTATAATTTGGCATAGAAGCCTCTGAAATGTTTGTTGATTACCTGTGGGTCAATAGTTGTCCCATCGATAGACCTGATCTGAGTTGTATGTTGTGATGAAGATGCTTGTCGGAGTTGGTGTAACTAGGTTTGTCTCCAAACTCCAAAATAATATTCATGACGTGATTTAAACAGTGACTCCGCAGTTTCGTTGGAAGCCAGGAGATGAAATTCAGGCTTTTTCATAAGTAATTCTTTCGACAGATCTGCATTGGGTAAGTCCACACATTTTGGCCACATTTACACATAGCCGGGTATTTACAGAAACGAATATTTCTGCCCCTTCGTTTTCAAAAATAACGTCGTACACACAAGGTCGTTTTCAAAAAAGTTTCTGTTTATATGAACCCGCATAAATACGCCCCCGGGCGCCATCATAACTATGCCAAACCTGTAGTCGGCAGTATAACGAGAAGGATAAAGACATGCAAACCAATCAGAATTCTCAAGACTCGAGACCTCCGAGGAGTATCCTCATTAGGGTTGGGTACCGAAACCCGGTGCCAATATGGTACCGGTTCCAATACAACCGGTATTACCCGGACCGAAACGCAACGCACATTTCGGTGCTTCTTTCCGGTGCCTGAGCCGATTGAAATTGAAAAAAACTATTGTTGTGAACTTCTCTGGTGACTCCGCCCTGTCAGCAGGTTGCGATAGCCTATCATTTAACTTTGACAGCGGAGGCATGCGCCGTGTGTGACTGCGTGAGCCCGTGTCGAGCACACCAGCGTCAGGCTGGACGCGATGGGGAGACCGTCACCGGTCCCCTGAACACGGGGAGACCGATTATGACGAGCAGCTTTAACTCAGATTAATACCGTATCGTTGATTGCAAGTCTTGCATTCATAAAAGTAGCCCAAGAAATAATAAATTAGCCATTATAACCATGCTTAAGCTAGCTCGTAGCTAGCGCTAGCTACGAGCTACGAGCGTGACAGTCTGCTAGCAGATGTGTTGATGTTCAGCGATCCCGGCTGTATACCCGGTGTTACCGGGAATATAATGACGGAGGAATAAAGACCGTGGGGTATCACTTTGTTTCAGTGGACCTCTCGCTGTCAGAAGCAACACTTTATTTGTCATGTGTCATCTTCAGTATCTCTGATTGGTGACAGGATTAACCCTATAAAGTCTGCACATGACTACATATCACATCATATAATGGAGAACATATATTGTTATTGTTAACAGTCTGATATCCGTTGTTTGTCAGTGCTCCATGATAACGGCTTCTACAGGGAATATGGCCGAAGAGGTTTTTAATGTCCTCATTGTGCGTTTAAAAAAAAAAATATCGTTCAGGCACCGTTTAGGCACCGGTATCGTTTTAAAAGTACCGGTTTAGCACCGGTATCGGAAAAAACCCAAACGATACCCATCCCTAATCCTCATGTCAAGGAGGAAATAACTCGGGCGCACCTGACAACGAAAATGAAGGCAGTCAACACTGGACGTAGGAGCCAGTGTTGCCAGGTCCGCGGTTTTCCCGCGGAATTGGGCTACTTTTGAAGTGTTGCCGCGGGTTGAATTTTTTGTCCACTGGTTCGGGTAGACAAGCTGACTAAGATATTATCTCTCCTCTCAGGTAAGCATTGCATGCCTCCCAGATGACTGCTGCCGATGTATCTTGGTTAACATTGGTAGAGATAAAAAGATCAATGCGGTTCTTCATGGTCAAAACAAAGTTTGTTTTAATTTGAGGTTTATACATTTAGTTTCATGCACTGTCCGTGCATCCAGAGTCGATTTGTGAATATGTACTTGTATCTCTGTAGTTAAACACAACAACAATCCCAAATCAGTATCGTCGCCATTACTGGACCGTCACTCTTATAATATTAATACAAATAATGATAATAATAATAATGCTGTAATGATTAGCATTATATTATAGCTAAGACGACTCCAATCAACAAATTCTCACAACTGTCAACACTTCTTCAGCTCATTAACTCGCTAGAGATCCGTCTACTCCACTCACGCTAATTGTCTCATTTAATTGACGATAGCTAGCGAACATTAGCCTTACATACAACATGTGTAGGACAATCAGACACCTGTCTTCCCCTCTCTTGCCAAAGATATAACTTACTACAATCCTGAGGACAACACTGCTAGATATCTTAACAGGTTTATGATGATTATCAAAACTAAACATTAACGTTGCAGCTCATGGGATTAATCTTACTTTACCTCAATGTGTTTCCTGAGGTTGGATAGTGAGTTGTTGAAGGCCATATCTCCGTAGCTTTCGGTCGGCATAAGAGGCACTTCATCCGGTAGGAAGAAACTTTCACTCCGACAAAAGAAAAGAGTTCGCCCAAATATGGCCACGGACGTTGATCTTGGTCACCGTGGTTGTTCGAGTAGCTTCCATTGCTGCTTCCACATGAAATGAGTCGTATCTGTAGCCGCTCACTCGCTAGCATCCTGGGCATCACTGGGAAGAGAAAACACGCGGCAAGGACCACTGATCCCCAACCTGGTGTTCGTGCTGCGTTCAGGTGCGCTGCGGTGTGTTCCACAACAGTCCCCGATGTTTGTCTCATCATTATTTTTTTCCGTAGTAACGAGTAACGATACTGTTTCAGGGGAAATGTATTGGAGTAAAAGTACAAGTTTTCATTGCAAAATGTAGTGAAGTAAAAGTAAAAGTAAACAGAAATATAAGTAGTAAAATATGTACAGATACCCAAAAAACCGACTTAAGTAAAGTAACGAAGTACTTCTACTTCGTTACTATACACCAGGGCTATTCAACTTCAGTAGCAAGTGGGCCGAATAAGAAAATCACGGGGGGTGTGAGGGCCGCACAGAATATTGATCAAATCAGCATCCGATGCTCACCTGTGCGAGCATCACAGCTGAGCGTTGCGCGCGCCGGCATCAAACCGAGAAGAGTTGTTGACGGGGGGGGGGGTGCTAGTGAGAGTCGCGCGCGAGCCGAGAAGGATTGTTGACGGGGGAGGGGTGGCTCTGGGTTAGATGTCTCAATGTATAAAAGAGGCGTGTCCGTCAGTTTTATTTTTTCTTACCAAGCTATAGTGATTTGCAGGCAGTCTTGCGGGCCAGAGTTAAACTCAAATGGGCCGCATGCGGCCCGCGGGCCGCTAGTTGAATAGGCCTGCTATACACCACTGTATATATCATATCATATTCCCAACTATATGTAGCAGACATGAGCTTCTATTATTTGCTAGGCCTCGGCGCATCCCTTTATATCTCAAGCCCCTTGCTAGCCAATCGTGGTGGGCGGGCAACATATAAATCTGACAGGAAATCTCTTGGTTCCGCCCCTGATGTCAAACGCGCATCCCGGTTTATTGGGCTTCTGCCTTGGTTGTGGCCACCCTTCGACTCCTGCAACCGAGACTCGCCTACAAATAAGTGTTGGTGAGTTCCGATTAAGCTCCTGATCCTGTAGTCCATTGTCACGTTGGTAACCACGTCTTACTCATATATACGCCGGCCTTCCTTTTGATATCCTTGAGTCTGAGGTAATTCGTAACCAAGGTGGTTGGAGTGGTGCCTCCGAGTGTTAGTATCTCTCTTCCAGTGTGGTGTGGTTTAGGTTACCCCTGGTTCGACCCTCATGTGTGGCGGTGTGAGTGATTGTTGTGTAGGCCTACTAAGGTGATCGGGGTACCTCTTTTCTTCTCACCTGCCTTGGTCCACCTCAGCACTGGTAAGTCGCAGCCTTACACCACTTTTATCAAGAACGGCTCTTTTATTAAAATTTGTATTGAACCTTTGTATAAAATAAAAAGACTGTTTGTACTTGAACCACGTCTCTGCCTACATTCCGTATAACAAACCTGTGTGCTCTCTGAGACCCTGAATACTGTGGGCAAGAAAGACTCTATAGGTGCAATTCCTAGAGCGGCTGTTGGCATTTGACGGTTGGTGGATATCCAACGTTAAGCTATATATCTTCCACCTCTCGCCACATACTGTATATTCCCAACTTTATTTTGGAATTTGTCATTTGTGAATTGATATCCTTTGCCAACGGAGGCTTCTTCCAATTTTTTATGAAATGACATTTTACTCCGGTAGTATAATGGTCGGTAGGTCAGTTCTAGCAAAGCAAAGTAGTCTTTATTATAATCTATTCCAAAACACCTGATGGCCCCTTTTACTTGCTTTTGTTGCAAAACTTTTGTCAAGAGTAAGAATATGTTGTGAAACTTTAATATGTATGATTGTTTGATTGAGAAAATATGGTTCTTAGATCTCCCCCCCCCCCACACACACACACATGTGGATGGTTATCTCACTGTCCCGTTTTTCCTGTGCAAAACTTTTTTAAAGGCCACACACATACAAGCTGCACTTGTTTCCCCATTTAAACAACTTTTAAAAGCTGAGTCTCCAATGCATGCACACACCTGTGTTGAACATGTGCTTACAGGGTTAATCTTTTGAGCCCCACACGATTTTTGAGGTTTCTGCTCAAAATGACATACCCAAACTAAAAAGGGTGTAGCTCTGCAACCACAAAAGCTATTTGAATAATGTTGGTGTTATAATAAGGCAACACATATGAGCTTTTGTTCAGATGTGTAAATATTAATATATATGTTACTGGTTAAGAGTAAATAATTATGAAACTTATATGAAAATAGAAGTTTCAGGTTCGATTAGAAAAAAAAACACTTTCAAGATGAATATCTCCTGGATGGATACACAGCAAAGGCCTAAAATCACCCAGATAATAACACAACTTGTGAACAGACTCTCTGCAAAGTATGACTCAGGAAAAATGAAGCAGAACAATAGCTGGAGAGTTTTTAGTAAAGATAATTTAGGCACGGTCTCTAAAATTTGCATTTAGGCACATTGAAGCACCATCTGTGCCATTTGACTTTTCTCATGTAACAAACCATTTATTTCACTTTAACTTTTGGTGTTCAATACATCCAAATACATCATTCTGTGGCTTTAAAACAGTCAACCAAAGATAACAAAAACACGATCAAACAAAGTGCTGCCCGTAAAGCCGGTTTTTGGATCTGTCACAGAGCAGCTGTTGCACGCAGATATCTCCGCTGGGGAAGGGCGGATTTTAAACAATGACACGTCATTGGAACCCTTAGAGCCAATAGGAAGACAAGATTGACAGCACTGTGAGCCAATAGGAGACAGAAAGGCGTCGCCATATTTGAAATGTGAAATCAGATTCGCTGAAATTGAACTTCCTGACAGCTGACCATGACGCCTGATTTTTAAAGGGACATACACACACACTGAAGCAATGCCAGCTGAAATGCAGGGGAGAAAAAACATTTTTTGATCTTGAGAACAAGTAAGTTGAAGCGATTAATATTTCTGTGTCCTTTGGTGCAGAAGGATTCTATGAATATATTTAGAATGTGTGAAGTCATCTTGCTTTCTAACATCTAATTTTTACGATAGCAAGAAGCTACATGTCGCCAGCTCCAGAAACGTTCTGAGTGGGCCGACACCTGACAAAATTCTGATTATGATATTTTAATTTTAATTTCATTTGGTGTTTGAGTTGTGTTGAAATGGCTCACTGATACCTGTAGCTCAAGTTGTCTTCTTTAATTTGATGTCCAACATCAATATATTTGCTCATGTTTATTATAATGTTATAGACAGTTTAAAACACAATATCATAAACGCACCGAATTGGGTGCGTTGGGGCTTAAAAAAGGTCTCTAACCTTCTAGATTTACATTATATTTTCACATATGCGTATATTTGGTTGTTTTCTATTACTGGTACAGCAAAAGGGGCCTAATATGCAAGAACCACTTGACAAATGGATTTGTCAGATAGTGGCATGGACAAGTAATTTGTGGCATTCACCAATGTTCATGCACTTGTCAGCATTGAGGTATTCAATTCAATTCAGTTTATTTGTATAGCCCAATTTCACAAATTTGTCTCAGAGTGCTTTACAATCTGTACACATAGACATCCCTGCCCCAAAACCTCACATCGGACCAGGAAAAACTCCCAAATAACCCTTCAGGGGGAAGAAAAAAAAAAGGGAAGAAACCTTCAGGAGAGCAACAGAGGAGGATCCCTCTCCAGGATGGACAGGTGCAATAGATGTAATGTGTACAGAAGGACAGATTTACAGTTTAAATACATTCAATGAATGTGACAGTGTATGAATAGTTCAGGTATGAATTAAAGGAAATTGTCTATACTTGTGTAGGACTTTTCTAGTCTTCTGACAGTACATGTCATCATTCACAACAATTGATACAAGTTGGTTTCCAGCACTACATTTTAGACACATTCTGACACTTTTGGGCTGCACTGATGCCACTTGTCCATTAAGACTAAATGATATTCATACCATAGGCACACCTATGGGAGAAAGTGTCTTGCCAAAAGACACATTGACTAGCAAAGCTGGGGATCAAAACCCAGATCCTCTGATTGAAAGAAGACCCTGCTCCCCCATCGCGTATCAAATACAGATAGTTTGCCTTTTTACACACTATAGACCAGTGGTTCTCAAACTTTTTCTGTCGCGAAAAATGTTTGCGCCCCAACAAAATGGTCCATGATGCATTTTTATTTAAATAACAACTTTGTGTGACTGATAAAGAAACATTTTGAGAGACGCAAAAGCGAGAAAGCCGATCTCACAAGAGGTAGGATGTGGCGAAGGGAAGCAGAATGCTCACAGCCCTCTGTCCGATGAGTGGATGCTCCTTCTCCACACCAAGTCAGCACTCACTCAGTGAGCTGTGAACCTCAGCCTCCGGGAAGAGTCGGACATCATTTCGATACACTGGTCCTCTTCAGCAGAGCTGAAATCAGCAGGTGCTGCAGCATTGAAGGGGACTCTCACCCAGTCATACTGAGCACTGTTGTGTGGGAAGTATTTTTGAAAGTATCCTCTCAGAGAAGATGTGTGCTCTTTGAGACAAGGTTTCACTGTGGTGGCATCCAAATCACTGTTTTCAGCCAATTCAGCAATATTCCCTTGATCGAGTCACCTGTCCCACATCTCCAGCTTCCGAGTGAAACCGCTGATCATGTCTGCAAGCTGAGGAAGGTGCTTGTCTCTGCCTTTAATTCATTCAGCTTTTCAAAAATGTCACTAAGAAATTCTTCATCAGCAAACTGAAAATACTGTTAAAATAGTTAATATTTCAGATTTAACACAACTGGGAAGAATTATTATGTTACTCTACACGACACAGAAGTGTTAACACTATTGTGACACGTGTCTCGGCGTCACTAGTAGGTTCCCCCTTCAAGCACCATGGAATGAGTAGTCGGATGGTTATTCGTAATATATTTTATTGTTCCAGACAGCAGACCGTGTCTCTGCTCAGCACTCCCCCATCTTCCTCCTGTCCAGCTCCTTTATGGAGACAAAGCCTCGCAGACACCGTTCCCTGAACCACACCCCCGCTCCACCCACTCTGCAGCCGAGCTTAAACACACCCCGCTGCCACATACCTCCACCGCCCGACTTAGGCCGGGGCAACATCCGGCCTAACCTACTCCCCCTCCCCCCCATGAGAGCGGGAGAGGAAGTCGGCCACGACCATCTGTGTCCCCGGCCTATGGATCACCTTGAAATTAAAAGGCTGTAAAGCCAGATACCACCGAGTGATTCGGGCGTTGGTATCTTTCATGCGGTGGAGCCATTGGAGCGGGGCGTGGTCCGACCAGAGGGTGAATGAGCGTCCCAGGAGGTAGTAGCGCAGGGAGTCGACCGCCCACTGGATGGCGAGGCACTCCTTCTCCACCGTGCTGTACCTGCCCTCCCTCTCCGACAGCTTGCGGCTGATGTACAGCACGGGGCGGTCAAACCCCCCTACCTGCTGGGACAAAACGGCCCCCAGCCCTCTGTTCGACGCATCAGTCTGCAGAGTAAAAGGGAGAGAGAAGTTAGGTGTGTGAAGGAGTGGTTCCCCACAGAGAGCTTGCTTTACCTCCTCAAACACCAACTGGCACCGCTCCGTCCACTGGACCGGATCTGAGGCACCTTTCCGGGTCAGGTCAGTCATGGGGCTGGTCAGCTCCGCAAAGTTCGGGATGAACCGCCTGTAATAGCCCGCCAGCCCCAAAACTGCCTCACCTCTTTTTTAGTCTTGGGCCGCGGGCAGGCTGCGATGGCGGCGGTCTTGTCCACCTGAGGGCGCACCTGCCTGGCGCCCAAGTGGTACCCCAGATACCGTACCTCCCTCCGTCCAACTGCACACTTCCCCGGGTTGGCCGTAAGCCCCGCCTGCCTCAGGGACTCCAGCACCGCGCCCACCCGCTGCACATGCTCCGCCCAGGTGGTGCTGTGTATGATCACATCATCCAGGTAGGCGGCAGCATATGCAGCGTGTGGACGCAGCACCCGGTCCATGAGGCATTGAAAGGTGGCTGGGGCCCCGAACAACCCAAAGGGAAGCGTGGTGAATTGGTATAACCCAAACGGAGTGGAGAAGGCCGTTTTTTCCTTAGACTCTGGCGACAGAGGAATCTGCCAGTAGCCCTTGGTTAAATCCAGTGTCGTAAAGAAACACGCAGTGCCCAGTCGGTCCAGGAGCTCGTCGACCCGGGGCATTGGGTAAGCATCGAACCGTGACACATCGTTCACCCTGCGATAGTCCACGCAGAACCGTATAGACCCATCCTTCTTGACCACAAGAACAATGGGACTACACCAGGCACTGTGGGACTCTTCTATTACCCCCATCTCCAGCATTGCAGCCAATTCCCGCTGAACCACCTTTCTCTTGTGTTCAGGTAACCTGTAGGGTCGTAAACGCACCGTCACGCCCGGAGGAGTCTCAATCTCGTGCTCTATGAGGTTTGTGCGTCCTGGAAGGAGAGAGAACACATCAGTAAACTGCTTCTGCAACCGGGCAATGTCTGTTTTCTGGGTCCCGGAGAGACGGTCTTCACAAAGGAGCGAGGCCGGATTGGTGGATTTTGGGACCTCAGGCCCCAGCTCCTCTCTCAGATACCGAGGACACCAGAGAAACAGACTCCGCCTCCCTCCATGCTTTTAGGAGGTTGAGGTGGTAAATCTGTGTAGCTCCGCCCCTATCAGAACGCACCACCTCATAGTCGACATCCCCCACTCGCCGTGTGACCACAAAGGGCCCTTGCCACTTGGCGAGGAGTTTAGAGCTGGAAGAAGGAAGCAATACAAGTACCTTCTCTCCCGGTGTGAATTGTCTCAGTCTGGCACCTCTGTTGTACAGCCGCTGCTGACGCTCCTGGGCCTGGAGCAAATTCTCACGTGACAGCTGACCCAGTGTGTGGAGCTTTGCTCGCAGGTCCAGGACGTGTTGGATCTCGTCTTTACTGGTGCTCGGCCCCTCCTCCCAGTTTTCTTTAATGAGGCCGAGCACCCCCCGTGGAGTCCTGCCGAACAAAAGTTCAAAGGGAGAAAATCCCGTGGAGGCCTGGGGAACCTCCCGTACTGCAAACAACAGAGAGTCAAGCCATTTATCCCAATTACGTTCATCGTCATTAATAAATTTACGGATCATGGACTTCAAAGTCTTATTCAGACGCTCCACCAGACCGTCGGTCTGTGGGTGGTACACACTGGTCCGAATAGACTTGATGCCCAGTAAACCGTAAAGTTCTCTCAGTGTTCTTGACATGAACTGGGTGCCCTGGTCAGTCAGAATCTCTTTCGGGATTCCGACTCGGGAGATGACCTGAAACAGTGCCTGTGCGACACTTTGCAGAAATGTTGCGCAAGGGCACCGCCTCCGGGTATCGTGTTGCGTAATCCACGAAGACTAACACAAAGCGATATCCGCGTGCACTCCGGTGAAATGGCCCGATGAGGTCCATAGCGATTCGCTCAAATGGAACCTCCATTAATGGCAGATGGCGCAAAGGTGCCCTCAGAATGGCCGGAGGGTTTACCAATTGACACTCCGGGCAGGACGCACACCCATGGCGCACATCCGCCCGGATGCCCGGCCAATAGAATCGGGTCATTATCCGGTCCAGAGTTTTATCATATCCCATGTGACCAGCCATCGGGTTATAGTGAGCCACCTGGAAAACCATTTCCCGGCGGCTCTTCGGCACCTGCAACTGGGTGCTTTCCTGCCCTGTGTGAGTGTCACGGCTCACTCTGTACAGCCTGTCCCTGATCAATGTGAAGTGCGGATATGTCTGCGCTGCGTCAGGGTGCACCAGCTGACAATCAATTCGTATCACTTGGTCAAAGGCTGAGCATAGAGTATCATCCCGAGACTTCGCGAGTGGAAAATCTTCCATGGAGTGAAACTCGGGAGCCGGAGGAGTCTCCACTCTGCTGTTCCGGTCGGCAGCCCCTCCACGAACTGCTCCATGACGACCTTCTCCACCGCCGCCTGCGCCCCTCCGGAGTTCCCGGGCTGTAGCCATCTGGTGGTGGCGTCCTTCAGCTGGTGTGCGTAGGCAAACGGCCGGTCCTTGGGTCCCAGCGTTGCCTCCCAGAACCTCCGCTGGTGGTCAGTCCCAGCCAATCGATGACGGCTTTACGCACGGCTGCGTAATCGCGCCGCGCTGTCGGGGACAGCGACAGCGCCGCTGTCTGCGCCTCCCCGGTGAGAAGAGGCAGTAGACGGACCGCCCACTCCCCCGCCGGCCAGCCACACGCCTCCGCCGTCACCTCAAACATCTCCAGAAATGATTGGATGTCGTCTGCCGTTGTCATCTTAGAGACCTCCACCCCCGCCAAGGGTGGAGGGTTTGGTGGAGCCGCAGCTGTCCGGGCGGCGAGCCGTTCCAGGGCTTCCGTCTCCCTCTCTGCCTGGGCCAGTAGTGTCCCCAAGAGTTGCCGGTTCGCCTCTGCCTGGTCCCGCTGTATAGCTGCCATCCCCTCCAGCATCTGACCCAGCGCCATCAAAAGCTGGGTCGGCAGACCCGAGTGTTGCTGACTGCTCTCCATGTGCTTTTCAAAAAAAAAATTGTTAGTTTTCTTTTTTGAAAGAAAAAAGGCTCCACGTTTGGCTCCAGTGTGACACGTGTCTCGCCGTCACTAGTAGGTTCCCCCTTCAAGCACCATGGAATGAGTAGTCGGATGGCTATTCGTAATATATTTTATTGTTCCAGACAGCAGACCGTGTCTCTGCTCAGCTCTCCCCCATCTTCCTCCTGTCCAGCTCCTTTATGGAGACAAAGCCTCGCAGATACACAAACACAGATTGTCATCAGCTGGTCTGATGACAATCAGACCAGCTGATGACAATCAGACACCGTTCCCTGAACCACACCCCCGCTCCACCCACTCTGCAGCCAAGCTTAAACACACCCCGCTGCCACAACTATGTTTAGTGTTACTTTACATTTCATTTAGCTGACACTTATCCAAAGCGACTTACAATCATGTTACATTCATACACCATTGACACAGCTACAGGTAACAAATCGGGGATAAGTGTCTTGCTTAAGGACACATTAACTAGGGTGGGGATTGAACCCCCTCATTAAAAGACAGACCTGCTAACCAATGACCCACAGTGGCTCTTTAACATATCGAGAGCTGCGGGGAGTATGAGCTCCTCGGCGATGGTGTGTTTTTTTGCCCTGTGCAATTTTGCATGAGACCTTGATGACAGTTGTGCTTTGTTGCTTACTGATGGCACTTTTACAAAGTGATTTTCCTGCATGCGGTATTCACCAAGTTTTCTCTGAAAGAACTCCAGTGGCTTATTGATGTGAGTGGGGTGTAATGTCTCTAGGTGTCTTTTTATTTTGTTGGGCTTCATACTGTCCACTGCCAGTGTTTTCAGACATAGAACACAGACTGGTCTCTCCTCATCTCCTACCACAATTACTGTGAACCCCAGAGCAAGATAGGCGTCATCATATTTTCTCCATGGCATCTTGCTGCTTGTCTCGGATGCATCGCCTGCAGTTGCTTTTCTTTTCCCTCCTGCCAAATGTCTCTTCATGTTGCGCCCCACCTCCTGTAGTATCACAGTTTGAGAACCACTGCTATAGATCGTTGTTGTGACGTTTCCAATTGGTGACGCTTTTGAACTCCCACTGAAATGATGATGCCTTATGGTTGTTAATAAATATGATACAGAAATAAACTAAGATACAATATTTCTATATTTTATCTTAGTTCTAAGTTATTTTACCATGAGCATATTCAAACAGAACTAACAACAATTTAGAATCAGGTTTGCCCTGGTCCATCCCCTAGATATGCTGCCTATCTTTTCAAATGAAGGTTTGACACAGCGTCTTTTTTTTTTTTAAACCTGTGTTTTTCACTTTGACTGGAGGTGAGCTTGTGGTTGGGTGCTGATCGCACTCAGGGCTGCTGGCTTCACGGTGTGTATTCACACTTCACTATTCTGACTTTGGTTACGAACATCAGAGGAAGGCCCTACATGTGTGTGTGTGTGTGTGTGCGTCTTAGTAGTACAGTGCACGTTTATGCACACATTTCAAAGAACGTGTGTGATGCGGCACAAGACCATGTGCAGGTTTAATTAGTGTTACTGCAGTAGGATGTGTGTGGCCTGCAAACCACAGGAGGAGGTTTCATTGCAGTTCATTCTGGTTGACACCACTTGGCAAAACACACACCAGCCACAAATGTAGGTGAGACGATTTACTGATAGTAAAGCAGACAGCATAAAGTGCTTTGTATATTGTCTTGTCACTGAATGTGATGCCCTTTTCTTACGTGCAAATTTCTTCACTCCAGATCTGCAGTGGTCAACCATGAGATGTGGGTCAAACGATGGCAGGGAGTTTTACATCAGCCTTTACAAACAAGAGACACTTTCGAGACACGGACGCAACCTCACCTACCGACATACTTCCGAAGAACATCATCACGGGTGCGATTCAGCAGGGTTTAGTCACCTTTTAGAATTATTTTCGCCACGGTGGCTCTTGGATTTGCAGAATCACTTGTAGCAAAACCACCAGCAGCACTAGGTAGGCGGTGGAAGTTTGCGAGCAAAACTGAATCAAGCGAACGAGAGAACAACTTCCTGGTCACACAAATCAGACAAATACCCATTACGAAACAATTAATTAATTTTTGTGGAGAAATCTCTCTCCTGTCTTTGACAAAAGCAAAGCAGAATATTGTTGCACTTTAATGTGCATAGAAAAGAATTCTCTAGACGTAGTGGGTACTTGATGTTGAGGTGAGCAGCAGTCTGGTTTTCCAGGTTTAAGATCATGGCTCCTCTCAGACTTAGTGTAGACTCTGGCTGTAGAACATATGTATGTTTTTGGTTCTAGTTCCAATTAATAACTCTATAATTAGGGTAACAAATAAACAATATTTTTGTCATGTTATGCATGTGAGACTTAGGAATGTTGTGTTGAATGCGAGCACTCAGATGTAATGTGGATTTTTACCATCTATTTCTGTATTTTTGTGCCTTTTGGACTTGGGTTAAGTTTCTGTTGTGGTATATTGCTAGTTGGAAAATAGACCTCTAGAGACCCTTAACTTTAAAGTGGATTGCCCTGGGAACTGTCATTTGAAACACTCCACTGACCGCAGTGTATATAAGCCAGGGGTGTCCAAACTTTTTTCACTGAGGGCCACATACTGAACAATTTTCGAAAGTCTGGGCCACTCACTAGAAGTGAGGTATATCGCCTCACCTCTATTAAAGTTTATACAATTCATCAATTGAGGTCAATTATGCCTCTATATACATATGTATGCTTAAAGAAAAAAAATTCTTGCATTACAACTTGGGTTTTTATTTATCTTGTTACAAAAAGGGCTGGCAACTCATTCTCAAACAGCAGCCTGATATTGCTTCTCAGTCAGGATGGTGAACCCCTTCACAGGGAAAAAAACAAGGGTATAGGTATATTTCGACTAGTTGTGCAGATAAGTTATTGGGGTTGTTAACAACTCAAGCTGGTACAAGCTGGTCCCCCGCTGCAGCACGGAGACTGAGCAAGCGCACCGATAGAGGAGGTCTTCAGCATCAGAAAGGAACTTGAACTTATCTGTGCTGGAGCCCTCGTGCTTGAATTATATTAACAGTTATAACAACTCCATTCCTTTCCGCTCGCCGGTCATAGCTAGAGCCCCATCGGTTGTAAGAATAAAAAGCAAAAGCTTTATCCTGATGCTTTAAGTTAGCTGACAAAGTATTCATTCCGCTGCACAACTGTATTAGTCCACATGCTCACGTTGTTGAACTCTGGGATCTTTTCCAGGCACAATTCTGCAACTTTATTGAGGCACTGTTTTATTAAATCGTCACCGGAGAAAGGTTTCCTGTGTCGTGCTATGAGTTGAGCGACCTCACAGCTGGTTAGTGTGGCGGTTTCCTGTGTTTTGTTCGGATGGCTAAATTACGATTGTTGAGCTAGCAGGTTGGCTGCCATTTGCTAAACTGTGTCTTCTTGCTCGGCACCAGTGTAAGACATGTGTGTCTGATGCTTGGTTTCGTAGTATCGTTGTATATTATAATCGTTCATCACTGCAACAGTTTAATTGTAAATTAAACAGACACACTTCCCCTTGCCTTCTTTGAAGAAAAAAAATAATCATTTTTTCACCATGTCTGAAATGTTCTACACTCACTTGTTATCTTTCGCCATATTTAGTCATCCGCAGCTACACTTTTTCTTTGATTCCTTTTGTTTTGCGGAGAATCTGCCTTGTAGTCCCCTTAGTAGCGACCCTAAAAACTACAATACACTCAAGCGCAAGTTTTATCTGTGGGCCATATTTCAATATATTTTCGGATGTCAAGCGGAGGGCTAAAACGAGGAGATACAAACCCTCGGTACCGTCGATCATAACGGGGAACGTGAGGTCTTTGGCGAATAAGACGGATGAGCTCGGCGCGCTGGTAATGACTGAGAGGATCTTCCGTGAGAGCAGTCTCTTGTGTTTCACTGAGACGTGGCTGCACGCGGACTTTCCGGATCACAGCGCGTCCGTGCCCGGCTTCAGGACTGTTCGGGCTGACAGAGACGCTACACAGAGCGGTAAGAAGAGGGGGGGCGGGATCGCTGTTTATGTGAATGAACGGTGGTGCCATCCGGACCATGTGTGCGTGAAGGAGCGCTTCTGTAGCCCGAACATTGAACTGTTGGCCGTGGGGATGCGCCCGTACTATTTGCCGAGAGAGTTCACGTCCGCCATTGTGGTTGTCGTGTACGTGCCACCATCAGCTGACGCTGAGGAAGCTGTGGACACCATCCACTCCACTGTGTCTGCTCTGCTGAATCATCAGCCTGGAGCATTCATGGCTATCACTGGTGACTTTAACCACACCACATTGGATAAAGCTCTGCCAACCTTCCATCAATACATAGACTGCCCAACAAGGAACAATAAAACTCTGGACTTGCTGTATGCTAATACTAAGGACGCATACAGTGCCACTGCCCTTCCCCCCCTCGGCAGGTCTGATCATGACCTGGTCCGGCTGACACCCAGGTATGTTCCTCTGGTGAAGAGGCTGCCGGTGACCACCAGGACTGTGAGGAGGTAGTCTCTGGAGGCTAACGACGCTCTACAGGACTGCTTCGAGTCAACGGACTGGGATGTGTTGTGTGGACCGCACGGGGAGGACATCAACAGTATGACCGACTGCATCACGGAATACATCAAGTTCTGTGAACACACCACCATCCCATCACGGACTGTGCGCTGCTTCCCCAACAACAAGCCCTGGATCACCAGGGACCTGAAGGCGCTTCTTAACATGAAGAAAGCTGCTTTCAGCTCTGGAGACAGGGATGAGCTGAGGAGAGCCCAGCGCAACCTAAAGGTGAAGCTCAGGGAGGGCAAGGACTCCTACAGGAGGAAGCTGGAGACCAAACTCCAGCTGAACAACACAAAGGAGGTGTGGTCTGGGATGAAGCAGATAACTGGCTTCAAGGTGGGAGGGAGACAGCCAGGGGGCTCCCTGGAGAGGGCCAACGAGCTGAACTGTTTTTTCAATAGGTTCAGTTCACAGCCCTCTCCTGTCTCCTCCACACATCACACCTCCCAAACACCTCCCCCTCTGTCCCCCCTGCTGAGCTGCACATCCACCGAGCCCTCGATAACAATGGGCTCCTCCACCTCCCCTCTCTCTGTGACGACTGACCAGGTGAGAAGACAGCTGGAGAAACTACTCCAGCGCAGAGCTGAAGGTCCTGATGGCATCAGCCCCAGGGTCCTAAAGACCTGCGCCACCCAGCTGTCTGGTGTCCTGCAGCGCCTCTTCAACCTCAGCCTGAGGCTGGGGAAGTCCCCGTGCTGTGGAAGACGTCGTGCCTGGTCCCTGTCCCAAAGAAGTCAACACCATCTGGCCTCAATGACTACCGACCGGTCGCCCTCACCTCCCATGTGATGAAGGTGCTGGAGAGGCTGGTCTTGGCCCACCTCCGGCCGCAGGTGAAATCGTCGCTAGACCCTCTGCAATTTGCTTACCAGCCTCATGTGGGAGTGGACGACGCCATCATCTACCTGCTGCAACGAGCTCAGTCGCACCTGGATGGAACCGGTGTCTCTGTGAGAGTCACTTTCTTTGACTTCTCCAGTGCATTTAACACCATCCAGCCACTGCTGCTGGGTGAGAAGCTGCGGGTGGTCAGTGTGGATGCGCCCACCATCTCCTGGATCACTGACTACCTCACAGGCAGACCACAGTTTGTCAGAATGGGGCGTGTGCTGTCTGGAACGGTGGTCAGTGATGTTGGAGCCCCACAGGGAACTGTTCTGTCTCCCTTCCTCTTCACCCTGTACACCAGTGACTTCCAGTACAACACGGAGTCATGCCATCTGCAGAAGTACTCTGATGACTCTGCAGTGGTCGGGTGTATTAGGGATGGACGGGAGGAGGAGTACAGGGCAGTGGTGAGTGACTTTGTAAAGTGGGCCGATGAGAACCACCTGCGGCTGAACGTGGCCAAGACCAGAGAGATGGTGGTGGACTTCAGGAGGAAGGCGACAGCTCCTACACCTCTGAGTGTCCTGGGAGTGGACGTGGACATGGTGGAGGAGTACAAGTACCTGGGCGTCTCCATCGACAGCCGACTGAACTGGAAGGCCAACATCAACGCTGTGTACAAGAAGGGGATGAGTCGACTCTTTTCCTGAGAAAGCTTTGATCCTTCAACGTGTGCAGCAAGATGCTGGAGTTATTCTACCAGTCGGTTGTGGCCAGTGTGCTGCACTTTGCCATTGTCTGCTGGGGGAGCAGCATCGGAGCCGGTGACACCAGCCGTCTCAACAAACTGGTTAGGAAGGCTGGCTCCATCATCGGCTGCCAGCTGGAGCACCTGGAACAGGTGGTGGAGAGGAGGACGTTGAAGAAACTTGTGTCCATATTGGACAACCCGGACCACCCTCTCCACCACCTCCTACAGGGACAGAGGAGTACTTTCTCCAAACGTCTCCTCACGCTCCACTGCCACAAGGACAGATACAGGAGAACATTCCTGCCGATGGCTATGAGGCTCTACAACAGATCACCTCTTGCCAGATCCTAGTGCAATAACTGAATACTTACACTATGTTGATCTGCACTTCACACATCTCATTTGTTTGCGCTACACACATACACACACATTTCATTTCATTTGCTCTGCACTCATACACACACTTTGCTTTTTGCACTCTGTCTATATTTAATATTTTGTGTATTTGATTTGTCAGTGTTGTTGTGTGTTGTGTATACATGTGTGTTGTATATTTACATATATATTTTGTTTTGTATTTTACTTTTATTTTACTTGTATACTTCTATATCTTTCATCCCTGTTTCTTATATTTTGTGTTTTGTTTTTACTCTTGTGTGTTGCTGCTACTGTCACGACAAATTTCCCCTTGGGGATTAATAAAGTATATATCTATCTATCTATCTATCTATTTTTAGAATTTGCTGCAGACCAATAAAAGATGGGCCACGCGCTGCAGTTGGCCGTACTTTGAACACACCTGATATGAGCAATCATATTGAAATATTTATTTGCTATTTCATCCTGAAATGTCACTTTGCATATTGCAATTTTGTTCCGGCGAATTGTGCTTGTTTCTGCATTGTGGTGGCTGTGGGGCGGCTCTGCTGAAAGCCAGACAAAGGCCAGCATAAGTTCAGCCGAGCTTGAATCATTCTCAGTGTGGTTCAGCATTCTAAGAGAAATATACCACTGAGAGCTCACAGACATCCCCATAAGAGATATTTAGAGTGTAATTGAGTGTTTGGTGGAATCAGAACTGTAACTCAGGGGCAGAGGTTAGGAAACCTTCTATTATAGTGGTTAGGAGAGGAACGGAGAGAGAAAGAGGGATGGAGAGCGAGAGAGAGCTGTAAATAAAGATTTTGCCAGGGTTGTCTTAATACAGTCCAAACACAGGAAACAGAATTGACATACGAACTTGCAGCTGGGTGGCTTCAAGGCACATGCACACACACATTTTGAGAACATTGCAAACGAATGTGGAGAGACATGGAAAACATTTACATGTCACACTCACAGTCACTCGAAGATACTCTTGCACAATACGGTAATTGTATGTTTTTGGTTTTGTGTCGTGGAACATTTAGGCTGGCTGAGGGGCATAAGGGTGTGTAGCAGGACACTGCCGAATGGGTATTCACCAGACGCTGGAAAATACTAGTTGGGATTCGTCTTTGTTTGTCTTAATTTGGGACAACAACAAAAAGAAGCATGGATGTCCGTGATGCTTGTGTGTCTTGGAGGCACCACATCATTGTGGCATGTGGTGGTTGGACGTCTGTGTTTGTTTAATTTGCGCAGACATAAGAAGGTAAGGGAATGTTGTGGTGTTTGGTGCCTCCATGTCTTGGAGACTCCATGTACCTACCTATATTTGTGGCATAGCGCCCTACTCCACAAACACACATATCGGTGTGTCTACATATAGATAGCTATTTCATTCTTGGATTCATCGTTGTTCTTATACAAGCATAGCTCAATATGCCACAAGAGAGATACTGAAGAGGAATAGAAAAGGGAGCTAGAGCCATTTTTGTTCCCGAAAGCATTCCAATAACTGAATTTATATATTGGCAAATACACATTACCTATCCAATACCATTGCATTAACACCATGCACACGTTTCCTGTGTAAATTCTTGCCTGACATATAAGCCCTGGCTAACGAGTGGGCCAACCCTCTGCTTTCTCTTCTTTGTTTAGAGTCACACACTAGTACAATAGTACACACAGTAACATATCTGGTAGCAAGTGGTATGAGTTGTTGTTGTTCCTGTTTCGTGTAAAAGAGCTTATACATTATATGAAGATATAACATGATATATCGTATCGGTGCAGAGACCCGCTTACTGGCCGATAACAATACAGTATTTTAGACTGTATCTTGATAAGGTCAATAAGTTCCAAAAAATACATACAGAAGGGTATGTGCGAATTACGCTTCACTTAATGACACACAAATTCACTTCAATAAAACTCAGCGGGTCTTTGTCAGCTCTTCTAAAAACCCTTTGTGTGGATTGTCCGTTAGCATTTGTGAGGTCAGAGTAGGTTCAGAAGAACTATGATGGACGAGTACTTCTTTATGATGTGATGGTAAAATATAGCATTGCTTGTTACAAAGGTGGAGTTTAAATTGCATAGAGAATTGGTTGGTGTATAAAATGCAGATTGTAAGCAGATGTGACTTGGAGGGTGAAGGCCAGAGACAATGGACCTCTCTCTTGAGACGTCCTGCATAGCTAACATAGATAAGAACAAATCGCAATCTGCGTGAGAGAGACATTTTCTAGTATTCTACCATACTAACTTTTGTTAAGAATTGATACATTATGTTTGTGAGAAATATAGTTACTTGCATTAACATAAACTGATTTAGACTAGTTTAAATACTGTTTAGCCCCATACTGTGTTCTCATGATTGTTTGTTGTGTTTCTTTAAAAAGGGGTGTAACTTTCAGATGTGTATACAGGCCTCTTTTAGAATCCATTTAATTAATAAAACAAATGTTATTACTATCTTACAAACATCCTCTAGATACTTCCGACCATTGCCTCTGGTTATCAAGCACCACATCATTGCATGTACCAACAGAAAACAAGCTTTGCCTGTTACAGACCAAAACAACCTTGGCATCATTATCTGATATGCAACTTCTGTAAATTACCTCCAGAAACGTATTTAATTTTTATTTTTTTTATTTCCTGAAATGTTTTCTCTCTTACACAGCTTGATAGCATTTTGCAGCCTTCCAATGTATTTTGTCAAATGAGGCCTCCTTTAGCTGCAGTATATATACTGTATACACACTACCGTTCAAAAGTTTGGGGTCACCCAGACAATTTCGTGTCTTCCATGAAAACTCACACTTTTATTTATCAAATGAATTGAACATTTCATAGAACATATAGTCAAGACATTGACAAGGTTAGAAATAATGATTCATATTTGAAGTATTAATTTTGTTCTACAAACTTCAAGCTCAAAGGAAGGCCAGTTATAGCTTATATCACCAGCATAACTGTTTTCAGCTGTGCTAGCATAATTGCACAAGGGTTTTCTAATCAGACATTAGTCTTCTAAGGTGATTAGCAAACACAATGTACCATTAGAACACTGGAGTGATCGTTGCTGTAAATGGGCCTCTATACACCTATGAAGATATTTCATTAGAAACCAGACACTTCCACCTTGAATATTAATTTACCACATTAACAATGTATAGAGTGTATTTTTGATTAATTTAATGTTATCTTTATTGAAAAAACAGTGCCTTTCCTTGAAAAATAAAGACATTTCTAGGTGACCCCAAACTTTTGAACGGTAGTGTATATATATATATATATGAGAAATGCAGATAAAGTTCATCCTTATTTTAATGTCATGCACACGTAGGAAAACCGGGGGAAGAAGAAGTAGAGTTCTATCAATTTCATACAGGTCTGGCATTTGGGTGAGGAGCTCGAGGCTTAACTACATTTTACAAATATACCAGGGTGGAAAAGCCCAGCTGATACAGTCAATGGTGTTTCTACATTTCCACACTGTGGAAAAAGATGAATAACTATGTTGACCCACTCAGATACCACACTACCTAAACTAGCTTGTCATGAAACGCAGAGAAACCCACATGCACAGTGCCGAGGCTCCAGGAGCAGTCTTAAAGTGGTGGGTGTTCCTAAACACACTGCTCCATTGGGCTGCCCTTCTCCTTTCATGAAGCCTGTAGACGACCTCTTTTAATGGTGGGGAGTAATTACTCGCAAACATAAAGACCATCATGTATGCAGACACACGCGGGCGCACTTGATAGTGCTTGTAATTAGGCAGTGTTATCTACAGGGAGGTGTGGATACGGCAGCAGCCTCTGAACTACAGAAGGGGAGAAGAAAAAAAGCCTCAGCCTTATATTAACCCACTCATCACCTAGATCTGTTTGAAGACTCACACATCAAACTATGATCAGGAGACTCTTATTTACCATTACCATCATTGTTATTATTGGCTCCTTCCTTCCCCTGTCTACTGTCTGTATCCAACAGCAGCTCCCTGTCTGGATACAAGGATGAAAAGCTTTGCTTTTGTTGGTGCAACCTCACTGTTTTCTGAGACAGAATTGGTATTTGAATAAGAGTGAAACCAATGTCAGTGTGATTTCGGTCATTCTGGGATTTTGATGGAGCAGAGGCAGGAGTCAGGTACAGGTCGCAGACTATCGCAGGGTTTAGACATACACCATTCATGTTATAATAGACACCTAGTGGCAATTTAAAGTCATCAGTTAACCCCAGTTGCATGTCTTTGGATTGTGAGAGGAAACCGGAGGGAACCCAAACTGACATGGGGAGAACATGCACAGAGGGATGTCAACCCGACTCCTTACCTAAACATAACTAAGTGGTGATGTTGCCTAAATCCTGAGCTACATTTGAAATGACACGACGCACGGCAACCTATATTGACATGTCGTGACTCGATTACAGAATCACACTTAACTACAACTCAAGGCAAATTAACGATTCTAAAACAAGTGACATCCATTAACAGCATTTTACAAGAGCTTCTATAATGAACATACAGTATAGATACTGGGGCGTGTTCAATTGATGCATTGCACTCACATTATCATTATGTAATTTACGCATAGCTCACTCGTGGACCTGTAGTGCTTAAATTAGGGTATGGAAGTGCAATCGTAAATTAAAAAATGTGTAAGGAACCTCTTCACAGTGGACACATGGTGTGTAAGAACTCCGGCTGTTACATTCATTACTTCAGATGTCTGCCTTCAGAGGCTCTCACACCTTTCATGTTATTATTTTAAAAGTAGAAACGGATCACAGTTTGTTTTATCTCTCGGACCATCGATTTTTTCCTCTTCTGAATAAACAGATACCATTAAAGTCGACGAATGAGCAGCCTGCTACCATATAGAAAACACACACAAAACGTATATTGTGACATGACATTGCGTTAAGACAGAGGTAGCAAAATGACATTACTGATTACTGCATTGATTACTGCATTACCCAATGATCACGAATGACTTCGTCTCCAATTAGGAAGCCGGAGAACATGGATGGAACCTACGGTTTACGGGATCGGTGTGAACCAGGGCCTTTCTCGCTGTGAGGTGACAGTGATAGCCACTAAACCACCACGCAGCCCCCCAATTTAATATCAGTGAAATAAAATAAAAAATGTGACCTGCTTGCCTATAAATCTCTTCTCTCCTCCTTCTCTGCCTCTATCTCTGCAGCCAAAAGCTCTTTCTACCTAACCAAAATTGAGTTTTCCTTTTCTAACCCCAAAAAACTCTTCTCTATCTTTTCCAACCTCCTTGATCCCCCCTGTCCCCCTCCTCCTTCCACCCTTCTGCCGAGCCACTTTGTTGACTACTTTATAAACAAGATCGACGAAATACGCTCCTCCTTTACTAATCCACCTTCTATCACTACACCACCTCCACCTCCTTCTTCATCCCCCTCGCTTTCCTCTTTCACACCCTTGTCTCCTAATCAAGTTCTTAGCTTGGTGACCTCCGCTCGACCTTGACCCTGTCCCGTCTCACATCCTCCAGGCTATTGCTCCTGACCTTCTTACCTTTCTCTTACCTTTCTCACCCATCTTATTAACAGCTCCCTCTCAACTGGCTGTTTCCCTAACTCTCTGAAGGAGGCGAGAGTCAACCCTCTCCTGAAGAAACCCACGCTCGACCCGTCTGAAGTCAACAACTACAGACCGGTCTCTCTTCTGCCTTTTCTTTCCAAAACTCTGGAGCGAGCTATCTTTAACTAAGTGTCCTCCTATCTCCACAGCAACAACCTTCTTGACCCTCAACAGTCTGGATTCAAGGCCGGCCACTCAACAGAGACAGCCCACCTTGCTGTCTCTGAGCAGCTTCACACTGCTAGAGCATCCTCTCTCTCCTCTGTCCTTATCCTTCTAGACCCTTGTGCAGCATTTGACACCGTGAACCACCAGATCCTTATTTCTTCCCTTCAGGACCTGGGTATCTCAGGCACTGCACTCTCCCGTTTCTCATCCTACCTCAACAACCACACTTACCGGGTAACCTGGAGAGGATCGGTGTCTGATCCTTGTCATCTCACTACTGGGGTTCCTCAAGGCTCCATCCTGGGCCCCCCTCCTCTTCTCTCTGTACACTAAGACTTCCAGGAACCTCGGGTGACACTCGACAGTCAACGCTCCCTGACAGCCAACATCACTGTGACAACACGTTGCTGTAGGTACACTCAAAAAAACGATTCAAGCCCTTTTTAGAGGTGACACATTTAAATATTGTTTGATACATTTAAATAAATCAATTACAAAACGAAGATATTTATATTGAATGGGTGTAACACAAAATTTATGAATACTTTCATTTTTAGATTTATTTAGGTTACACTCACAAAAATGATTCAAGGCCTTCTTCGAGGTGACACATTTAAATATTGTTTGATACATTTAAATAAATCAATTCAAAAAATTTATATTTAATGGGTGTAACACAAAATGTATGAATACTTTCATTTATTAGATTTATTTAGGTTCGATGGTGTGCATATCAACTCAAAATATATGTGTTTCATTGGGGACTACCCTTTGCGCATGCGCCAGCTGAAAATCAGTTGTTTACATGAGGTGAAGAGACTTTCAGGGCTGTACGGTGGTGTAGTAGCTAGCACTGTCGCCTTACAGCCGGATGGCTCTGGGTTCAATTCCCAGTCCTTCTGTGTGGAGTTTGCATATTTTGTTTGTTAGTTAGTTAGTTTATCTTTTGAGTTGGACAAACACAAATTAATTTAATTTAATGAATATCGTTATTTTATTTTAGATGTATTTGATACAAATGAGTTGGACTAACTTAATTACATTTTATTGCACTGATGTGCTAAATTTGAGTTGGAGTTGCATATAATTATTGGATGGAAAACCTGCCAACAATTTAATTGAGTTCATCCAATGAGTCATTTCTTTGAGTGTACGTGCTGCACAACATCAGGAGAATACGTCCTCTTCTTACTCAGAAGGCAGCACAGGTTCTGTTCCAGGTTCTGGTCATTTCACACCAGGACTGCTGCAACTCCCTCCTGGCAGGTCTACTTGCTCAGGCCATCCGACCTCTGCAGCTCATCCAGAATGCTGCTGCTCGACTGGTCTTCAGCCTCCCGAAATTCACCCACACTACTCCGCTCCTCCGCTCTCTTCACTGGTTACCGGTGGCTGCCCGCATCCGCTTAAAAACATTGGTACTTGCGTACCGTGCTACGAATGGATCGGTCCCCGTCTACATCCGGGATATGGTCAGACCTTACACCCCAGCACGTTCACTCCGCTCGGCATCAACCAATCGACTTCTGACTCCTGCACTTCGAGCTAATCACTCGAAATCCAGACTGTTTGCTGTCCTGGCTCCTCAGTGGTGGAATGAGTTTTCCACTGACATCAGGACAGCAGAAAGTCTCTACATCATCCGCCGGAAACTAAAAACACATATTTTCCGACTACTTATGGTACTTTTGTAGTTCGACTTTCTTGAAGAAATGTTACTTTCTGGATTCTTGTTGTTCTGAGTTTGTACTCTTTGTTGAATGCACTTATTGCAAGTGGCTTTGGATAAAAGTGTCTGCTAAATGACATGCAATGTAATGTAATGACACACAGACCCGACCTGACCCAAGCCAGACTATAATTGGGACCTGGTTCGAGTCGCGTCCAGCTGTCGGGTCTCGGTTATTCAGAAGCGGATCTGTGAAGACCCCTACCTCACAGGTCAGGTGATGATTTGTCTGGTCGTTGTGATGCTGTCTGTTTCTAGGATTCCTAAGGTTTCTCTCCAAATGTATTTAGCAAAACAGTATATAAAAATCAATGACATGGATTGGATAATGATTGAGAATTTGTTAGTTTCGGTTCTGTTTTTGTACTCTTGTCCATCATTTTTTATCAATTGTGATAACACTGTGCTCACCAAGTGTTAGGAAATTAAATATAATGGATGTTAAACGAGCCTATGTGTGGACTGGATGTGTAATTAAGGTAAAACGTGGACCCAGAGGCTAGTCCAGCTGGGAATCAATTATCCACAACACTTTACATGGAAGTTGAACTGAAAGAGAGTGCACGTGAAAGGAAGGTCATGATACAGGAACATAGTGTGCACACAACGGTGGTTCATTACTTGTAAGTACTGCAAAGCAAAGCTGTGGCAGGAAGTGGCTCTGTAAACTGTGATGGATGTTGACAAGGGACAATAATTCTTACCGTTTTTTGTTCTCCCTTGTAAACAAGTGCTTATTGTCGTCAGTGCCGCCGCTCCCATACGTGCTGTGCGTAGGGCACCAAGTCCTGAGGGGGCACCAAAAAATAGGCAACTAAAAAATCATCATAGTTATAATAATTATAATGCCGATATTATTTCTGTATAGAAATATTAAGCACCTTTTAGGCATGTATATCACAAAACAGGCAGAACAAGAGATATATTTAATTGCTCAAAAAAAGTTACAATGGGTGCCCTTTCCTATCTCAGGGGGGGCATCATGAAGGAGTTATGCTTAGGGCACCAACATGGCTAGCAGCGGCACCGATTGTCGTGTCTAACCTACTTTTTTGGTGATGCCACCATGTCTGTATATCTCAGCTGTTGATTTGGTGACTGCAATGTTATTATTTTTTAGAAATGACAGCCATAACTAGAGAGAGATTCAAGTGCAGCCCTGAAAGTCAAGTGCTATGTACCATTTTGCATTGAAAACCGCAATCCTAGGGATTCAGGCGATAGAAGAGCAGATGTACATCATGTGTGCAGTTGTGCAAATCTACATTGTAAACAGATGGTGGTAGAATATAAACAGACCCCTATCCATTACATCAGTCTGCTTGTGCTGCTCTTTCTTCACCATCTGCAAATGTTTTTGCGCAGAGCTGCAGTCGAATCTTGTTTTCCCCAAACAGGTGATTTAGTTGGGGGATATCGGACAAGATGGATAGGAGAGAAACAGTTATAATAAATTGGACTCATCCCTGTCATCATCATCAGGTGATCTGCAGGCTGCCATATAAACACTGCACATTCCTCTGCAGACACGTCAGTTTGGAAACAGTCCTCGTACCAACGCCCAAAACGCTACAGTAAAAACTTCTATTGCATTCACATGTGAAAAGTCTGTTCGTCTCGAGATCAGTAGATGCAGCATTCGATTCAAACCATAAAAACGCTTTGAGATTCTAATTGAGAGGAACCTTTCTTTCTCCCGTCACGTTTGGTTCATCACTTCTAAGGATTTTCTACTCTTAAGTAATTGACAAGATAAATATGAAATTTGAACTGATGGAAAAGATACAAAATTAAAAAGTCTGCTCACTGGACTAAGTCATCTTAAATATATAAAAACATGTATTTGAAGGGAAATCTGCCTAGATTACAACCCACACGAGGAGCACATCACTTTCTAGATGTAGACTGCAGATTCAGCAGCAGAATTGTGTTTCTCTGTTCTTTTTTAAATCATTGTATTGTCTTCATTTTCTGCTGCAACTCAATGACTTATCACCTACATGGCAGATGCAAACCACGCTGACAGCCCTGAAACCAACTGCTGTTTTTGCTCTAACTCGAAGAGGTAAATATCAAACATCAGAGGTGTTTTGCTATACACAGAGAATACAACCACATCTTCCGTTCTGCACTTCTCTCAACTGGGCAGGCATGCTAGCTGCGACCACCATCAAGATTGTGTGTGTTGCTATGTAATCTATTTTTTTGGATGTATTGTGTTAATGCTCGGGCCACCTCGAAAACCTCGAAAACCTCAGGCTCTATCACAAATGAGCTGCTGTGACATACCTGATGCAGCTGCGAGTGCAGCAACATCGAGCACCAACAAAATGGTGCTACATTTCACGAATATGTTTTAGCATTAACCTCTAATCTCAGTGATCTAACTATCTTCGGCAACTAAACTATTGTGTTGTGTTCCACAAGGTTCTGTGCTTGGACCAATTTTATTTACTTTATACATGCTTCCTTTGGGCAATATTATCAGGAAACACTCCATAAACTTTCATTGTTATGCAGATGATACTCAACTATATTTATCGATAAAACCAGAGGAGAGCAACCAACTCGGTAAAATTCAAGCCTGTCTTAAAGACATAAAAACATGGATGACCTGCAACTTCTTGATGTTAAACTCAGACAAAACCGAAGTAATTTTAATCGGCCCTGAGCACCTCAGAGATCAATTATCTGGTGATGTGGTTTCTGTAGACGGCATTGCCCTAGCATCCAACACCACTGTAAAGAATCTTGGCGTTATCTTTGATCGGGACTTGTCCTTTAACTCCCACATAAAACAAATCTCAAGGACTGCATTCTTTCATCTACGTAATATTTCAAAAATCAGGCACATCTTGTCTCAAAAAGATGCAGAAAAATTGGTTCACGCGTTCGTTACTTCGAGACTGGATTACTGCAACTCCTTATTATCAGGCTGCTCTAATAAATCTCTTAGGTCCCTCCAGTTGATCCAGAATGCTGCAGCTCGTGTTCTCACTAAAACTAAGAAAAGAGATCACATCACTCCTGCACTAGCTGCTCTGCACTGGCTCCCAGTAAAATCAAGAATCACTTTTAAAATTCTTCTCTTAACGTACAAAGCCTTGATTGGTGATGCACCATCATATCTTAAGGAGCTTGTAGTACCATATTGCCCCACTAGAGAGCTACGCTCACTAAATGCGGGACTACTTGTAGTTCCTAGAGTCTTAAAAAGTAGAATGGGAGCCAGAGCCTTTAGTTATCAAGCTCCTCTTTTATGGAACCAGCTTCCAATTTCAGTCCGGGAGGCAGACACAGTCACCTCGTTTAAGAGTAGACTGAAGACTTTCCTCTTTGACAGAGTTTATAGTTAGGGCTGAATCAGGTTCACCTGGTCCAGCCCCTGGATATGCTGCTATAGGCTTATAGCTGCCGGGGGACGTTTTAGGATGCACTGAGTACCTATCTCCTCTTTTTTCTCTCCTTAAGGAGGAATTTTCATCTCTCGATCACATGTTACTAACTCTGCTTTCTCCCCGGAGTCCTTTTGACTTCACGTCTCATGGGGTCATCGGACCCTATGAGACGGCATAGAGCCTATCTGCCTGATGGATCATCGAGGTCTGGGTCGTGGAATTCCTGCTCCTGACTACGCCACTGTCCTGTTGAGACTCCGCCCACTGTTGAGACTCCGCCCACTCCTCCTCCCCACCGCCATCTGCCTGATGGATCGTGGAGGTCTCCATCGTGGAATATGCCTACTATGAACTATTCATACACTCTGTCATATTCATTGAATGTATTTTAACTCTAAATCTGTCCTTCTGTACACATTACATCTATTGCATCTGTCCATCCTGGAGAGGGATCCTCATCTGTTGCTCTCCTGCAGGTTTCTTCCCTTTTTTTCCCCCTGAAGGGTTATTTGGGAGTTTTTCCTGGTCCGATGTGAGGTTTTGGGGCAGGGATGTCTATGTGTACAGATTGTAAAGCACTCCGAGACAAATTTGTAATTTGGGCTATACAAATAAACTGAATTGAATTGAATTGAATTGAATTGTTTTCAAAGGAGCACTGATAAGTTGGAAATGCAGTTGGAAACATTGTTTTTCCTCAGTTGTGTTTAATGATGTCCTTCAGCATACGGTTGCACTCTACTCATACTCAGGGGCGGTTTTTCCTACAGGCAGTATAGGCGGCCGCCTAGGGCGCCATTCAGAGGGGGGCGCAAAAAAATGCGCCCAGCAAAAAAATGACTTAAGTATAAATAAATGCATGAATAAATACAAGAATAAATAAATGCTTAAGTAAATGTATAAATAAATAAGTTAATACAGGAATAAATAAATAAATGCTTAAATAAATGTCTAAATAAATGTATTTCTACATTTCTGTATTCCTTCATATCTCTATTTATGTGTCCACACGTATTTCTTAATTTATTTACGTGTGACATTTATGTGTCCGTATATTCAAATGAGCTGGGGCGGTCCGAACCTCATTGTTAAACAGGATTGGTCAAGTCGGGGAGCAAGACAGAAGCAGGGTTAGCGTCTGTACATTCTAAATACTACTGTTGTTGAGTCACAGAATGTAATTTAAGGATGTTTTCAGCCGAGAAGTTAGTAGTTTAACCCTTGTGTTGCCTTCGGGTCAATTTGACCCGATTCAATGTTTCACCCTCCTGTCGCCTTCGGGTCAATATGATCCGATTCAATGTTTAACCCTCCTGTTACCTTTATATTTACTAACATATTTTACCCTTGAGGTCAATATGACCCCAGCTATTAAAATCTCCAGAACATTATTAGAATTAATATTGTTTTCCAAGTTTAAGTGTGAGGTACTTTATGTTTGTTTGTTGACTCCCGAAAGAACACCGACATTAAACATTGAATCGGATCAAATTGACCCGAAGGCGACAGGAGGGTTAAATATTGAATCGGGTCAAAATGACCCGAAGGCAACACAAGGGTTAAGCATCAAATCTGTGGTCGGTTTATCGAGATTCAGCCTAATAAGGATATGCGACGGAGATTTGAGGTCCTGCTCGCGGGACCACTGAGCTCCGGGCACTCAGCGCGCTGTGTGGCTGCCGAGAGCAGCCTGATCTCGGCAGGACTTTTTAAAATGCTCCGCTGGCTCTGACGTCTCCGTCGCGGCTAAACAAATAATTAGGTTTTGGAGGATCTAAAGAGCACAAAGAGTATATTATTTATTAAAAGATAACATTACGTCAATTTGACTCAGGGTTAAGATTCATAACTTCATATTGTAGCGACCCTGGGTCAGGAGAGCTACGAGACGTTGTATATTTATTACCGTTTATTCGTAGCCTACGCCAAATGACAGTGAACATCGCAACACATTCTACTCCACTGTAAAGTATTTTACAGTGAATAATTGGAGTAAATTCATGAGCAAGAACAGTTGATGTGGTGACGTCACAAGACCAGAAAGACCGTCCTGCGTCCTCGAGAGTCTGGACTCCCAAGACCAGACTCCCAAGACCAGACTCCAAAAGAACACAAGTCTGTACTCAGTGTACTTGGAATTGATAAACGGCTGAAGTAAAAAAGCTGTCTAGGCTAACTTCTGCTTACGGTGAGCTGAGCGAGTCAACTTCAGCATCATGTGCCAGGCAGAAGTAGTAGAGCATAACACACTAGGTGCATCACACTCCTGTGACCAATCATGCTTTATGTCACACATAAATAAATGAAGAAATACGTGTGGACACATGAATAGAGAAATAAATAAATGAAGAAATACAGAAATGTAGAAATATATTTATTTAATGATGTCCTGTTGATTTAAAACTTATATTTATTCATTACTGTATTTATTTATTCATTTAAGCATTTATTTATTTATACATTTATTGAAGCATTTATTTATTTAAGCATTTATTTATTGATTCCTATATTTATTCATGCATTTATTTATTTATACTTAAGTCATTTTGAGTCCTCCATACTTTCCTGCTCAGCATTTGAAAAGAGACTGAGCCACGCGCCACAAGAGATAATAGCTGCTTTCCGCTTCCCATTTCAGAGATCACTTCGGTTTTAGACTTCAGAATAAGAGCCCAAACAGAAACCAGCTAGGATCTCAAGGGAAACGCACTTCTACTATAAAAAAAACCCCAATCTCATTCATACCATCCACATCCTACAGTTATAACAATAAATCTCATAAAATCAGTTACAAATATAGTAAAGTGATCATACTTGTCTATGCTTCTTAATACATTAATCAGAATATTCCTCCCTAATATCCACTATGTACATTATCTTTCTATATGCATTATTTAAAACATAAGACTTCCTTATTTACCTGTGCAAGTGTACATAAAATCCACTACAACCTAACACTCTGAAAAGTGAAGCTAATGGGCAACCTTAAACCTGCATTCTTTCAAATGATTCTTTCTAATGGCCATCAGAAGATGACTCCTGTTTGCAAAAAAAAGTTTGGTTGTTTAGAAGTCTATGGGAAAATGACTCTACTTCTAATTTCATTACCTTAATAATCATTGTAATCATGAGTTTGTACTCATGACTATTGCCTCTGTCCATTCGGGGAGAGGGATCCTCTATTGTTCTCCTGAAGGTTTTCTTCCCTTTTTCTGTTTTGTTTATGTTTTTTCTAATCCGATGTGAGGTCTTGGACAGAGATGTCGTATGTGTAGCCCTCTGAGGCCAATTTGTTATTTGGGGCTATCGAAAAATAAACTACATTTAATTGAGTTCTTGGGTCTCAATCTCTAGTTTCAAGTCTTCTTTAATACAGCATGATGTTCATTTAGTAAATGTGAATTAGTGCTTTAGGGCAAGGCTACCTTGTGATTGATAGGTCGCTGATGCTATCAAAGCCGTTTACAATGGCTCTAAGACACATATTATAACTTAAGTTCCTTGAAATGTTCTTTTTGCTCTGAAACTGGTGGTGTAGGAAGTGGGTGATGTCACAAAAACTACGTTCAATTCTATTATAATCAGTGTTAGAAATTATCAATTATTCACATTTATTGTGCTCAGAGCTGTGATATTTTTCTGTTCTACAGGATGTGTAGATTTTTGATAATCTTAAAACGGTGAAAAAATGCCTAATTTATGACTAGTTTGTTAACCACCCAACCACTGCTACTGAGTGAGAAGCTGCGGGTGGTCGGTGTGGACGCGTCCACCATCTCCTGGATCACTGACTACCTCACAGGCAGACCACAGTTTGTCAGAATGGGCCGTGTGCTGTCTGGAACGGTGGTCAGTGATGTTGGAGCCCCACAGGGAACTGTTCTGTCTCCCTTCCTCTTCACCCTGTACACCACTGACTTCCAGTACAACACGGAGTCATGCCATCTGCAGAAGTACTCTGATGACTCTGCAGTGGTCGGGTGTATTAGGGATGGACGAGAGGAGGAGTACAGGGCAGTGGTGAGTGACTTTGTAAAGTGGGCCGATGAGAATCACCTGCGGCTGAACGTGGCCAAGACCAGAGAGATGGTGGTGGACTTCAGGAGGAAGGCGACAGCTCCTACACCTCTGAGTGTCCTGGGAGTGGACGTGGACATGGTGGAGGAGTACAAGTACCTGGGCGTCTCCATCGACAGCCGACTGAACTGGAAGGCCAACATCAACGCTGTGTACAAGAAGGGGATGAGTCGACTCTTTTTCCTGAGAAAGCTTCGATCCTTCAACGTGTGCAGCAAGATGTTGGAGATATTCTACCAGTCGGTTGTGGCCAGTGTGCTGCACTTCGCCATTGTCTGCTGGGGGAGCAGCATCGGAGCCGGTGACACCAGCCGTCTTAACAAACTGGTTAGGAAGGCTGGCTCCATCATCGGCTGCAAGCTGGAGCACCTGGAACAGGTGGTGGAGAGGAGGACGTTGAAGAAACTTTTGTCCATATTGGACAACCCGGACCACCCTCTCCACCACCTACTACAGGGACAGAGGAGTACTTTCTCCAAACGTCTCCTCACGCTCCGCTGCCACAAGGACAGATACAGGAGAACATTCCTGACGACGGCTATGAGGCTCTACAACAGATCACCTCTTGCCAGATCGTAATATTTACACTATGTTGATCTGAACTTCACACATTTCATTTATTTACACTACACACATACACACACTTTGCATTTTGCACACTGTCTATATTTAATATTTTAATATTTAATTTAATTTGTCATTAGTATTGTGTATGCATATATGTTGCAAATATACATTTATATTTTACTTTGTATACTTCTTGTATATATCTATATCTTTCATCCCTGTTTTTTATATTTTGTTTTATATTTTATTTTTTATTCTTGTGTGTTTAGTTTATTGGTGCTGCTACTGCTACGACAAATTTCCCCTTGGGGATTAATAAAGTATATATCTATCTATCCATCTATCCATCGAGCTGTCTGGTGCTAGCTAACGCCTCAAAACACTAGCTACAAACAACCAACGGGTGACAATATCAACCAACAGGTGACAATATTGCAGATGTGGCTAGCTATATTCAGCACTATCCCCACCATGGTCTGTGTTTTTGTCATCGTTTTTATGCGGGAGAATATAGTTTTTTTTCACATCTAATATATGTTTCTATTTTCTGACGATACCTCATGCGTGCAGGTTCAACTAACCCTTCACTTTCCTCCATTTCCAATTTGCACATTATATAGGTTCTCACTTCCTGCTCTCTCATCTGAACTCCATGCATTATAATAGTTGATGATTGCAAGTAAATTATGCGCCAATTGCCATACAAGGGGTTATTTGACGTCACAAAGCTCCCCCAGAGGTATAGATGACATTATACAACAGACTTTACAGGCTTAAATGTACTACACATGATGAATAAACTCATTATTGTAAATTGTCCTAATAACCTTTTGAGTCAAGTGAGTTAGTACTCATTATTCTTTGTCTTATATGACGATTAACACTTTCGACTACCATACTGTGTGTCTAACTAGAACTCAAACATTTAATTTTCTGTGCCAGCATAACCAGTGACCAACTTGTTGGTAGGCAAAACAGGCAGCCAGTAATATGAGGGTGTCAAGGAATCGTCACTTAGCTTTAATAGGGTTAGGATGACAATCTCATCGTATTTTAGAATTTGTAACTTAGTAGCCCATGCCTGCCCAAGAACTATGAATTGAAATTGCAAAAAGGAATGTGAGAAGTACAGAAAGTGAGATCAGTTCCAGCAGAGGGAAAACAAGGAGGAAAAAAATGTTAACCAGTTTGTTATTGTGAGGGATTCTGGTTGTCCGGGCAATAGAGGGGGAAACCCACACAGATGGATACAGCTCTAGGGTTCACACTGAAAGTAATGTTCAAATTCATGCAGTAAATCCTGCTTGCTTTATTTCTATAACTTAAGGAATTGTATCTTGATCTTGGTGAGTTTTTCACAAATATCCAAAGAAGCAACTGTTATTCACTTGTAATGTCATATAAAAAAAGTAGTTTTGGTTGACATTTTACAAATGTGTGATTAAAAAATTCAGAAAAGGTCACGGCTTCCTTATCATTTTTCCTTGTTCAGCTATTCCCACATAAAGTGAATGCAGGAGAAAGGTACCGAAGTACAGATTGTGGGGTTGTTGTAACGTCACCTCGAGGTCTGCTGGCTCCCGATTGGCTAGCGGGGGGAGGGGAGGAGACCAATGGCAGTATCTTATTGTGCTGGTGAGTGCCAGGCTGGGTTTCATCATGTGAGAGGCCCAATTCACTCAACACAAAGCAGATGTCCTCAACCTTGTTACTAACAATCCCCTAGAAATCCCCTATTTCATTTATCTCGTCTTCCTTCTTATGACCATCACTTGTTACCTTCCTTTTCTCTTTTCTTACCCTCACAATTCCCCCAATACTGTAAAAAGAAATAAGAAGAAGATTCCATCAGCCTAGAAAAGTTATTTCAGTTGGGACTATACCTACCATTAACTTTGTACACTCTTCTAAGTTCTCTACCAAGTGTCAGAAATTTGATCTTTAGGTATCATCGTGGAGCATATGTTATAAGGATGGAGAATTTTGGGGATTATGTAGGACACGATTAAATGAAGAGTTGACACAGGAGGGAAACCCTGCTACTGCTTAGACCATGATTAAATTATTGATGTTTGTTATTGGGAATCCAGTGTGAGATAATACCCATGTTACACTGAGGAATCTTAAGGAATGTGTCAATTGAGCATTCAATTCAGCAGTGGCGGCTCCTGAAAAAATTCTCAGGGGGGGCACTTTTTTTGATAATAATTAACCCTATGTGTAGCTTCGTCACAATGCCATCAAGTCATGTGATTCCAATCAGTGTTATGGCTGTGACTGAACTCTGTCTATGAGCTTGTAGTTAGTTCATAAGCAGACAGGCAGTCTGAGGCAGTCTGTGAGCTGTCTGTCAGTAATCCAGCTCCTGGTCTTTGATTTAGTGATTTTTTCCACAAGATTTAAATAATTATAATAATAATAAATATGAGATCTCCATTTGTGACTCCTGCATCTATGCTTTTTCAAATAATAGAAGAAATACAATTGCAATCACTTTCAAGTCAACCAGATTGCTCCACCAGACAAGAAAAAAGCTAAATGTTGAGCTTTTGTTTTGAAAGGCAACAGCAGAAAAGCCGGACTCACGGAGGTAAGACCTGGCAAGTCACCAAGAATCTTGGCTGTCGTGCATGCGCAGGCGTAACTTGTTAATGCTGTAACGTAAACATTTACACAAAGGTACAGGCATTTCAACATTTATTTATTTATGACTTAGTTTTATGTCTTTGTACTTTGACCGTGTGTAATATGTGAAGTTATCAATAAAGGTCTTTCTGCATTTCCCCTGCGCCTCAACTGGAGTCCTACGTTCCTCTTTCAGGGAGCACAGCTGAGAACATGGCTGTCAGAGAACCCGTTTTCAGGCGTTCATTAAAATTAGGCGGAGATCTTTTCTGACGTCGATCTTCCACAGGGTGTCCGCGGGTCCTTAAAAAGTCTTAAATTGCTTTTCCAAAAAATAAAGCCTTAAGAAGTCTTAAATTGTCTTAAATTCAGATTGGATTGGTCTTAAATTTTTTGGGTGTCATGTCACTGCGAATATGAGGCAATCTGTTCTGCCAGGTCTAATATTTTGCTCCGGTCGCTCTGCGGTGTCTCTGGTGTCACCGGGGCCACGCCCCTTCTCTGAAAGGGGCCCCGCGTATTCGGTTCCATCCCCTACAACGTGAAGCATCGACTAGTTTAGAAAACATGGCAGGATACAAGTTCAACAACGGCTTGAAAAGAACGAGTGTTTCTGGTCACGGTCGGTGAAATGCTTCTGAAGCTGCGTTATGTGTCGGGAGACTTTCCAGCGGTGGAATCTCACGTGCAGAGCAAGAAGCACAGAGACTAGCGAAGGCCGCCAGCAGCCCGCGGGGCTAGCTCCTGCTCCGCCGCTAGCTCCTGCTCCGCCGCCAGCAACGACGTCAACGCTACAACGCTGGAGGTCACCGGAGGAAATCCAGCGCCGTGTAACAAAGAGCTCATCACCGAAGTCCAACGCTGCAGTGCGTTCTTCATTCTGTTCCACGAGACTCTGGACCAGACCACCGCGAGCAGACAGCTGGACTTCATGTGCGCTATTGGTGAAATGACCACGTCCCATCAGGATCCTATGGAGCACAGCTCATGGGCCATGACACCGCCCAGGACCTACTTCAGCATCTCAAAGTAAGTCTGCCATAAATATATGTATTAACTATCCTCTTGTATATGAGTATGTGTTTCATATAGTTAAGCTTTACTCATGTGTCAAGTTAATAACAGCTATGGATAGGCGCACTACACATTAAATAGTTTTAGAATGGTAGTAGAGTGGTGTTTACCTGTCAATATGTCTACATAGTGTTCACTAGGCTCAAGGGATGGCTCGCGTTGCTTAATTTGTAAAAATAGTTTTCATTCATATTTATCCAGTCTGACATTAATCTGAAGTGGTGGTGTCATGTCTCGTAATGGTTTATTTAATAAGGGACAGTGCACATTGATAAAAACTTTGCAGTAAATGTGCCAGAGTTAGCCAAGAGGCTATTTTTCATCTGTAGTCCCAGAGATGTGTTGACTGTTGTATGGCTAATGTCTGCCTTATTTTTCTTTTTTCCAGGAGAATGGACCAAATGTCAACTGGAAGTTTTTTGTATTCATATAGTTTGAAAAGGATTGTTTTCCTAGTATATTCACAAAAGCTCAGGAGTAGACGTATGAACCTGTGCACAAAAATCCATCACATAGAGACATGAGAACTGTTACCTGATTCGACAATGACATACAGAGGCAGATCAGACGGTCTAGTGGTAGAATCCAACTTTTTTTTCTTCTTCTTTTCCCCGAGGCAGTGCGTCGCCCCAATCGCCCTTATGGACAAGCCGCCCCTGCAATTCAGTATTATAAAATTAAAATCACAAACTACAAATTTGCCTCGGAGGACTTTAAAATCTGTACACATACGACATCCCTGTCCCAGGACCTCACATCGGTTCAGGAAAAACTCCCCCCCAAAAATGTGTAAAACCCTTTCAGGTGGAAAAAGGAGAAGACACCTTCAGGGGAGCAAAAGAGGAGGATCCCTTTCCCCAGATGGACAGAAGCAATATATGTCATGTGTATAGAATGAAAAGTATTACAGAGTGACAACACATTCAATGAATATGACAGAAATTATGAATAATGAATGCTCATTATTCATAATTTCTGTCATGACCGTTGTGGTACACAAATTGAACTTTTCATTGGTCTAAGTTGACCTGTCAGCTACTGCATGAACAGACCAAGAGCTTATTTAGCATTGTTATGCCTTCAAGTTTGAAAAATGTTGATAAGATACTTATATTTGGACAAATATTTTTAACATTTCTTTTGGAGTTTAAATGTTCAACTGGACTGCAACACAGCTGCCTCCGGTGGATATCCTGTGGCCGTTTTTTTCTTTTTTAACCCAAAGTCAGGATTAAACTGATCCCAGAAGGAGGGTGGATTCATGGTGGATATCAGTAATAAAACTAGGTAACTAAGATTGGTTAGTTAAATAATACAACATTTATATCATGCATTTTACAGTATTTATATTTATTCATCAATTTCACTTGAATTGTTCAACAGAAAGTACATAAAGTAGGTAGGCTATGTAGGCTAGCAACCTTTCAGTACAGCAAATTATAAATTATAACTATTTCGGCCCCATAAATTAATCCCCCAAACTGTCTTTGTTCATTAAACATTAATCACACTGACACAATCATCAGTTATGAACTTATCAAAAATAGTGTCTTAAGGTGCGTTCACACCAAAAGCGAAACTATTTTTTCGTGCAACTGAATCCCATGAAAAGTCAACATACAGACGCTTGTGGCTGCGATAGACGCGATATTTTCCCGGGTGGGGCGTTTGGGGCGACGCGATGTGGGCGACGCGTTTACAGCGGTGCATTTTCAGCGGCACAATTTTCGCCCCGAGTTGAAAAATTGCAATTTAGAGGCGGTCATCTCGCAACTCGGGTCAATCTGCTCTTGTGTTCCGCTTTCGTAGCACTGGAAGCGGAAGTCTTTCAGACGTAACAGTAACTTCATCGGTGAAAGTGACCGAGCTGTGTGAGCCTACCCCTATCATCAACCCAAACACGAGGGCGTTAGTGTGTGGGATGTCCACAACAAATATAAAGCAGAACTAGTGGTTAGTTATTCTGGTGGATGAAGGAGATGATAACGGTCTTTACGGAGACGAGACACGGAGATAAGCCCCGCCCCTCGCGGAGCGTCTCGACGCTGATGGCGAGAACACAGCAAATGGTCGAGCGAGTAAACTCACGCGTTTTGGGCGACGCGAAAAATAGTTTCGCTTTTGATGTGAACGCATATTAACAATTGCATCTCTTATTGGTCGTCCGGTCGGGCCCTCATTCTGACAGAATGCCGAATATATAAAATATGTTTTTATTTATTTGTTGTATGTCTCAGATGAGCGGACTGCCTGTTTCCGAGAAATGGACAATGGCAGGGGATGTTTATATTGTTTGTTTACTGTTCCGTTTAGTCCTATTTTCTGTTCAAAAAAAGCATATTGGAGTGACCCCACACTATTCTACCTGTTGTTCTTTACATAGCTACATTGTGATCCCATTTAGACCACAGGGGCCGGTATTTCAAAATGATCCACCAGGATTAATCCTCCTGGATTGGATTAAATCCTGATCAGATCCCAAAAATTGTTATTTCAGAGCAAATCTGATCCTGAAGATTCAGATTCGGATTTGATAATCTAATCCTGCCTTTTATCCGGATTAAACACTGCTGTTGAGTATTCCAAAACTTTAGTGGGAAATCTGGATCAGTTTGATCCTAAAAATCAGGATTAATGTAAAATGTTCGCTCCGTTTCTGGTTACCTGTCTGTGATTTAGGGGGCGGGGCCGGATTTGGAAATCCCAGTCAGCCGGTATCAGGAACACTCTGATCCAATCCAGCAAAGTTTTGAAATACCGGGATGGATCAGGTTGATCCGTGGCTGAGGACAGGGGGATTTGGTTATCCGGATCATTCTGATCTGGATATCAAGTTTTGAAATACCGGCCCCTGGTAATCCAGATTTGGTAATCCTGAACAGATTGAATCCAGAGAAGAGTAATCCAATCCCACATTGCTTTGAAAAACCATCATAAAAATGAAATGGATTACGTGATCCTGGATAGCAGAAGAAGAGATTTCCAATTCTGGATCAGTTTGGGGACGGTATTTCAAAATGATCCCACAGGATTAATCCTCCTGGATTGGATTAAATCCTGATCAGATCCCAAAAATGGGTATTTCAAAGCAAATCTGATCCTGAAGATTCAGATTCAGATTTGGTAATCCAATCCTGCCTTTGATCTGGATTAAACACTCCTGTTGAGTATTTAAAAACTTTAGTGGGAAATCTGGATCAGTTTGATTCTAAAAATCAGGATTACCCTGATCCCACCTCAGAGGTGGATTTGATAGAGATTACATGTAAAGGTTTGACCAGCCTAAGTGTAACTGCTCCCAAAGTTCCTTGTTTGATACAGATATAGCTACGCTTCACTGCTGTTTGATCAATGTTTATTTTCTTTGCACGTTCCTTTCTTTTTCAGCAAACATTGTGAAAAACTGAAGTAAAAAAAAAAAAACACAACGTATTCGTTGAAAATTAAACAAATGTATTTATTAACATACATTCAGCACACACACTTAATTTTCATAGGCAAAGCTCAAAAGGTTATGGCATTTGGAGCAGGTCTGTGTTAACTGTCTGTCTTCTTATCCACAAACATCTGTAAAGAGAACAAATATGAAGGTTTTAAGCTATACCTTTTGTTGAAAACTGTTTCCTAAAACGATATGTACAACACATTTTAAAATCTACACACAATGCCTTGCAAGTAAATGCATTCAAATGTGGACCGCGACATACAGACGCTAGCCTATTTGCCAACTTGTTAGCTCCTTAACACAGAAGTCAATGGAGCAGCGTTAGCTCGCATTAGCACAAACTCGGCTTTATTTTACTTCTCCGAGCTCTTCTTTCAACTTTGTGCTGACTTACGTAATTTGTTAACTTAATATATTGATTGCCTTTCATCTCGTCGTAGGACCCATCAACACTGACCAAGATTATACTTAGATCTAGAGACAATAGATGTGCCAGTTTCTCCTTTTTTCCGTAAAATGTTCCTCTGTGACAGAGCTTATAGTTAGGGTTGAATCAGGTTCACCTGGTCCAGCCCCTTGATATGCTGCTATAGGCTTATAGCTGCCGGGGGACGTTTTAGGATGCACTGAGTACCTATCTCCTCTTTTTTCTCTCCTTAAAGGGTACCTGTAGTGCAAAACAACAACGTGCTACATCCATTCGGCGCATCAAATAAATCATATTTACCCCGCCGCTATTGTCAACAAGTCACGCATAGCCCGAGGATTTACATTTCTTTGTCAACATTCCGAGTCCGTGAACGCTTCAGGGCGCAGCCATTTTGCTAGTTATTTACTCATGTCAAAGCTAACTATGACGTTGAGTCGTTGAAAGGAATTCAGCCAATCCGGAGCCACTTCTACACGCGTTGCTTCTTGGGATAGATCGGTGGCCTCAAGAATTACACAATCTATATCAGGGTGCTCAATACGTCGATCGCGGCGACCTGCCAGTCGATCGCGGCGTAGTATTGGTAGATCGCATGACATTTAAAAAAATTGGCCCGCCCCCCTGTCACTTTCTCTATAGCGCCACATTACAGGAGCAGCATGTCATGTCTGTCTCTCGTGTTGCGTTAACAGTCCTCTGCCCGCCGTCTCGTGCGCGCGGAGCTCCGACACCGGTTTGCGCGCATCGGGACGGACGGAGCAAAGAAAAGTCACTAGCACCCCGAACATGTCGGCGAACATTGCATCAATGAAAGACATCTCCAGCGCTGGCTTATGCGCGATGTAGCTATCAAGCTCACTCTTTTGTGTGAAGCAGATGAGGTCTAATGACACTATATCATCGGACATAAATTCGTGCTCTTTACAACAAATGCACTCTATGTCTGTTTTTTGTGGCACACATTTCCCACAACTGCACCAAACGTCCGCCGACTTGCGTGCACGGTCCGCACGGTGAAGCATCTGGACCGGCGGTCCTTCGGCATCAACTTCATCAGAATCATCGCTATCGCTGTCACAATTCACTAAATGGGGATAGTCTGCTTTTAAAGGTTCAAACAAGTATCCAGTTGCTGAATCAGACAATCTTTCATCGTCCATATTATCAATCTCTCAGCATTTGTTTGCGAGCGCTCGACGTTGTTTATATTGGTATCTGAACACATCCGCTGTGGCTGGCTGTCATCTCTCAACGATTTGACGTCACACCACCCGCGATATATTCAAGCTCCAGTGCAATGTCGCATGTCGGAGTTGAGGACTTTGAACAGCCTAAACTACGTATTGTTATTGAATACTGGACCGTCAGTGCATGAATAACCTTTAGAAACACATTATCTTTTGATCTGGCTACATATTCGTTTTCACTACAGGTACCCTTTAAGCATGAATTTTCATCTCTCAATCACATGTTACTAACTCTGCTTTCTCCCCGGAGTCCTTTTGACTTCACGTCTCATGGGGTCATCGGACCCTATGAGACGGCATAGATCCTATCTGCCTGATGGATCGTCGAGGTCTGGGTCGTGGAATTCCTGCTCCTGACTACGCCACTGTCCTGTTGAGACTCCGCCCACTGTTGAGACTCCGCCCACTCCTCCTCTCTACCGCCATCTGCCTGATGGATCGTGGCGGTCTCCATCGTGGAATATGCCTACTATGAACTATTCATACACTCTGTCACATTCATTGAATGTATTTAAACTCTAAATCTGTCCTTCTGTACACATTACATCTATTGCATCTGTCCATCCTGGAGAGGGATCCTCCTCTGTTGCTCTCCTGAAGGTTTCTTCCCTTTTTTTCCCCCTGAAGGGTTATTTGGGAGTTTTTCCTGGTCCGATGTGAGGTTTTGGGGCAGGGATGTCTATGTGTACAGATTGTAAAGCACTCCGAGACAAATTTGTAATTTGTGAAATTGGGCTATACAAATAAACTGAATTGAATTGAATTGAATTGTGAATACTCATCCTTTGGTGCTTGGGGGGAGATACCTACCCGTGACAGCCACCAACCTGTTACAGTATAAAAAAAATGTTTTATTTTTATGTTGGACTTAAAATGGGTGGGGCTAGGCCCCGTGGCCCTCTATGGGCCAGCCGCCACTGGCTACAGGTAACAGTGATACATTAAAGTTTAAAGATTTAGAAGACACCAAAATACTCCGCAGCAGTTTTAAAATAGCATGGCAGGATTTACCAATTCTGGAAAGTGATTACAGAGCCAAACAGTCAAAATATGGCATTCATGTCACACAATCATCTACCAGGAATGTGCGTCTGCACCAGTAGTTGAGTCATAACACACTTTTTGCCCCCATGATTTTCTGCCAACAGATGAAACTGCTGAAGCTGACAAAATACAGAAGAACCCAATGAACATCTTTCAGCAGAGTTGGGATTTGTTGACTCTGTATGATGGAACTCAAACATACAGACATTATAATCCATAATCACTATCAAACTATTGGCCATACTTGATTGTAACGGGAATTAGAGATTTACAAAAGGTTCAATCTGCCTAGGAACTTTTCCGCGTAGATTAACAGATGTCAGCGTGTGTGTATTATACACTTATGCGTGTGTGTACGTGGACTATGCTTACAGCCCCAGCTGCATCTGAACACAATGGTAGGCCACACCTGTCACAGCTGCAACAAGCCTGGTGCCCTTTGCATCCAAGTCACCCTGTGCTTTAGCAATGGGGATGTGAAACTGTGCACTGCTGCGTTAGATGGCCCACATCTGGAGCCCAGATCTGCGGACGAAGACGCGATCATAAACATAAACACGGGCAGCTGTTGTTTATTACTAAAGGGGGAAGTAAGAATTCAAATTCCCACAAAAGAATTCTCAGAGGTCAGGTTCTACTACAAAACCTGGAAAATAAAAATGTTTGTTAAATATTTGACACACTGTCAGATGTTTAACAAACATTTTTATTATTCTTATTATGTACATTTATAAGTCAGTATGCTGTAAACGCGGGCAGGACTTCAGGCAAAATGTGGTTGCCCTAATTTAAAGTATTTGTACTAGTTTACCTCTGCAAACTAGTGACATATGAGTGATCTTCAATGGAGATAAGGCAGGCTACATTAAAGTAAATGCAATAACTTTCATATACATTTATGAGGAAAACTGATCAAAGTTATCATGTACATTGATGTTGTGATGATAGTTTGTGCAGTAAGTCGTTGTTCAGTAGTGGTATGATCTTCTCATTATTTAATCTATGATGACTTCCACATGCACGCATACAAATGTGCTTCAACACACACACACACACACACACACACACACACACACTTTCCTCTCGGTTTTCTGGTACAGTTATGGGGCAAAGTAACCCTGCTTCCCTCACTGTCCTTTTGCATTTCTTTCAAACGGGGTGATAAGACAAAATGGCTGCAGTGCTCGTTGTTGAGTCGGTCTGATTCCGAATCCAGCTGGAAAGTCCTACAGTGTAGGAGAAAAAGAAAAAAAATACACTTTGACTTTCTATTACAAGTGCTGATTCATCTTGATGTGTTCCTGTTTAACACCCCTCACAGTAGACGGTGAGAAGGAAATCTGGGGCCGGTTTCAGAAGCCCCCTAACAAACAGACTTCAGGTTGCTCTCAGATGAGTATATCTGACTGATGTATAAAGACAACATTAAATAAATGTAGGCCTTAAGATCTTGTGAATGATTCACCCCCCCCCCCCCCCCCATTCAATCAATTTGCTATAGCCCAAAGTCACAAATTACAAATTTGAATGCATATGACAGAGTATTCTTATAATGAGAGTAGTTGACATGATGAAAAATTTACAACTACCAAAAATAACAACAGTGGATGTACGGGTCCTGACACGTTTGCGTGGGTCAGGGGTGTACCACGATAGATGTTTTTGTATGGAGTGAAGCTGGAAATGATACTCTAACAGTCTACCACTTCGTACACGGCTTTGGCGTCATCATGTAATTTTGCAGGGTCTTAAACCTTAAATGTTTTAATCTTTTTTTCTTTTACTTACATAATATGTGTGAATGTGCTCTAGTGTGCTCTAAACCAACTGTGTTTGTGCTGGAGGGTCTGGCAGTAATATAGTAATACATGTTGGCATGCAGTAAAATCCAAAGCAGACAATATTTTCACGTCCCGGCCTTCATGGTGCGGGCAATAAATATGACGTCATAAAATTATACAAACGGCATAAAGACAAATACAAGTGCATAATTACAACTCACCATTACGCTGAATCAGTGGGAGCCCTGAGCTTGATTCTCTGCAACGAGCCAGTCCCATCTCGGGGTGATGGGAGACAATGACGACCGATGTGTGTTTTGTATTTCCAGTCTACTACGTAACTTATCTTCTTCCAAGGTAGTTATCAAAAAAATCAGGCTAAGGTAAAAAGGAAGCACATTTCTCTGTTATAACAAAATGCATTTAATTTAGTTATGAAACCCACAATACTAATTATTATTAATCAAGAACATGGGGTAGTGGTTCTCAACTGGTCTGGCTGTGGGATCCACTGCCACTGCTAAATGACAAGCCGAGACCCAAATTGAGGAACATTTTCAACTTCTCAAGTTAATTTAATGAAAAGATGCTGCACTTTGAATCCGAGATAGTAGCGAATATGCCAACACGAAAACAAACTAGTTAGAAATATTCTCTTCAGTCAATTTAAAAAGAAGCTAAAACTGTGTACACATGCATGCTGCTCTGGCATTCTCACCAAACATACTGTATGTCATTAAAGTTTTTTAGGGGGCATCTTTTGGAAAAGGTATGGAAAGATGACTGTGTGTCCTGATTTAACTTTCTACTGAGAGCTGCTTAAAGCAACACAATCAGTCAAAGAGGCATAGAGTTTAAGCAGCTTGAAAACAAGCCAAATTCGCTTTGTGTATCTTAAGGCTGCGTGCAACTTTAGTCTCTTTTTAACAAAATATGAGGCACTGTGGTAAACTAAATCTACTGGCCTGACAGTGAAAGAGGCGGCATGCAAGTACAACAAGTACTCATAATCGAATACAGACAAGACTGTGATTGGACAGTGTTCTTGGTTGTATGAGAAACACATGTTGTTTGTTTTTTCCTCAGTTACTGTAAGATGTTCCACATTGAGTCTAAATGTGCCCTCCTCCTTTCTCCCTATCCTTTACATTCTTTCCCTACTTCAACAGGTGCCATATAAAGCCTCCTGGAACATACCAGAGCACCTACTCCCACACACAGGGCAGCTGGGCACAAAAGCTGTTTTATTGAGTGTCATTACCTCTGCACACTGCTGCAGACACACCATGGCATCCTGCCTGGGATATAGCTTAGAAGGGGGTCAGGGGTGGTGGTAGGGATGATTGTTGGCTAGAAGAGCTGGCAGGCCTCCATGGGTAATTCTTTAATGAAGTACGGCCACAAGGTCGTGAAGAAAGGGCAACCAAGTGGAAGTGCATTCCCCTCCTCCGGTTGAAGAGTGTATTATAATTGTATAGAAATCTGGGAAAAATTCTCTACTTTTCTCTTTATTTATTCTCTCAATAAACATTGATGAACATGATTTTTTTGGTCTTGTTCTATAGTTTTAAGTCTTCAATACAACATTCAATTAATTTAGCAAATGATGGTCTATTTAGAGAAAAATAAAGCAGGGTATGCATTAAGGCGGGGGTGTCAAACTCTATCGCAGAGAGGGAAAAAAAAAAAACTGACTACGTATTTTCCTAAAGCTTGAGATGAGATGCTGTTATGTCGCATAAGAAGGACAGCTCACATCGCCACTTTTCGTCCTGGAGCTCTGTGTTGTTCCCTTTGCTTTAAAAAAACCTGGCAGATCCCTTCTCGCAACTCAAAAAATTGTACTTCTGCGTTATAGGGCACATCGCCATGTTCAGAATCTCTCCCAAAAGAAAGTGGCTATGATTTAAGCCTTCAGCTCCATTTTGAGAGCTTTAACTGGTGCAGTGTTTCCTGGTAATGAAAGTCAATGAAAGTCTAAATTTGATAGAGTTTATCTTGTCAACAAATCCCATGTTCAAACTAACGGATTCTACTAGCAATTGTTAGTATCAAAGAGATATCTTATTCCTGTTCCATAGAGCTGAATGATGTCCAAAACACATTAGGGTTGGGCTTGAAATAAGTACATAAACATAGCAACACAATATGGGTTTATGTATTTATATATATATATATATTCAGTTTATTTTGTACAGCCCAATATCACGAATTACAAATTCGGATGGCTTACAATCTGTACACATACAACATCCCTGTCCCAGGACTTCACATCGGATCAGGAAAAACTCACAAATAATTGTAAAAAACCCTTTCACACGGAAAAAAGGGAAGAAACCTTCAGGAGAGCAAGAGAGGAGGATCCCTCACCCCGGATGGACATATGTAATAGTTGGCATGTGTACAGAAGGAATCATTACAGAGTTACAACACATTCAATGAGTATGACAGAGTGTATTATAGTTGGAGTATCCTAAAACATCCCCCAGCAGCCTATCAGAATCAGGTTTTATTGGCCAAGTAAGTTTGCACAAACAAGGAATTTGACTAGGTAAAGTGACTCTCAGTGTGCTTACACAACATATACATTACAACACAATACAAAACAAACAGTGCAACAGTGTAACGGTTTAAAATGTATATACAAGGCGGAATGGCTATATACAGTAGCTGTGCAAGAAGAAGTGGAGAGTGCGAGAAGTGCAGGGATAAATATATATGCTACAGTGGGTTAGCTGTTCAGTAGTGAGACGGCGAGGGGGAAGAAACTGTTTTTGTGTCTGGAGGTTTTGGCGAACAATGATCTGTAGCGTCTACCAGAGGGGAGGAGTTTGAATAGTTTGTGTCCGGGGTGTGAGGGGTCTGCAGTGGTTTTTCCTGCCCGTTTCCTGACTCTGGAGGTGTACAGGTCTTGGATGGTGGGCAGGTTGGCACCGATGATCTTTTCTGCAGACCTGACTGTCCGTTGGAGTCTGTTCTTATCCAGTTTGGTGGCCGATCCAAACCAGACAGTGATTGAAGTGCACAGAACAGACTCTATAACTGCGGTGTAGAACATTATCAGCAGCTCCTGAGGCAGGTTGTACGTACTTCCTAAGCTGGCGCAGGAAGTATATCCTCTGCTGGGCCTTCTTGATGATTGTGTTGACATTGGGTTCCCACTTCAGGTTCCGGGAGATTGTGGATCCTAGAGACCTGAAGGATTCCACAGCCAACACAGTATTGTTGAGTATGGTGAGGGGGGGGCAGTGCTAGGGGGCTCCTCCTGAAGTCCACTGTCATCTACACGGTTTTAAGCGTGTTCAGCTCTAAGTTGTTGCGACCGCACCACAGGACCAGCTGTTCAACTTCCCGCCTATATGCAGACTCATCATCACGGATGAGACCGATGACTGATGTGTCGTCTGCAAATTTTAGGAGTTTAACAGATGGGTTTCCTGAGGTGCAGTCATTGGTGTAGAGGGAGAAGAGCAGTGGGGAGAGCACGCATCCCTGAGGTGCACCAGTGCTGACTGACCGGGTGCTGGATGTTGTTTCACCCAGCCTCACCTGCTGCTTCCTGTCCATCAGGAAGTTTGTGATCCACTGACAGGTGGAGGCAGGCACAGTGAGCTGGGTGAGTTTGTGAGGAGGACTTCTGGGATGATGGTGTTGAACGCTGAGCTGAAGTCCACAAACAGCATCCTTGCATAGGTCCCTGGGGAGTCGAGGTGTTGCAGGATGTAGTGCAGCCCCATGTTGACTGCATCATCCACTGACCTGTTTGCCCGGTAGGCAAACTGCAGAGGGTCCAGCAGGGGGCCTGTGATGCCCTTCAGATGGGTCAATACCAGTCTCTCAAAGGATTTCATGACCACAGACGTCAGGGCGACGAGCCTGTAGTCATTCAGTCCAGTGATGGAGGATTTCTTGGGAACCGGGATGATTGTGGAGCGTTTGAAGCAGGAGGGGACTTCACACAGCTCCAGAGATCTGTTGAAGATCCGTGTGAAGATGGGGGCCTATAAGCCTATAGCAGCATATCCAGTGGTGTATAGTAACGAAGTAGAAATACTTTGTTACTTTACTTCAGTCGTTTTTTGGGATATCTGTGTTACGCCCTAGAGATACTGAACCCCAAAGCAAAAGACTTAGAGAGATGATCAAAAGCAAAAAGTTTATTCTTAGATAAGCAGAGGCAAAGAAAAAAGGCAGTGGAGGCAGGAAGCGGGCTGGCACGGAGACGTCAGAGACAGGAGGCACAAATCCAGGATAGCAGCGAGACACACCGTAGGGTCGAACACAAGGAATTATCTGGCAGGGAAGTGGCAAGAGGACTGGGCCTTTATACACAGGTGATTAGGTGAGTGGAAACAGGTGTGCCTCGCTTGCTGCTGGGAGGAGCCAGAAGAAAAACACAAAAAGGCACACAACAAAACCATAACTAAACTGAATCATCACAGTACCCCCCCCTCAACGGACGCCTCCTGGCGTCCTACCAGGCTTGTCCGGGTACCTAATATAAAAGTCCCTAAGGAGATCAGGGTCCAAAATAAGGGAGCGGGAGATCCACGAACGCTCCTCTAGCCCGTATCCCTCCCAATCCACCAAGTACTGGAACCCCCGGCCTCGCCTACGCACATCCAACAACCGCTGGACGGTGAAAGCAGGGTGATTGTCAATAATCCGGGGGGGAGGAGGGGGCTCGGCCGGAGGACTCAGAGGACTGGAGGAAACTGGTTTGAGCAGTGAAACATGGAATGATGGGTGGACCTTCAAGCCAGCAGGCAGCTTGAGCCTAACCACAGCGGGATTAATAATCCGTTCAATCACAAACGGCCCAATGTACCTGGGTGCCAGTTTGCGGGACTCAGTCTGGAGTGGAAGATCGCGGGAGGACAACCAGACGTTCTGGCCGGGCTGGTAGTCTGGGGCTGGAGTGCGATGGCGGTCTGCAAGTCTTTGGTTGCGAGCAGCAGTGCGAGTGAGAGCTGCCCGGGCTTCATGCCAGACTCTGCGGGCACGCCGAAGATGCCCCTGCACTGAGGGAACTGCCACATCCCTCTCCTGGGTGGGGAAGAGAGGGGGTTGGAACCCCATAGAAGCCATGAATGGAGACATACCTGTGGCGGAGCAAACCAGGGAGTTGTGGGCATATTCAACCCAAGGCAGGTGGGAGGCCCAGGAGACTGGATGGCGATAAGAGACACAGCGAAGGGCTGCCTCCAGGTCCTGATTAGCACGCTCAGTCTGGCCATTGGTCTGCGGGTGGTAACCTGATGACAGACTGGCCGACGCCCCCAACGCCTGGCAAAAAGCCTTCCAAACTCGAGAGGTAAATTGCGGACCCCTGTCTGAAACAATGTCCTGAGGAATGCCATGCAATCTAAAAACATGCTGGGTGACTAGTGTAGCAGTCTCCAGAGCAGAAGGTAATTTAGGCAGGGGAATGAAATGTGCGGCCTTGGAAAAGCGGTCAACAATAGTCAGGATAACTGTATTACCCTCCGATGGGGGAAGACCCGTCACGAAGTCCATGGCGATGTGAGACCAAGGCCGATGAGGAATGGGAAGAGGGCGGAGAAGGCCAGCAGGGGCGCGGTGGGATGCCTTACTGCGGGCGCAGACGGAGCAGGCGGCGACATACTCCTTGGTGTCAGAGGACATGGAGGGCCACCAGAAGCGTTGCTGGAGGAGGCCTAGAGTCCGAAGTGCTCCTGGATGGCAAGCTATCTTAGCATCATGTCCCCACTGGAGCACTGAAGATCTGGCGTGCGGTGGAACGAACATCCGACCCGGTGGACAATCCTCAGGAGCTGGATGGTCCTCTTGTGCCTCCTGGACCACCCTCTCAACCTCCCACCTGGCTGCTCCCACCACACAGGAGGATGGCAGAATGGTCCCCACGGAGGAGTCCTCAACCGGAGGAGCGAACTGACGTGACAGGGCATCCGCCTTGACGTTCCGTGAGCCTGGCCGATAGGTGAGGGTGAAGCTGAACCGGCCCAGAAAAAGCGCCCACCGAGCCTGGCGAGAGTTGAGCCTCCGAGCAGAACGGAGATACGATAAGTTTCTGTGGTCAGTCCATACCACAAACGGGTGAGTCGTGCCCTCCAGCCAGTGCCTCCATTCCTGTAGGGCTAAGACTACTGCCAGCAGCTCCCGGTTGCCCACATCATAGTTCCTTTCTGCCGGGAGGCCGGCGGGAAAAGAAGGCGCAGGGATGCAACTTCTGGTCGGAGGCTGAGCGCTGGGAGAGGACTGCCCGACACCAGTGTCGGAGGCATCCACTCGACTACGAAAGGAGCTGAAGAATCAGGATGAGACAACACAGGAGCAGAGGAAAACAAACACTTCAACCTAGCAAAAGCAGCCTCAGCTGCAGATGACCACACAAAGGGAACTTTAACTGAGGTGAGCTTGGTGAGTGGGGCGGCTGCTCGACTATAGTCACGAATAAACCTGCGGTAAAAATTGGCAAAACCAAGGAACCTTTGGAGTTGCTTTCTCGTTGTAGGAGTGGGCCATTCGGCCACTGCCATGACTTTGGCAGGGTCGGCTCTGATCTGCCCTTTCTCGACCACAAAACCCAGGAATGAAACAGAGGAAACATGAAATGCACACTTCTCAGCCTTCACATAAAGTCTGTTTTCTAGCAGTCTCTGCAGCACCAACCTCGTGTGTTGGACATGTTCTTGGGGGTCACGAGAGAAAATGAGGATATCATCAAGATAAACAAAGACAAATCTTTTAAGCATATCACGAAGGACATCATTAATGAGTGCCTGAAACACAGCAGGGGCGTTAGTTAACCCAAAAGGCATAACAAGATACTCAAAATGTCCCAGGGGAGTCTTAAATGCAGTCTTCCACTCGTCTCCCTCCCTTATCCTTACTAGGTGGTAGGCATTTCGGAGGTCCAACTTTGAGAAGATGGTGGCTTGATGGAAGCAACCAAAAGCTGAATCTATGAGCGGGAGAGGATATTTATTCTTCACTGTGATATCATTCAAGCCCCTGAAATCAATACAGGGGCGTAGAGTCTTATCCTTCTTGGCAACAAAAAACCCTGCCCCAATGGAGGCGAGAAGGGCGAATGAGACCAGTAGCAACAGAGTCAGTGATATAAGTCTCCATGGCTTCCCTTTCAGGCCTGGAGATATTATATAGTCTGCTCGAAGGCAAGGGAGCACCGGGGAGCAAGTCAATGCCACAGTCATAAGGTCGGTGAGGTGGTAGAGACAGGGCACGATCCTTGCTGAAAACCTCCTGGAGGTCATGATACTCCGAGGGAACTGACGTGAGGTCAACAGGCTTAGGGGGAACAGGTTTGGAAGTAACAGTGGTGGGTATGGCAGAGTGCAAACAGTGAGAGTGGCAGAACAAACTCCAATTGATGATGGATAAGGTGGTCCAGTCTATGTGTGGGTTGTGGAGTTTAAGCCAGCAGAGACCTAACACAAGCGGAGCAAGGGGTGAGGGAATGAGATAAAGGGAAATGGTCTCATGATGATTACCTGAGAGTAACAGTGACACTGGGGCAGTACGGTGAGTTACACGGGCTAGAAGTCTACCATCAAGAGAAAAAATGTCCTTGGGCTCGGGAAGGGGTTCTGAGGGAAGATTTGACTGGAAAACAACATCAGAGTCAATAAAGTTCTCGTCAGCCCCTGAATCCACTAAGACTTGGAGGGGAAGGGAAACTTGTGCACAGGAAACAGTACCCTTTAACTGGAGGCGATTAACGAGGGCAGGGGAGACGGATGTATGGCTCACCAGCGCCCCTCCCCTGGCTGATGAGCCTGCTCCTTTTGGCAGGACGGAACAGTTGGCTCGAATGTGGCCAGCCTGGCCACAGTATATGCAGAGCTTCTGGAGGAAGCGGCGTTCACGTTCGGCAGGTGAGAGCCTCATTCTCCCAAGCTGCATAGGCTCCTCTGGGCTTAGAGATGAGGAGGCTGATGGAAGTGGGTCCCGGTAGGGAAACGGCTCCAGGCGTGGGTTAGGAGGTGCAGACTGTCCAGCCGGACGTGGTGACTTGGGTTGGGAAAAGGGGAGAGGGAATCTCTGCTTGCCTGTTCTCTCCCTACGCCTCTCACGAAGGCGATTATCTAAGCGAATGGCTAAAGAGATTAATTCCTCAAGGGACGAGGTCTCATCTCGAGCAGCTAGCTCGTCCTTTAACTCCTCGTTTAATCCACGGGAAAAAACTGTCTGTAGAGCCGCCTCACCCCACCCGCTCTCTGCTGCAAGAATGCGGAAATCAATGGAGTATGTAGAGACTGACTCTGAACCCTGATGTAAAGAAAGGAGTCGATTACCGGCCTCCTTACCCTGAAGCGGGTGGTCAAAAACGTTAAGCATCTCGGTCTCAAACACAGGAAAGGAGTTATAGATAGCTGGATTACCCTTGGCTATGACCACCGCCCATGCAGACGCTTTACCCGATAACAAACTCATAACGAAAGCTATCCTAGTCTTGTCAGAGGAGTAAGTTAAAGGCTGCTGATCAAAGACTAGGGAGCACTGGTGAAGAAACTGACTGCATGTCCCTGAATCACCTGAATACCTCACAGGGGTGGGGATGAATGGTTCATGGGGTTGGCCGGGATGAATGACTTGAATCTCTGGAGCTGGAGGCGGTGAAGCAGGAGCTGGAGCCGTCAGAACGTTGAGCTGGGTGGAAAACTGGGTCAGGCGGCTGCTGAGCTGAGTTACACCGGCATCAAGGTTCTGGAGGGATTCCATGATTCCTTGCAGAGCTCGTTCGTGCTGCCCCACACGAGCTCCTTGTGAGGAAAGAGCCTGCTTAATTCTCTCAGTCTCTGCGGGGTCCATACTGTGGCCAGATAATTCTGTTACGCCCTAGAGATACTGGACCCCAAAGCAAAAGACTTAGAGAGATGATCAAAAGCAAAAAGTTTATTCTTAGATAAGCAGAGGCAAAGAAAAAAGGCAGTGGAGGCAGGAAGCGGGCTGGCACGGAGACGTCAGAGACAGGAGGCACAAATCCAGGATAGCAGCGAGACACACCGTAGGGTCGAACACAAGGAATTATCTGGCAGGGAAGTGGCAAGAGGACTGGGCCTTTATACACAGGTGATTAGGTGAGTGGAAACAGGTGTGCCTCGCTTGCTGCTGGGAGGAGCCAGAAGAAAAACACAAAAAGGCACACAACAAAACCATAACTAAACTGAATCATCACAATCTGTACTTTATTTTACTACTTATATTTCTGTTTACTTTTACTTTTACTTCACTACATTTTGCAATGAAAACTTGTACTTTTACTCGGATACATTTCCCCTGAAACAGTATCGTTACTCGTTACTACGAAAACAAATAATCATGAGACAAACATCGGGGCCTGTGGTGGAACGCAGCATGAACAAGCAGGTTGGGAATCAGTGGTCCTTGCCGCATTTTTTATATTCCCAGTGATGCCCAGGATGCTAGCGAGCGAGCAACAACATACACGACTCATTTAATGTTGGAAGCAGCAATGGAAGCGCCGGCTACTCCTGCGGTGAACAACCATGGTGACCAAGATCAACGTCCGTGGCCATATTTGGGCGAACTCTTTTCTTTTGTCAGAGTAAAAGGTTTTTCCTACCGGATGAAGTGCCTCTTATGCCTACCGAAAGTTACGTAGATATTGGCCTTCAAAAACACACCAACCTCAGGAAACACATTGAGGTAAATTAAGATTAATCCCATGAGCCGCAACGTTAATGTTTAGTTATCATAATGATTATAAACCTGTTAAGATATCTAGCAGTGTTGCCCACAGGATTGGAGGAAGATATATCTTTGGCAGGAGAGGGGGGGAAAACAGGTGTCTGATTTTCCTACGCATGTTGTATTAGGCTAACGTTCGCTAGCTATCGTAAATTAAATGAGACAATTAGCATTAGTGCAGTAGACAGATCGCTAGCGAGTTAATGAGCTGAAGAAGTGTTGACAGTTGTGAGAATGTGTTGATTTGAGTCGTCTTAGCTATAATATAATGCTAATCCTTACAGCATTATTATTATTATTTGTATTAATATTATAAGAGTGACGGTCCAATAATGCCGAGGATATTGATTTGGGACTGTCTTGTTGTGTTTAAGTACAGAGATACAAGTGCATATTCACAAACCAATTGTGGATGCACGGACAGTGCATGCAACTAAATGTATAGACCTCAAATTAAAACAAACTATTTTATAAAAAACTTTAGGTTGGGGTCATGACATGTTAGGAAGTTGTATTAATTCTATCATTTATATTTTCACCCTAACTTTATTTCAGGAATGGACTACATCAAGCAGCACATAGAAGAACCCTCCCTGCAGCTAAGTGATGCCACCAGGTCCAGTTCATCTAATGAAGAGGACTTCTTCTCTGCCCTGCAGTCATCTCAAGCGCATGACAGCAACACACAGCTGGATGGAGACTTGACCTGTTCAGCCGATCACATTGACTTGCTGAAATCCTTCCCAACTGTGTGCAAGCTGTCTGTGAAGCTAGACACAGCTGCATCAGCGGCCTGTGAACGGCTATTTAGAATTGCAGGACTCGTCTTTAGCCCAAGAAGAGCGAGACTGAAATCTGGCCATTTTGAAAATCAACTTCTTTTGAAGATGAACAAGACATTTTTCAGTTTCAAGTGATGATTTTGGTTGTTACTTTTGGTGCTGCTTTTTTCTGTGTTAATCGTGTTTTTATATTTAAGTAATGTCATAGTACTCATATATTGCTAAGTTCATATTAGCTCAGTCTCCTTGTTCATGGCGGCCACAGCACCCAAACAAATAAACTTCATAATTCTCAAAATTCTGACTTTTTATTTTTTATTAACAGCATTTACTTTTACTTTTAATACTTAAGTACATTTAATATCAGAAAATTAATTTTGATACTTAAGTACAATAAATATCAGATACTTTAAGACTTACTCAAGGAGTATTCTCAGAGGTGACTTTTACTTTTACTTGAGTAATTTTCCAGTCAAATATCTTTACTATTACTCAATTATGGCTTTTGGGTACTTTATACACCACTAAGCATATCAAGGGCCTGGAGAAGCGGACTAGGTGGCGGATTTAATCTAGAAGCCTTTCTCAAAGAGGACGTCTGAGGAAAAGAAGGACAAGGTCATCCTACCCCACAGCTAGCTAGCTTGAGCCAGCAATTTTCATCCCTGAAACAGATTAAAACTTATTCCAGAAACGCAACTGGAGAGGCTCAACTTTTATCACTGGCGTCCATGGCCATCGAGAAGGAGCTGTTAGTGAACTTTAAACTCAGCGACCACGTCATTGAGTTGTTTGTTGGCAAAGAGGATGGACTTTAACTTGAAGTGAGTGAGCTGCTTGTTGTGTTCTGCAGTAGCGTTGTGTTCATTTGTCTCTGTTGTTTTTATTATATGGTTCTTTCTGAGTTGCGTGTGAGGCGTTTTAGTGCCACAGTTCTGTCTGATTGTTTTGTTATATATAAATGTGACTGGTTCTTGTAAATGTGTTCTTGTTATTGTGTTTATTACTGTGGTGTGCACTACAAGCATTGTCCGTTAATGACGTAGCATCCCGTCATCGCGTATTTTTGTACCTGCACTCTGCATTTATGTATTTGTAGGTGTTGCGCTTCATGTAACATTTTATTTCACTTGTTGCAGTGTTATGTGAATACGAGTTTACACCAAATCAATAATAACTTGTAGCTGTGGCGTCATAATCAGGTTATTAGTGTAACTGAGGGTTTTACGTTACTTAATAACATAATTTCTTTGTCACTCATCCACTCAAATCTTTGATCGAGAAAGGTGCTTTTATTCTTTGTAAGCACTCAAGGAAAAGCAAACAACTGGGAACTGCACTGATGGAGGTAAAACTGCTCATTAGCTGCTCTGCACTGGCTCCATGTAAAATCAAGAATCACTTTTAAAATTCTTCTCTTAACCTACAAAGCCTTGTTTGGTGATGCACCATCATATCTTAAGGAGCTTGTACACAGCAAAATCGAAAGTGTGAATTTAACTCGCATAGTGTTAAAATCAACACTTTGCTGGTGTTTATATAATCCACCCCGGCTCCGAGTTAAATTTACACTTTGCATAGTGTTAATATTTTAACTCATTAATAGTGTTAATATTTAACACCTATAGTGTTGTTAAAAGACACGCAAAAGTGTACTTTTAACACTAAATTGTTGTTGATTTCTAACACTCTTGGTGTTATTTAATGACACATTGCAGTGTATTTTTAACTCTAAATTGTTGTTGATTTCTAACACTCTTGGTGTTATTTAATAACACATTGCAGTGTTCTTTTAACACTAAATTGTTGTTGATTTCTAACACTCTTAGTGTACTTGCAGTGTACTTTTAACACTAAATTGTGTTGTTTGCTTTCAGTAAGTGTTGATTTCTAACACTCGTCATGTTTAATGCTATGTAAAAATTTACTATTAACACTAAAATTGTATATCTACATACGGTCAAATGCTTTACACCCCAAAAACAGTGAACTTCAATAAATTATTGATACAATTCTTTTTATTTTATTCAGAAAATATCTTCAAAGCACCATCATGCACATTTACAAAAATCAACTCCTGGCAGGCCGCATGTACAACACCACAAATGAAACACTTCATTTTTAAACCACGTGCAAGACCTTCGCCCGGAACTCACGTACTCTTGGAGACTGATCTGTTGTTGTAATATCGATGTTGTAGACTGTTGAATGCACAAAGGTGAAGAGTGGGACCAAAGTTTCATCGTAAGACAGGTTGAACACGTTGTGGGATTTAAATAGTTCATCAAAAGCACCCAACAAGCTCGTAGCTTGGCAGGGGATGAGCTGTTTATCCACAACGATGTAGAAGGCATCGATTCTGTTTTTGTTTCGGCCAACAGCAAGGATGTACGGTTGTTTAGCCTCTCTTCCCAGCAGGTGTTCACTGATGCTGCAGCATGACTGAAAAACACAACATGAAAAACTTAGCTCAAGTTATTAGCCATGCAGTGGTACTTGTTGCTCCATGAGTTTAATAGATCCTCCAATTTGAGCAGTCATCTGGCCCTGTGTTGCAAAAATGAAATGTGAGCTTCACTGGAAGTGTCTTCCTCCCAAATTAAGTCCCACTTTATTTTGAAAAAGGAACACTCAGTGAAGCGTGTATAAGAATTCGAATTATCACTTTAAAGCAGGAAAATGAAGAGTTAGCAAGCTTTCAACTGCTCACTGCATAGTTGAGTCTGTTAGATAAAATAAATGTTGATTTGCTCCTGTGTCAAAAAAGTATTTGCTGTTGAAGAACTGTTGTAAAGATTGCAACATTGAGATGTTCAGATTAGTTGTTATTTTTCAAGCTTAAATCACTTTTTTATTGAGTTAATACAACTGAAAAACTGGCTTGTGGGATTTACGCAGATGAGACACACATACCTTGTGACAATGCAACATTTTTCCCACTGCATCACTGGGACTTATTTTGATCCTCTTCCATCCAGCTGTGGGTGGCAAGAGATGGAGAAGCAGCAGCAGAGAAGCCATGTCACTGTCTACCAGGAGTAAATGAGGCAAAACAAATCATGTATATGTACTTGGAATGCACAAAGTTAATAGCACCAGCCATTTGGATAATAAATTAAGGATATCATGTAGCTTACCGGTATGATCATCTTCTGGAAGGTTCTCTGCAGCTGTCAGAAGTTGGCACAGCTCAGTTGACGGAGTCAGGTGTTTGGCCTCTTTGATGACCGTGGGCTTGAATGCTGTATCCCACTTCTCGAGCATCTTGGAAGCCGTCTCAGCACCAAACAGCAGTGTGAAGTCTTGATTCAGCTGTTGATCATACAGATGCCAAAAATAATAATAATTAAGCAAAAGGTGTGTGTGCTGATAACTACTTACATCCAACCAAATTAAGGACTAGAGTTTAAATAAAAGATGTGCACAACTCACGAGTCCTTTGACGTCTAAAAAACGTGGAAATAAATTCTACAATATTTTGAAGAAACACTTACCCATCCATTTCAGTCATATGGCTAGCCAATATGTTGCAAGCTGTCTACGGGTGCGGTGCTTCAGCGAATTTCCTGACTTGTACTCTTCAAGGACATCTTCACCTCCAGGTTTGGTGAGCAAGGCATTTTCTACCATCTACTCACATAAGATTTTGAAAAATTTAGTGTATAATTCAATTAAGTTTATTTGTATAGCCCAATTTCACAAATTAGTCTCGGAGTGCTTTACAATCTGTACACATAGACATCCCTGCCCCAAAACCTTGCATCGGACCAGGAAAAACTCCCAAATAATTTTCAGTCTTAATCAAACAAACAAATTGGTCAGGTAACGTAGAAACATCTTTTCAGGATATGTGGGGCATGCTGAAGCCAAAACAAGCAATATAGTCTACACTACAAAAGACAAGGCACCGTTCCATGTATGTAAATTAACCTAATTGAATAAATATGTATGGAAAGAAGAGTTACATAATACAAAGCTACACAACAGCTAAACCCTGGGTTAATTATTAATTTACACTAAACTAAGTTTCGTAACTTTCTCAATCTGGCACTCACCATTCTAAATTTAATTATAGTCCAATTGGTGAGAATCATCATTCAGTTAAACAATTTTCTTGATGATATTGTGAGTAAAAATGTTAACTGACATCTACTGCTTTCAAGTACCTCTTTTGCAGTCTCTGAATCCGAAACCTTTTTTGTAGACCTGTCCATGACCTCAGAGCTCAAAATCCCCCTTTGTCTTTGACCGGAGAGGTCATTGTCACTTGAAGAAAGCGTCATGGTATCCGTGAGAGAAGATTGTGTTGAATGATCTAAAGGAGAAAAAGCTTATTTTTTATTACAAAATAAAAATAAAAATATATCCAGTTACCCGATTGAAATGTGAAAAAATTACAACCAAACACACATTTACAAACTTTTTGGGCAATTAGATGCTGATTTGTCTTTTACGTAAATATTATTTCTTTGTTCATCAAATTTATCACTGTAGTCAGACAGTTAGGGACATAAAAGGCTTCAAAATGCAGATTTAATAATGAAACCTACCTTCATCTGAAATGCTGTCACGCACGATCAGGCAAAGGTCTGGATTGGACTCTTATCAGTTCAAGAAGAATGTCTTCTTCCACTGCAGTGTCAGTTTCATCAAATATGTGAAGTTCAGCTGCATCATGGAGTCCAAATTTGTTTTTGACTACAGGATGAAAAGCATGACAACATAAAGATAAAAAACAGGTTTTAACTGCACATAATGACTGATCAACCATATTATCTATATAACATATCTGAAATTACATGCTTTGACTTAACAGCAGTATTACAATGTTGTGTTGTCGCCATTACTGTACAAAAAACAATAACTTTCAGAAGCAAGTTGAAAACTAAAAACACCATCAGTTATCTACTGTTGTGTATAGCTGCAATAGCAGACGACCTGTTTTCCAGTTGTGGCAAGACTTGAATGTGTAGCCAAGCAACCAAGATAATCCAGATATGGAATTTAAACAAAGTAACAATAAGAGGTAGAAGCTACATAATTGTCAATGTTTGCTGTATTTAGAATGTCAAAATAAACCAAAAAAAGGCCTGCAGCAAGAAGTAGACTATTGACGTCATAAGACGGACAGCACCAAGTAAAAGTAAAATAATAAAAACCCATTAGGATTATGACAATCCTATGAACAATGCCACTTAAACATTGTGTATTTGTTGTTAAACCAGCAATAATTTGTTTTTTACATAATATGTTACTCACCTGCAGTGATGAATTCCAAATAGGTGAAACCTAGCTGTAATCGGATGTACTTCTTGGTACTCTGGTATCTCACCTTCAGCAGCATGGTGATATCTTGCAGAAACTGTACAGAGTGGAAAAAGATAGCTGTTCAACTTTCTCTAGGCAAGGAGTTATTAAACATGTATTAAGTCCAACAAGTGGCTAAAGTTAACAGGGTATCGCTAAGTTAACGTTAGAACCTTCGTCTCAGAGATGTTGGAAGTCTGTAATTACCGTTTTGGTATCAATTAGGCACTCGCTTTTTCCTCTTTAGTCCCTGTCGCAGTTTAGCATATGCCTGCGATAAAAGTCAGCCAATTAAACCATACGCCGGTGAAATGCAAGACAGCGAGACCGCAGTTCCGCGAAACTAACGTTAACCCTCGACACAGCAGTACCGCGAAACTACCGTTAGTAACGTTAGCCCTCGACACAGCAGTACCGCGAAACTACCGTTAGTAATGTTAGCGCGCGAGACAGCAGTACCGCGAAACTACCGTTAGCCCTCGACACAGCAGTACCGCGAAACTACCGTTAGTAAAGCTAGCCCTCGAGGCAGAAGTACCGGAAACTCTCGTTTATGTCCTGTCATGGTGGATCGTCGAATTTCTGATGGCAAAATAATGTGGCATACTTAAGTTAAATATTCTTCAAGAAATTTACTGAAAGAAAAAAAGTATATTTATTATTTTGGCCTGGAATTAAATATGCTCGGCCGGTTTGAACAGGTTCATACATAGACTGATGTTACACTTCCTGGCTTATTTCTCCTCCCTTCAACCAACTAACGTTAGCAAACGTTAAGTTAGCTATTAGTCACAAGCTTCACTAAAATATAAAACAAGTCTCACCACACTTGAAGTTAACACATCATTTCATATGAAGATGAACAGCCTGTACAAGTAAATATAATTTGTACTTACCTTCTGAAATAACAGCTAAATATCTTCCTGACCACGGGTTTTCCGTGACTTCAAGAAGAAAGAGCGCGTTGAAACCGGATGTGCAAGTAACTCGGTCAGGAGAGCATCACTTAACTCGCCGCAATAACTCCGCCCCCAGAGCTGTTTTAACACTGTAAGTGCTAAAAGAACACCACAATCAACACGGATCAACTCAAAATATTTGACACTGGGAAATCAAGACTACCAATTTTGCTGTGTAGTCTCATAGGGTCCGATGTGCCTGATCCTATCCTATCTGCCTGATGGATCATCGAGATCTGGATCGTGGAATATGCCTACTACCAACTATGCCATGGCCCAGCTGAGACTCCGCCACTCCTCCTCTCTACCTCCATCTGCCTGATGGATCATCGAGGTCAGGATCGTGGAATATGCCTACTACCAACTATGCCAGGGGTCCCCAACCCCCGGGCCGCGGCCCGGTACCGGTCAATGGCTTGGTTGGAACCGGGCCGCGGAAAATAAGTGAATAAATAAAGTTTGTATTTTTATTTTTTAATCAGTCGGAAAAATATCTTATTTTGAAAAAGGACCGGATACACCCGCGTGTACGTCTGAGCCGCATTCAGGAGTCTTAAAGTTCGGGTTTATCGCTGCAGGCGAGTCTCACGTGCCGAACCCTCTGCTGGCGGCACAGTGACAAAGAATCTTAAAACATATTCAACCTGCTCAATGAATTCTGTCACTTCAGGGAAATGACAACTGTTTTCAAGTTGGCC